>NC_133370.1:35209208-35372795 GCF_049309525.1 Garra rufa
GACTTGTTAGTCATGCTAAAATCAGGCTAGCGACTTGCTAGTCATGTTTAAAATCATGCTAGCAACTTGCTAGTCTTGCTAAAATCATGCTAGCGACTTGCTAGTCATGCTATAATCATGCTAGCGACTTGCTAGTCGTGCTAAAATCATGCTAGCGACTTGCTAGTCATGCTAAAATCATGCTAGCGACTTGCTAGTCATGCTAAAATCATGCTAGCGACTTGTTAGTCATGGTAAAATCATGCTAACGACTTGCTAGTCATGCTAAAAATCATGTTAGCGACTTGCTAGTCTTGCTTAAATAATGCTAGCGACTTGCTAGTCTTGCTAAAATCATGCTAGCGACTTGCTAGTCATGCTAGAATCATGCTAGCGACTTGCTAGTCATGCTAAAAATCATGTTAACGACTTGCTAGTCTTGCTTAAATAATGCTAGCAACCGCATAGCAACACCTTAGCAACCACCGTGGGTACCTTAGCAACCGCATAGCAACACCTTAGCATCTATTCACATTCAAACTATTTATATATTCTAACTATTTATATCTATAAATCAATCTATTTTCAAACTATTTATATCTATCTAGCCTATCTATCTTCAAACTTTATTAATCAAACTAAAACTATTTCAAACTGAAAACCTTTAAACTTTATTGGAACTAAAAGCTTTTAAAACTACTTAAAACTTACTGGCTAGGCTTTCTCAAGCCAACTTAAAGTTTGCTAACAAACTTTTTATCTAGTTGTGGTTTTCAATGAATAATAGAAGGATCTTATTAAACATCTAAGATTTGAATACTCAAATGAATACTTACAGCAGTTTGCACCAATTGTATAGAATGGCCCATATACTTAATTTTTAGCTGCTTCTATGTTTCCAGCTGTCTCCTTGTGTAAAATGTCTGTGTATAATGTTTTTCAAAAATAGACAATGTAACTGGCAATATTATGTCTAGAATGTAAGTTACACAGTAATTTCTTTTAACCCGTGTGTAGAAGTTTGGTTTTAAAATCAGCACAGCTGTGATTACCGAATCACAGTCTTGGTAATATTTGTAATAAAGCACTCATGTTTGTGTAATGCTACTTAAATAACAAAAATAAAATAATGTATAAACTATATATTTAATGTAAAAAATAATGTAGAAGTATACATAAATTAAACACAGCAGTTGCAGTTGATGAGCAAAAATGTGACCAACCCTTTTTTATTTTTAATCAAGAAGGATAAGCAACATTTTTTTTTTTTTTTTTTACAGCTGGCTGCTGTTAAGTGTAAACAATCTGTGAGTTTAAAGCAATTATTTTGATGTAGATTGGGGGCAATAAAATACCTTTTAAGTTAACACCTGTATGAGTAATTATCCTCAAATGAGAAAGGTGGCAAATGTCTGTTTTGTCACATTTATTTAGGTTTCCACCCAGTCTATTTTTCCGAGATTACAGTGAGTCTAATTAAAAGAGTGGACGTGTATCTATGAATCACCACAAGTCCAGAGAATTTAATTAAATTTGTCTTATTTATCAGATATAGGGCTTTCACTCAAGTGTATTTAATCAGTGTGGCAGGATAATTGCAGGTCTGTGCATTGGCTTAAAATAAGCCACTAATGTAGTTTCTAATGTATTCACTCTTAAGCCTCTGTAATTAATTCTCAAAGTTATCTAAAATAGATTTAGATCTGATACCTTTCTGCAATATTCCATGCTAGAATAACTGTAGTTGAACTAAAATATCTAAAACACCTGCTGCTTGACACTTACATTTTTCAGAAGGAGCACATAAGTTGAAAAATGTAACAGCGCAATGAAAATTGATCAAATAATGGACTTTTAAATATAAACAAACAAACAAACAAACAAACAAACAAACAAAAAAAGCAAACTGGGACTTCTTATGAAAAACATATATTTAATATATGTCGTATTTCATCAACAATAGATCATAAGTCTAATCATAAGTATAATCTTTTGGCATAAATACATAAATATTAATTAATTGCAAATTGCTCTAGAATGACAGTGCCACATTTTTTTTTAACTTTGAAATGGGCAATGCTTCTATCTATTCAATGTAATTAGTCTTTTGAAGGTTAATAATCACATTAGACTTTTTTGCAATACCTGTTTTTCCATCTCCCAACATTTAAGATGTTAAGGATGAATTTTGCTGGATGTTATGTATAAAGCGCTTCAGTTCATGAAAAAGGGGGATAATTTAACTATTGATACTGAGATTCATTTAATTTGTGCTTATTTGTTTTAAAAATTTTTGAAGACTCTTTGTATTAACCATTCACCAATGTCAAAAAGACACTTCGTCCTTTATGCTGCGACAGTCACTCTTTTGTTGTGCATTTCCTGTTCATGTGCTGGCTCTGTGGCCCGCCTGAAGATATTTTCAATCTATTATAATGTTTCTTCATGTGGCGGACTGCATGACTATCTTCCTCAGGCTTTAAGTAATTATCCCAACCATCTGCCTGCATCTCTACCACAGATAGGGGGGACCTTGACAGCCCTGTGTTCTGCCTCAGACAATGTCTTTAAGCCTCAGGAACACAATACTTTGCATGCCGCTTTGAAGACATTAGCAGAGTTACTCACAAGGTCATCAGCAAAAAGAAAGCACCATGCTGGATGACAGTGAAAAAGTGTAAATGAACCCACTGCAGTGTAAATGAATATTTTTTGCTATATTTGAATTTAATAAACTAAATATATTTTCTGCAGATTTGTAAAAATTTGGTAAGACAGTTCAGACCAGATATGGTACAGAACTAAATGTGATATCGTAGTAGTTCTAGATATTATTTTAATAAACAAAATAAATACATTGATACATTGAATAAATAAACCACATTAATACACCTTGTTAAATAAATTAATAAATACACATTTTTTTAAAACAAACACAATGATTAAAAAAAAGAAAAAATAAATTGGCCATTTACATTTTTTTTTTTTTTTTTGCTTGCACATATTTTCAAAACGTTGCCTTTTTTTCCAAAACTTTACACACAAATCCAAACACACACAAAGTGCAAAATGACTTACATCTCTTGCAAAATAAAGTACTGCATTCAACATATCACAAACACATTTTTTATGAGCTCCTATGTACATTTCTGTATAAAATTACAAGTAATTGGTGGAGAGATGTTAAAAAATGTAATTTCCAGTAAACACGAAAGCAAGATTGTTTTTTTTTTTTTTTTTACTGTAAGCATTTGTGGTTGTAAATACATTATTACAGAGTACAAAATAAAAAAAAATACATCAACTATGTGTAGTTGTGTAGATGTGTATTTATAGGCCTATTCTAAAGCCATGATTTTTTGGTGTTAAGTAAAGCAATGGGTGTTTGTGCTTGTGAAGACTTAGTGTGAGACACTGATGAATTAGTGTGGCATTTTGATTGGTTGTTTGAAAAAGAAAATCAAGATAGTTCCTGTTAGATTTTGTGTGTTATACAGAGATTTGTGTGTTGTGTTTCGCAAAATGTGTTTTATGAAATTGAAAACTGTCTTAAAGCCTGAGAATTAAAGTGCATGATCTTGCAGATGTGGTGTGTGGTTCTGGTGTTTGAGTGTCAGGTTTCAGAAACTGTGTGACAAGTAAAGTTTTTGTTTGTAAGCAGTTGAAAAAAAAACTGTAATGCCACTTGGGGAGCCATTTATGACAACCACATCATCCCATCTATGCTTAATGCACCTAGTTAGAAGTAAGATTTTCGAAAATGGTCTGTTCATAAATCCTCTTTTAAACAATCCTGATATTGATTTTGTCTGAATCAGGTTTATTATTGTTAAAGGGATAGTTTACCCAAAAATGAAAATTTGATGTTTATCTGCTTACCCCCAGGGCATCCAAGATGTAGGTGACTTTGTTTCTTCAGTAGAATACAAACGAAGATTTTTAACTCAAACCGTTGCAGTCTGTTAGTGATTTAATGGCAGTGGATGGGCACCAAACCTTTGAAAGTAAAAAAAAAAAAAACATGCACAGACAATTCCAAATTACACCCTGTGGCTTGTGACGACACATTGATGTCCTAAGACATGAAACGACTGGTTTTTGATCAGTTTTCTGTTCAGAAACTGAACAGTATTTATATCATTACCTTTGACATACAGCAATATCCAACTCAGCTCAGCATCCAGCACCTTACACGTGTACGCGCTCTGGCATAGTATACGCAAACGCCAGAAAGGGAAATCAGTGAAAAGTCAACAGTCCCTGATGAGTTTGCGCAACCAAACGTAATCTTTTAGCAATCAGGATAAGCACAAGTAATTACCATTTTGAATAGCCGCTATACACACAATCTCTGTGCACTGTGTAAACAATGAGTGTCGTATACACATGACAGATCGCTTCTGGTGTTTGTGTATACTATGCCAGAGCGCGTACACATGTAACGAGCCGGATGCTGAGCACGCGCTCGGGACAGTTGTTGGACATGGCTGTATATCAAAGGTAAAAAAATATATAAATACTGTTCAGTTTCTTGCAAAAAAAATGATCGTTTCATGTCTTAGGACATCAGTGTATCATCACAAGCCGCAGGGTGTAATTTGGATTTGTCTGTGCATGGTTTTTTTTTGTTTTTGTTTTTTCAAAGGTTTGGTGCCCATCCACTGCTATTAAATCACTAACAGACTGCAACGGTTTGAGTTAAAAATCTTTGTTTGTGTTATACTAAAGAAACAAAGTCACCTACATCTTGGATGCCCTGTGGATAAGCAGATAAACATCAAATTTTCATTTTTGGGTGAACTATCCCTTTAACTAAAACTAAAACCATAAATATATATATTCATTACTTAAAATGAACTAAACTTTTACTGAAATAAATAATTCTGTCATGACAACTCTCATGGTGATGTACATGACAATGTTGATGTATTTGGTATTGGCAGAATAGATCTGCTATGCTGCTATACCGAGACTTGCTACTGCCAATTAGGGGTGTGAACCTACACTGGTCTTACGGTTTGGTTCGATCACGATTATCATGTCATTGATTCGGTTCAATACAATATCACGATGCATCACGATGCATTGAAGATGCACTGCATACTCATTTTTCAATTTTACTTCCAATATATACAATTTTGTTAATAAATACAAGCAGTCAGATATATGATCTGAAACTTTAATTTTACCTTCTCAAAGAAAAAACACTTCTTGAATGTATCAAACAAAACTAAAGTCTGGGCACAGAAGAAAACAGGAACATTTAGAACAAATACACAAAAGTAAATACCTGGGCTTTGGTTTCGTGGTTCTGGCATAATCTTTTCTGAAAAGTGGCTGCGTGAGGGAAGCTTATATCTCGGCTACAGCGTATTTAAAGGTGGCGAAACCCGGGGTTTTCCACCACAGAAAAGGGCCGTATATCTTTTGCTAAAAAAGCTGCCACTGCTATAGTTGTAACGTTGAGTAAGCAGAGAGGAAGCAAAAGCAGTGTAAACCAGTTTATTGAAGATATGAGATGGTACAAACAAAGTGGTGAGAATGTCTCTCGGTTGGGTGAGGCAGGGGCAAGATGGTGCTGGTGAAATGATGATCCTGATGAAGGTGAACACACAGACGAACACAGTCACAGCGATCCCACGAAGACAATTCACATACACATCCAGCGTGACACGAACTCCAAGAAACACGAACAGCAAACGACGACAGTGAATCTGGGTGAATCATCTGACGGGGAAACAGAGCAAGGAGTGAGTTTATGTAGACAGCGGTAATGAGTGACACCTGGGGAGAGTAATGATTGGCAGCTGCGCTGATGAGCATGACGCACAACACAGACACACACACAGATCACGAGACCTGAGAACACAGCAGATGTGTGAACCGTGACAGTACCCCCTCTCCTAGGAACGTCCCCTGACGTTCCCAGCCTTCTGTACCTGCTGATTGAAGTCATCAATAAGGGAGTGATCCAGGATGTCCCTGGCAGGCACCCAACTTCTCTCCTCCAGACCGTAACCTTCCCAGTCCACCAAGTACTGAAATCCGCTTCCCCTCCGCCTAGAGTCCAGAATACGGTAAACCGAATAGGTAGGTTCCCCGTCTACGAGTCGCGGCGGTGGGGGAACCGGAGCTGGCGGATTAATGTGTGCAAAAAACACGGGCTTAATCTTGGAAACATGAAACACGGGATGAATTCTCCTGTACACTGGAGGGAGTTTAAGGCAGACTGCCACCGGACTAATGATCTTGGTGACAGAAAACAGGCCAATGAATTTGGGCGCAAGCTTATTCGATATGGACCGGAGAGGAAAAGTTCTTAGTAGAAAGCCACACTTTGGAACCGACGATGTATACGGGAGGCCTAGACCGGTGGCGATCGGCTTTGGCCTTGGTGCGCGCTCCCACCTGGACCAGAGTCTCACGGGCTCTAGTCCAGGTGCGATGGCATCTCTGGATGAAGGCGTGGGCAGAGGGGACCACGACTTCGGATTCCAGACTGGGAAAAATTGGTGGGTGGTACCCTGTGCTACATTCGAATGGGGATAGGCCCGTAGATGATACTGGTAAGGAATTGTGGGCGTACTCCACCATAGAAAGTTGTTGGCTCCAGGAAGACGGATTTCTGGTGACCATACATCGTAACGCTCTCTCCAAATCTTGGTTGGCTCTCTCAGTTTGTCCATTGCTTTGAGGATGGAACCCAGAAGAGAGACTAACAGTGGCCCCCAGAAGTTTACAAAACTCTCGCCAAAATTTGGACACAAACTGGGGTCCTCTGTCGGAGACCACGTCCGTCGGGAGGCCATGTAACTGAAAGACGTGGTCTACGACTGCCAACGCTGTCTCCTTGGCTGAAGGTAATTTGGGCAAGGGAATAAAATGGACCGCCTTCGAGAACCGGTCCACCACGGTCAAAACTACCGTGTTACCCTGAGAGGGTGGGAGGGTGGTGACAAAATCTAGAGCGATATGGGACCAGGGTCTCGAAGGGATCGGCAGCGGTTGTAGGAGCCCATCCGGGGGTCTGTTAGAAGTCTTACCAGTGGCACAAACTGAGCAAGCCAATACAAAACTGCGAATGTCACGAGCCATAAGTGGCCACCAAAATCCTTGTTTGACCAGATGTATGGTGCGGTTGACTCCTGGATGACAAGCCACCTTGGAGCAATGTCCCCACTGAATAACCTCGGACCTTAATCCCTCTGGCACAAACAAACGGTTCGGTGGGCAACCGACCGGGTGCGTTACCCCATGTAAGGCTGTCTTAACCTTCGATTCGACCTCCCAATTGAGGGCAGAGACAATAAGTGTCTCAGGAAAAATACCCTCGGGAGTAGACGGGTGATCGGAACGGTCAAAAATATGTGACAAAGAATCGGGTTTTACATTTTTGGAACACGGGCAATACGAGAGTGTAAAATCAAATGTCCGAAAAAAAAGTGCCCACCGAGCCTGCCTAGAGTTTAATCTTTTGGCAGTTCTGATGTATTCTAAATTCTTATGATCGGTCCAGACGATAAAAGGTACCCCCGACCCTTCTAACCAATGGCGCCATTCCTCCAAAGCAAGCTTGACTGCCAACAACTCTCTGTTACCAATATCATAATTTGACTCAGCTGACGACATGCGATGAGAAAAAAACGCGCAGGGATGCATCTTGTCGTCTGTGGGTGAGCGCTGTGAAAGCACCGCACCTACCCCCACCTCTGACGCATCGACCTCCACCACGAACTGACGTGATGGATCAGGGGTTATCAGGATGTGAGCCGAAACAAAGCGACTTTTAAGATTGGCAAACGCAGCTTCAGCTGCGTCTGACCACCTGAACGTCGTTCTGGAGGAGGTCAAGGCAGTCAGAGGTGCGGCTAGTTGGCTGAAGTTACGAATGAAACTTCGGTAGAAATTGGCGAACCCCAGAAACCTCTGTAGGGCCTTACGGGAATCTGGGTTTGGCCAATCCACCACAGCCTTAACCTTCTCGGGATCCATGCGCATACCCTCAGACGACACGATGTACCCTAAGAAAGGAACAGACTGTGCATGAAAATCGCATTTCTCCGCCTTGACAAAAAGCCCATTCTCTAGCAGCCTCTGAAGCACTCGTCTGACGTGTTGCACATGTTCCTGGAGAGAAGAAGAAAAAATCAATATGTCGTCCAGGTAGATATATATGAACTGATCGACTATATCTCGCAACACGTCATTAACGAGTGCCTGGGGAGTTGGACAAACCGAAGGGCATGACCAAATATTCAAAGTGCCCCCTGGGGGTGTTGAAGGCGGTCTTCCACTCATCACCCCTCCTGATGCGGACCAAATGATAAGCATTCCTTAAATCCAATTTCGTGAAGACTGACGCTCCCTGCAACCTCTCAAAGGCTGAAGATATTAACAGCAAAGGATAAGTATTCTTTACCGTAATATTGTTCAGCCCTCGGTAATCAATACAAGGTCGCAGAGATCCATCTTTCTTCCCCACAAAAAAGAACCCCGCCCCCGCTGGTGAAGAGGAGGGGCGAATGAACCCCGCTGCTAGAGAATCAGAAATATATTTCTCCATAGCCTCTCTCTCAGGGACTGAGAGTGAATAAAGTTTGCCTTTAGGCGGAGACGTACCTGGCAGTAACTCTATAGCACAGTCATAGGGACGATGAGGAGGGAGAGAAGCAGCCCGAGACTTACTGAACACTTCCTTCAGGTCGAGGTACTCCGCGGGCACGTTACACAGATCCGCCGCCTTCTCCTGAAACACAGAGCTAGAAACAGACGGACAAGCAGACACAAGAAAAGACTCATAACACTTAATGCTCCACTCAGACACAGACTTCAGCTGCCAATCAATACGGGGATTATGTTTAGTGAGCCAGGGGTGTCCTAAAACAATGGGTGCGTGGGGGGAGTCCAGAATGTAGAATGGAATACTCTCACTGTGGTTGCCAGACACAGTGAGAGTTATGGGTTCCGTGATGAGGGTGATGTTGGGGAGGGTCTGGCCATTGAGTGCGTGGACGGCAATGGTGTCAGTGAGGGGGAGGAGGGGTGATGTCGTGCAAAAGTAAGGTCCATAAAATTACCTTCAGCTCCCGAATCCAGCAGTGCAGAACAATGAAGAGAGTGGCTGGACCATCTTAGCCTAACCGGAAGGAGCGTGGAGGTCGCACTGGATGAGGTCTTAGCAGCGGAGATCCCACCCGACAGTAGCCTCGACTTTACTGCCGGGCTGGGCCTTTTACTGGACAGTTATAAGCAAAATGTCCAGCTGCCCCACAGTAAAGACACAGGCCCTGGGATCTCCGCCTCTCCTTCTCCTCCCGGGTAAGCCGAGCTCTACCGACCTGCATGGGCTCAGGATCATAGACAGGACCGACCGCGGCCTCGCCGCTGGCTCGAGATGGTCCTCTCTCCGCGGGCGGGTAATCACTGCCGCTCGGCCCGGGAGAGTCGAGAATCTACCCGCATAGCCAGGCTAATGAGGCCGTCAAGGGTGGCGGGTAGCTCCAGGGCATAAATTTCCTTCTGGACGCGGTCAGCCAACCCATGCAGGAACATGTCCCACTGCGCCTCCTCGTTCCACTGACACTCCACCGCCAGGGTGCGGAATTCAATGGAGTAATCCGAGACGGATCTCTCCCCCCTGCTTGAGATCCACCAAGACTCGCGCAGCCTCTCTCCCGGTGACCGCGCGGTCAAACACCCTCTTCATCTCGGCGACCAGTGTCGTGAACGAGGCACAACAAGGATCCTGGTTCTCCCACACCGCCGTTCCCCACAGTTCCGCCTTCCCAGACAGTAGGGTGAGCACGAACGCCACCTTGCTCTCCTCGCTAGTGAACGTGCATGGTGGTAATGCGGAATGCATCGAACACCTAGCGAGAAAGCTCGGCAGAAGTTCGGCTCACCACTGTAGATCTCCGGGGTGGGAAGGCGGGGCTCGTACTGCGGGGCTGCGCCAGATGGTGTCGGAATAACGAGCGGGGCGGGCGGTGTGGGCGGCGCAGCGGGAACTCGAAGTTGTTGTATCCGTTGGTTGAGCTCGGACACCTGCCCCACAAGCGTTCCAATAGCCTGAGCTTGACCATCCAACTGAGAGACACAGGCTTGCATGAATTCCTCCGGTGTTAGTTGTGAAGAGCCTGCTGCTTCCATGGTGGTCAGATGATTCTGTAACGTTGAGTAAGCAGAGAGGAAGCAAAAGCAGTGTAAACCAGTTTATTGAAGATATGAGATGGTACAAACATAGTAGTGAGAATGTCTCTCGGTTGGGTGAGGCAGGGGCAAGATGGTGCTGGTGAAATGATGATCCTGATGAAGGTGAACACACAGACGAACACAGTCACAGCGATCCCACGAAGACAATTCACATACACATCCAGCACGACACGAACTCCAAGAAACACGAACAGCAAACGACGACAGTGAATCTGGGTGAATCATCTGACGGGGAAACAGAGCGAGGAGTGAGTTTATGTAGACAGCGGTAATGAGTGACACCTGGGGAGAGTAATGATCGGCAGCTGCGCTGATGAGCATGACGCACAACACAGACACACACACAGATCACGAGACCTGAGAACAAAGCAGATGTGTGAACTGTGACAATAGTAATTTTAAATGCGAAAAACTAAACCGAATGTGATTTCAACCGAGAGGTACCGCTCAGATCTCATTTAATTGAAATGAGGAAATGAATAGAGTCCTGCATGAGCCCAGCCCGAGACTCTCAGACCCGAGCCCTGTCCTTGTCAGACAATTTATCAGAACAGAGTTTGTGTTGCAGCCATTAAAATAGTTCAGTTTTGGATTCTAATGGCAAAGTGGCTAGATTTCGTTTCGTTGGCATGATGTCATTATGATAATAATGCCAAGTTGAGTTAGACCTATCGGACTGCGCCATCTGGAGTTTCATGCCAGAACTTTGTATTTAAAAATAAAAATGTACTCGGTTACTCACATAACCTCGGTTCCCTGAGATGCGGGAACAAGTACTGCATCTGCTAAGACGCTATGGGATAAAAAAATTCCTTTTCTCCGATGACTAAAGCCTTTTCAATAACGCTGTGTAACTGCACGGCCATTGGTTTGTGCAGTGAATAAAAGAAAAAAATAACCAATGGCTTGACAGCGGAGCTGCACAAACCTATGGTGATGTAGCTCACCAGAATAGGTGGGACCTAATCATGACTAAGTTGTGCGACTACATAGCATGGCCTGCAACGCAGTACTCAGTCCCGTATCTCAGGAAACCAAGTAAGTTCCCTATCGATACTTCACTCGCACTGCGTCTGCTTAGACGCTATGGGGAACCAGTACAATTCCGCCATGCTATGCTAGAGGAGTGACTAATGCCTAACCTGTCCTAAGCACCAGCGGGGGTCAAAAGGACCAAGTATTTTGCAGGGAAAGAGCTGGCAATAGGGCCAAACTCACAGAGTAAGTAATAATTCCAAAGAATTTGTACTGCCTCTGAACTCAATTAAGGGCCAAGAGCGTACAGAAAGGAGGCAACTCCAGAGCACTGGCTTTGTGGAGAGTGAGCCCATCTTAGCAGAAAGGACCCCGGCCTGTAAGGATTATAAAACCTGACAAATGTGGACAGTTAGGCCCAGCCAGTGGTGTATAAAGTACCTGAAAGCCATACTTAAGTAAAAGTACAGACATCTTACCAGAAAATGACTTTGGTAGAAGTCATTTTCAAGT
Source organism: Garra rufa (assembly GCF_049309525.1). Taxonomy (NCBI): domain Eukaryota; kingdom Metazoa; phylum Chordata; class Actinopteri; order Cypriniformes; family Cyprinidae; genus Garra; species Garra rufa. The sequence goes on from NC_133370.1 coordinate 35,220,888, forward strand.
GGAGTACTTAAGTCAAGAAGAGTCAAGAAGTACAAAAAGTATTTTTTAAATCTTAAACATTTCTCAGTATTGAAAGTAAAATACCAGTAAATGCGAAATAGAAAAGAAGCAAATAAATATATATAAAATGTTCATAAACAATTGGTTTGTTCCGTTTGCCCATATTTGTTTTTTCCTGTCTATTAGTGTCTATTCCCTTCACCTGCCTGTGGATTTATGAAAAGACTTTGGATTTGCTGTTCGTGTTGCGCTCTATCTCATCTCTACGTACACCGTGACAGAATACCGGACCAAAACAACAGTATAGCAGTGTTTTTACCCCGCGTTTATTTTCCCGTTTTTTTCCCCCATTGTTTGTTTTGTTTGTTTTCACTATATATCACCCGCCAGTCCTCATCCTTCTCCTGGAGCAGGGGAATCACTCTCTCGAAGGACCACACCAAAGACTTTGTGTTCCTCACCCCAATGACGCACTATCCAGACAGCTGCCTTTGCTTGTTTTATCGAGCAGGACTAAACACTTCCGTCAAAGCACAGCTGTCCGGGGATGGTCCTCAGGAGAGCGTCGACAATTATATTGAGTGGGTGCTGGTGTCCAGAAGATCTTTGTCAACTGTGGAGGACGACACCAGCCCCACTCAAGACCCAGAGCCCAGCCAACCATCAACCTGACACACGGGGCACGAGCCCGAGCCCACCACGAGCCCGAGCCCACCACGGACAGAGCCAGAGGTGCGAGTGACAGAGCTGTTATCGAACAAACGACAGAGGATTTGCCTGGATTTCCCACCCACCCCCCCTATTTTGCCCATTTCTGTCTGCCATGCTGAATCAGCCATGCCACCGCTTTCCTCTGACAGCCCCTCTGCTCACCCTCAGCCCACCATCTGTGCGGTGGGCTCGCCGCGGGTCTTCCAGTCTCCATCGGTGTCATGGCTGGAGGATCCCTCATCTTCACCTCCAGCCTCAGAGTCCAGGACTCCGCCTCAGCCTTCCGACCCTGCGGCTCCACCCTGGCTCTCAGCTCCCTCGTCTTCACCATCGCCCGTCGGCCCACCAGCTCCATTGGGCTCCCTTGTCCCTCCAGCTCCGCTTTGGTCGGTCGTCATCCCGCCATCTTCTCAGGACTCTACTCTTCCAGCTGCGCCTCGTCGCTCTGTCCCACCGGCTCCACCCTCCCTCTAGCTCCGCCTCAGTCCTCTGTCGCTCCGGCTCCGCTGCGGACCTCCGGTTCTCCGCCTCAGTCGTCAGAGCCTTGGGCTCCACCTTGGCCCTCCGGATCCTCCGTGTCTCCCAGGATCTTCGGCTCTCCGCCTCCACCGCCACCTGCTCTGCCTCCGTCATCAGCCCTTCGTCCACCATGGCTCCTCCCTCCGTCGGCTCCACCCTGGGTCACCATCATGGCTGTGGCCTGGGTCTTACCTGGCTCCTCCTGCTCTGGATCCCTCCTGTCTTCTCCTTGGTTCCTCCCTCCGTTGTCACCACCCTGGACTGTTCGGTTTCCTCCTTGGCTCCACCCTCCGTCGTCACCTCCCTGGACTGTTCTGTTTCCTCTTTGGCTCCTTCCTCCGTCATCACCACCCTGGACACTGTTAATCGTTGTAGATTACATTTATGGTTGTTTATCTCCTCCCTGTGTGGTCTATAAGAGGTGACGTAGGACGCCCTGAAGGAGTCATGTGTGAGACATGGAAATAGGAGTTGGTTGGTGTTGTTGAATAAAAAAGGAGGCGATACCGCAGTTCTGCAAAGAAGTGTCAGCTCATTTCTCCATACACATTTACATGGTGTCAGAAGTAAGCCTGTACTGATGATGGCACAAGGACTTCGCAAGATTGACCCCCTCGTATTTGATGAGAGTATTGTGGAAAACTGGACAAAGTTTAAGCGCGAATGGCACATATACAGCAATGCCGGTCTTTCAGCAGCAACTAAAAAAGTGCAAGCGTACACTTTTCTCAACCTCGCCAGTCCCGACGCCCAAGATAAATATGACACTTTCGAGGAGGGGGAAGATCTGGAGTATGCAAAGGTACTGGTAAAGAAGTTTGAGGAAATTTGCCTGCCTGTAAAGAATGTAACTATGGACAGACATGCATTTAATACAAAAAATCAGAAGCCACATAAAACACTTCAGTCGTACGCTGCCACATTAAAAACACTTGCCAGAAAATGCGAGTTTGGAGAGCTGCATGGCGAACTGACAAGAGATAGATTAGTATGCGACATTCACAATGACAATATCCGCACACAGCTGCTAAAAGAAAAGAATCTAACTCTAAACCCAGCTATTGAAATATGCATGCTACATGAGCAGTCTGAAAAGGGAATCAAAGAAATTAAAAAAGAAACAGGTACCAAAGAACTAAAGAAGGAAAGCGAAGTTTGTGCCGTGCAGTATCTTCCATGCTCAAACTGTGGTGGTCAGCATTCATCTGACCGCAGCAGCTGTCCAGCCTTCAACAAGCGCTGCAATGTGTGTGGAAAATGGAACCACTTCTCTAAATAGTGCAGATCGAGCAAAACACGCACCTACAACAGACCGGGACAAGGTTTATCTCAGTCAAGCAGAGCCCCCCACACCATACGCAGGGGAGGACAGATACATAGAATAAGTGAACTTGATGCACAGGTTGCATATGAACCAGCAGACTGGTTTTACTGTGAAAGTGTAGATGTGCCAGTGGATAGAGGAGAGATATTCCTTCCTTCCTGTCCACTTCCAACACAGGGAAGCAACTTAAGGTGAAGATTGACACAGGAGCCCGGTGCAATGTACTTTCCAAAGGTGATCTGCAGCACATTGACCCAGGCGCTTATGCTGACCACAGCCATGTAGTCAACCTTGTGGCTTATGGCGGTCAGATCATAAAGACTTTAGATGTTACTAATGTAAACTTTACATGCGGAGCACTACAGTTCCATGTCGTTGACAGTGATGTCTGTTGGGCCTCAGAGGCAGTGTCAAATCAGGCTTTGTGCAACTTGGCCCCAATCTGCATGCTCTCCAGCAGGGGGCTCCTGAGCTCACAGAGTATAAAGATCTCTTCGACTGCAGCACTATAGGCAAACTGCCTGTAGTGTATCACATGCGCCTCGACCCCTCTGTGCACCCTACAATATGTGCTCCCAGACGAGTGCCTTTGGCAATGAAAGACAAAATAATCGAGGAACTAAACAATGACCAAACTGGGAGACATTAAGCCAGTTCAGGAGCCCACTGAGTGGGTTTCTTCTATGGTGGCTGCATGCAAAAAAGGTGCTGTAAGACTGTGTATTGGCCCTGTCCACCTCAACAAAGATCTCCGCATCATCCTATGAAAACAATAGAACAGGTGGTCGCCGACATGCCAGGAGCCAAAGGTGTTCAGCATCCTTGATGCAAAGTGTGGATTCTGGCAGATGCCGCTTAGTGATGAGTCATCGAGGCTGACTACTTTCATGACCCCGGTGAGCCGATATGCCTTCCTCCGAATGCCCTATGGAATATCCACAGGAAGTGAAGTGTTCCAAAGGTGCATGGAGCAGCTTTTTGAAGGGCAGCCATGTGCAATCATTGTTGGGGCAGCACAACAGAGGAGCATGATCTGCGCCTCCAGCAGGTCATTGACAGACTACATGCTGTAAATCTTAAGCTGAACCCTGACAAGTGCCATTTCCGGGTGTCTGAGGTCTCGTATGTGGGTCATATTCTAACTGACTATTTATGATGTGCTCACACAAAGTTCAAATGATTTTCAACAGTCACTTTGTCGCGTCCAGTGTAGACAACTGTTGCTGCGCGGCAGACACGGTGTGATTCGCAAGCAGGACAGGAAAGCACTTCAACTCATTAGCATGGACTACTATGGAAAGTGCTCGCAATTTGCTTATGTAAGCGAACCGGACACAACTCTGTTGTAAACCTCAACATTATATAAGGCATTACAGTGTGCAAAACCATGCGCCATCTCTTATCGTTACTCCAACTATTAAGACAGACAGTCAAGCTGCATCAATCGATACATTTTTAGACTACATGGGCCCACAGCTGAACAACATAACTATAGAAGCGTGAGTTAACCGGTTAGCAAGACACCTGTAGGCTTTACACAACATAACATCCACAACTACGTATTTTGAATGATTGCTAGAAAATACCATCATCAATTATTACACTTTATATTATTATATAATATATTAGGGTAGAGCGAGGCACAAAGTAATGCGGGGTTAATTGTAACACACATGGTTTAAATATTTCCACACATGCTAGCATAACCAAATTTACTGTATTTACTAGTTGCCACAGCAACACTATGCAGAGAAAAAGGAGCGCCAAAATTCAAAAGCCTTTTTAAGATATCGCTGAATATTTATTTTACCATAGTCAAAGTACATTTCTGGCGGAAGTAAACTTTTCATTTCAGTTTTTAGTATTCATTTAAAATTAGACAAATCTGCTATTATTTTAATCTCCAATTTGTTATTTATCAGTTTAGATAGTTTATTAATGCTTCGCAAACCAGCAGAAGACACTAACCTGCTTTAAACTCCAGTCGCGCAGATGAGGAACGTTGCAAGACTGTGTTACAATATGCCCCGCTGTTATTAAACTATGCTATTCTATGACATTAGCGATGCAATTTACACTATTTACTTATAAGGATTTTGATAAGAAACCACAAGAAACAGGTGAATAAAGGCTGACAATTAATGTTTAATGTTCATAAGTTATTATTTCAAGAAATGTAAAGTATTTTGGCTCGTTTATGTGTTTCCTGTTCTATGAGAGCTGTGTGTGGTGGGAGGGTAGTGTTTTTCTGAATGTCTAAATGTGTTTCATCTATTTGTCCACATTGTTTTGAACTACTGTACAGCTGTGTGTTGAGATCAGGGCCGTTCCAAGCATTGTTGCGATGTGTTCATTGTCAAACTCCAAAATTAGATTATTTTTATTTTAAAAAAAAAAAACGTCATTACTTTATTTGAAAAAGTTAACACATCTATTTTATTGACAAAATATTTTAGTTAGTTGTGTATATTTTTTTTCATTCGATCAGATAACATTTTAAGCTGTCATATGGTCGGGTTACAACGTGCCCCTGAGATGTTACAATGTACCCCACCTACGTGGCATGTTGTCACGTTTCACTTCCTTTCTTTTGAGGTAAATAACGAAAAACGTATACACTGTAAATATGAAACAAAGCGATATATTTGTACTAGACAAGTGTGAAAATAATCTGGATAAAAATTGTACTCTAAACTCCACGTGGATTTACATAAACCACAAAATTCAAAAAGTGTTAGGTTGTGCCCTGCGCTCCCCTACATATTATTATTATATTTACAGGTGAAGACAGTGTATATTTACACTGAAGAGCAAGCATTTGGTGAATCCCTTGTTGTACTCCCCGAGTTTGTAAAAGCAGTTGTCAGTAAAATAACAGGAACACAAGATTGGAATGTGTGGCCGTAACAGAAAAAGATTTGAATTCCTGACGACACATTTAAGCAAAAGTGAGCAGGCTCTTTTTTTTTTTTTTTTTTGATAGACAATAATTTTATTTATCGTGCACTTTCGGCAGGTAGTTTTGCAGGTAGTTTATGTTACAGCTACATGACTGTCAGGCTCGGAGGAAAGAGAGAGAGAAAGATCCTTTTAATAATAAACTCAAAAACAGAAAGGTATCATTCAGAATATAAATAACATCAACATGAGAAAAAAGGCAAAACAAACAGAAGGCAGGATATAACTTAACTCAAAGACAAACTAGAACGGCAGGCAGTGTTGTAGAATATTCTTTTCTCAAAATAAAAGCTCTGAAGAGGTTTTGAATCCAGTTAGACTTTATTTAGCATGCAACAAAGCCGAGCTGCATTTGCAAATGTAACTCCTGATCATGTGTTCTGTAGTCCCATATATACTCCTAATACTGTCACTGTAAACCTTCTATACATCATTGTATTTTAGGACCAGACAGTTTTTACCATATATGGGTTTCAAGACCGAACAGTTCCTGAAGGTATATCAATAGCTGTTGTGTATTTCTGGCTCCTGACCAAGTTCTTTTACATGGCTATGTATTTTCCAAGCTTTAAACAGTTAGTCACTACAATCTTAAACACATAATTTCTACCCACAATCAGAAGAGTACTAGTAAATAATAGTAGAATAGTTTTCTCATATAAACAGACATAATTCTATATATTACATTGAATGAAGGTCAATGAAAATCTTCCACAGCAGGCAGGCAGGTAAATGGTTGGTTTAGCAGGAGAAAGGTGTGAGTCCAGTGTCTAACAAGTAGATCTGACAAAGTCCTTGTGAAAGTGCTGTGTATTTATGTGGGTGAGTGATGAGGAGCGGCAGGTGCAGGTAATCAGAAGGCGGGTGACTGGGAACGAGTGGGCGTGGTGATGGAACCTGACGGTCCGGATGTGTTGCTGACAATGACACTGCATGTAGGGTCATTTTTGAAAAGGTATAATAGGAGCACTTAAAAAAAAATACTCTCACTTTGTCACACCCCCGGACTTTCACGTTGGTTTCTCCCATTCTCCCCCGCAGTTCAGAGTGTTTTTGGTTTCTCCCTCATTTTCTCCACCTAGATGTTTGTAATCAGTCTGTCTATTTAATGTGTGTGTTTTCCCCTGCATTCTGTCGGTCTTTGATGTATTCTCCTGGTGTTCCTGTGTCTGCCTGTTTCCCTGTGGATTTATTAAATGTACATCTTTTTACTACGTCATTGTTCGTGTGTTCCTGCCTGCTCCGTGACAGAAAGACCGACCTAATACAGTTTTTTTTTCTCCGCGTTTTGCCCTCGTTTTGTTTTTCGTTCTTTTGTCTCAGTCTTTTGTTTCCATCGTGTCATCATGAATCCCCTACTCCGTCCAAAATTCATCCTCCTCCGGCTGAAGCAGGGGGATCTACCGCTCGAGGGATTTACCGTAATGTTCCAGCTTGTAGCAAACACCACCAGCTACCCGGACGACACGCTCTGTGCGTTCTATGACGCTAGCCTCAACGCGTCATGCAGAGCGCCGTCGTCTGAGGACGGCCCTCGAGCGGATTTCGCCGCGTTTGTGGAGTGGACACTGGTGAGAAACAAACCCTCGTTTCCTGCCTGTTCCAAGGAGAATCTCGCCAGTGCCACTCCAGACCCAGAGCCCAGCCAGCCACCCCGACCCGCGGATTATGAGCCCATCGTAGACGGAAAGCCCGAGCCCGGAGCGACAGCAGTGTGGAGCACCGATGGAGTATATCATCATATCATCCGACCAGGTGCGAGAGCCGGCCACTTCATCTGCGACGGTGGAGTGCTGCGTCGAGCAAGAAGGGGCGGTAGAGAGCCCCGCCCACTGCACCACCACTGAGGGTGAGCTGGAACAAGACTCTGGGGACTTAATTGACTGTTTTACGGATATACCGGTCTGCCTGGATTTCCCACCCACCCTCCCTCTTCTGTCTATGACTGAATCTCCGCTGGTTACGTCCAGCCATCCTGTATCTCCACTGGTTACGCCCAGCCCAGCCTTCCCGAAACCCCGCTGTCTTCTGTCTGTCCCCTTGCTCACCCTCAGCCCACCATCTGTGCGGTGGGTTCGCCACAGGTCTGCCAGTATCCATCGGTGTCATGGCTGGAGGATCCCTCACCATCGCCTCCAGCCTCAGAGTCCTGGACTCCGCCTCGGCCCTCCAACCCTGCGACCTCCGCCGTCGCCCGTCGGTCCACCAGCTCCACCGGGCTCCATCGTCCCTCCAGCTCCGTGACACACTTATACTTACTGCTTGTTTTCTTAAAAAAAAAAAAAAACACTAGCTTCTCTGTTCTTTTTGTATTCTATTTACTTTTAGGTCTCTAACACTAGTTTGCTTTTTCTTTTTTTGTTCTATCTATTTTCTTTTTATTTATTATATAATATAGGCATAATGTGACTTGTCATAGCACTTAGTTATTGCTCTTTTGTTAATTTTTATTGCTTCCATTGTCCTCAAGTCGCTTTTGATAAAAACATCTGCTAAATCATCTAAATGTAAATGTAAATAGCCAAGATTTTAAAATCTATACAATGTTTAATAGAGAGCCAGTGCAGTATTGACAGAACTGGGCTAATATGATTATACTTTCTGATTCTAGTAAGAACTCTAGCTGCTGCATTTGGACCAGCTGGAGTTTGTTTATTAAACGTGCAGAATAACTACTCAAAAAAGCATTACAATAATCTATCCTTGAGTTCATGAATGCATGAATTAACGCTTCTGCATTTGACATTGAGAGGTTGTAATTTCGATATATATCAAAGTGGATAGTTGTGTGGGCGCATAAACGGGCCCAGGATTCACAACATAATATAAGATATATTAATCATTAGTGACAACATTCTCCTTTAATCCACCAAAAAAGATCAAACCGCTCATAGAAGAGGAGTACTGATGATCTTTATGTGTAAATACACCGGCAGATCAAAGTGCTGCGTACATTCTCTCAGATCCGCTCGTATCGGACAAAGGGAGGGGCGGGGCCATCTTCATTGAGAGAATAAGCCGCGAGCAAAGCAGAGCGAGACATAAACACTTGTAGTGAGAGCAGGGGCGTAGTGTCTGGGTATGCAGGGTATGCAGGTGCATATGGGCCCGGGAAGATTGGGGGCCTGCCGAGGGGGAACTTTTAATTGAAACGAGGGAACAAATAGAGTCCTGCACGGGCCCAGCCCTGGCCCGAGACCCTCAGGCCCAAGCCCTGCCCTTGTCCGACATTGAAATTGTTCAGTTTTGGATTTTAATGGCAAAGCAGTCAGCGGCAATGAGTCAAGCATGTTTGATAAATTTAGCCTTCTCAAATCAACACGACTTGCATAAAATAAAATCTATAGACATAAAACACTTGATGCATTTCACAATATTAATTTAAAAATTTAACCTAGATAAATGCGCGCTGTTAGACGCATATCCAATAATTTGTGTGGAGAGTGGAAACTAAAGTGCACTTTGCAGGACATGGAAGCGCCAGCGCGATCACTTGCATTTTTTTTCTTAAAGGGTCACAAAACCCTAAAACACAGTTTTTTGAGTTGTTTACAGATATATACATGTTGTACATTGCTTAAAACAGTAATATATGTCACTTAAAATGTTACAAAGTGGAAATTGGTCATTTTTGCGCTTTTTGTGACCATTTCGTGCATCTGGTTTTAAAAGTTATGTTTGAGCCTGTGACGTAGATGCAGTTTTTTTTTTTTTTTGCGCTCATTGGCTGTGTGCCTTGTACAGTACCTATTTACGTCATCGGCTTGACGGCCCCCTTTAAGCAATATTAATGAGCAGTGTAACATTATACATGACAAAGGACTCGTCTAATCCAATCTCTGCACCATGCTTTGCATGAGCTATTGCGCGCGCTGCTGGGTTGCGCAGTCCTACGAAAACAGACAGCAAATTTGTCTGTAAGGAACTTTTCGTACCGTTTTTTGGATTGGGGACTTGTGGAATCCGGATTCGCGGATCATCTTCTTTTGAACAAAGATGCCAGCCCAGTTTCTTTCGATTCTGCTATCTGCACAAATATGGTACATGTTTGATTTGCACATCTTATTTGAATGTATATTATATGATGTTATCTTGAACAACATCCCTTAAGTTTAATGATCGGGCATGATCAAAGTTTTTCGTTAAAGTATTTTAAATAATGTGCGTGTAGTACTTTGTGTCTTTTTGCACTACGTGGTACCGTGTTGTTGCTAAATGTTTGTAAAACAATTGCAGTTGTCTTCTGGACGTATGTTGGGTCGCGATGTGGGGACTCAGACAGAAGTGCTCACAAAAGATGCGTCATGCCAAACACTTGATGATTCACCGGTCAAGCAGCATGTATCAACACAGCACGCTAGAAGCCAGAACGAAGAGCTAGCTGATGTTCTCAAAAATGCAGAATCCTTGCTATTTAAGTAAAGTTTGTTTTTATTTATTTGTAGATTATTTTATTATATTCATCTCAACCGTATATTTATATATTTCTATATAGTTATAAACACTATTTAAAATAAACAGTTGTAATGGCTATTAAAATGGAAGACTGCTGAATGTTTCACCATTTGGATACTTTTAACAATGTGACCTTTAACATGTCCATTTACATGTCTATTATACTAGCCATTTAGCAAATGTGTCCTCTGCTTTGTTTCTTTGAGTGCTATTATCAAATGATACCAGTCTACTACTTGCAAAGTACCGCATAATTTGTTCTGTTTACACATTTCATCAGGACTGTAAACGCTAATGTTATGTTATATTTTACTTATCATCCAAATGTCATTAAATCAATAAAGGTAAATATTTTGTATCATGTGTGTCTTCATGAAACCCCAATATGTCTGTTTTAAGTTTATCGTGATTATATGACAGCAAATTAATGTATTTAGGTTTATGTACAAGTTTAGGAAGCAGAGAAACTACCATTCGTTGCAAATACATAATTTTATTTATTGTGGGGATTCTGGTGGGGAGAAGTCCTCCACTTCCACACTGCTCTCAGAACCGTTGTAGCTGCTGCTCTTGGCATTGCTGTCCATCTTGCCAACGTGTGTGTGTTTACATTGTCGGTGTTCAAATTAGCAGAATGTATTCACTTATTGTCACACCTCCTTTAATGCAGTCTCCGCCTCCTCTCCACATTCTACCCCCACCCCTTACCCCCAGTGAACAACGCCCCTTTTCAGAAAGTTTTTCAAACCAGAGGTGTGAAAAAGCACCTCTGAAACAGGGGGGTGTTGTGACACTTTAATAACAGTGGAAACCTAAAATACGGCATCATTTTTGCAAATAAAGGTAACAGTAATACATCTTCCGGAACTACAAAAGGTCTACCTTTATTTGTGTGCAATCACAATATCAACAAAACGTTATTCTAAAATAGCTAAAGAAAACAAACGTGCTTTCTGCTGTCTCTGTTTTGAGAAGGAGAGCGCTTCACAAAAATGATCCGAAACTCAGCAGACATGATAAATATATCTATAGAATGCTTTAAATTACCACTTTGAAACAAAATAATTAATGTAATAAAATCATGTTATATTGTGTAAAGTTAATGTGAAAATTTCACCTAAACTAGCTAATTTATGAGAAAAATAAAACAATGTTGGAAAAGTTACATGCTTGTTGGCTTTTCTGAAGTAGGCAAAATGTTATGTTACTATTATTATGACTTATTAAGATGTTTTATTGACGTTTTTTTTTTTTATTACTCTGATCAATTTCATGATACATCATGTTTATTATTATTATTATTTAATGCATTCAAATATTTGAATGCATTATGTTTGTTTTGTGCTGAAAAGTTTAAAAAGGAAAACATCATTGATTCACATGCCGGTTGATCTGAGGTTAACATAGTTATCTCACTACTAACTATCACTTACTTCTAGTGTAAAAACACATTTATTGTTTGTATTTTATCATAAAATTGACAGAATTTATAGGCTGAGACTTACGTGCTACAAATAATGAAAGGCCTTAAATGTTAAATATTATTTCCAAGCATTTAAACAGTAAAAAATACAGCTTGTGAATATTCACATGGCGTTATGTACTTAAGAAAAATCAACAAAAAGTCCATCTCAAAGAGAGACTCTGTTCCCAAATTCAGCCCAGGCTAACAAATAAGCCTCCCTCCATCTGATCCACCCTGGCTCCTCCTGTTTCCTCCTTGGCTCCTCCCTCTGCCATCTCCACCCTGGACTCGTCGTCGTTCGTCGTCCTCCTCCCTTTTATCTGAGGATGCGCCTTCTGAGAGGGGGGCGATATGTCAGGAATATGGACCTGTTTAGTTGTGTTTTCCCTCCCTACGTGCTCTGTGACCTAGTTTCCCCCCTTGTTTCTCTATGCCCATATTTGGGATGGGCACCAAACCTTTGAAAGTAAAAAAAAACATGCACCGACAAATCCAAATTACACCCCAGTGCTTACACTGAGAAAGGACAATTTATCCTCTTCTTCAATGAAGTTACCTCGGAGAAAGAAACGACGAGCTTATGAGTTTGAGCGATCAGGCTTGGGTGATTTTTACGCCAGCACATGTCCCGCATGTTTCACTCTTTCCACAGCACTTTGATCTGCCGGATGTGTTTTATACATGAGGATTACTTGAGCGGTTTAATCCTTCTAGGCGGATCGGGAAAAAGGCTGTCACCAGTGATTTCACATCACTGACAGCCTCGAATTTAAGTGCTGGAAGACGCCCATGCTGAATCAGCACTTTGATTCGCCAATATGCTTACACATAAGGATTAACCCCTTGCTTACAGGAGTGGTTTTATCCTTTTAGGCGGATGCGTGCAGCACTTTTATCTGCCAGTGTTTGTACATTAACATCCCTCATCTAGAGCGGTTTGATCCTGTTAGTGGATAAAAGGAGAATACTGTTGGCTTTAGGTTAGACGCACATGTTCCACGCCCACTCTGACGTTGTGCTCACGGGGGCTGGCTGCTCGCACTGAGAGAGCATTGAGTCTAGCGAAGCAAACTTTTAAGAGGAAAAGGATGGATCAGTTCTCGCTGAGGCTGGAAATTCATTGAAGAGAGCTCACGCTCACTCTCATTCTCCATCCCTTGATGGAAATTTCATTCAGGCTGGGCATGTCCTTCATATTCAGCACACACCCAAGCAACTACCACTTCGATAGTGGGCCTATAAGAGCAATTCTCCTCTCCTCACACTGCAATTACCAGTTTCCCGCCACATGACGTGAACTGCCATGAGTAGTAAAGTAACCGCTTGCCGCCGGGCTTTTGGCTTGGAAAGCCATTCCTAGTGTGTCAAGCTGGATTATAAACAACTGTGGAATGAGGTTACTCACTGTAGTTCGCTCGCAGGCCACCTCGCTTCAGAGGTATTATTTACACTTCGGTACAGGACAACGCATGTTCTTTGGTCTGAAGTACATATACACTGCTTGTAAGGTGCCGTGGAAACGGTCCCCTTAGCGAACAGTGAGTCAGGTTTTTTAAGGCCGTTACTTCCTCGTTTCCAAGAAAGATGGTGAACTCAGACTAATACTCTGTAACAGACATCTGAACCAGGCCCTCATGCAACGGCTTTTCAGAATGTTAACTTAAACAGATCCTCGTGCAAAAAATGCCCGGGGACTGCATTCTGTCTGTGGATCTGAAAGATGATTACTTTCACCTCCAAATAGCACCCCGTCACAGACTGTTCTTAAGATTCACCTCTTGGAAGTGGACCTTTGCTCTTTTACAAAGTGGGTAGATGCGGCTCTTTCCCCTCTGAGAGATGGGAATCTGTTTTTGAACTACCTCGACAATTGGCTGAATCAGAACGGGAGCTTTTCGCTCACAGGTCGTTGCTGTTAACCACCTAGAGCGTTTAAGTTTGAAAATCAACTCGGCCAGGAGTTGTTTGACTCCCAGACAATGAATTTCCTTGGATTACACCAGAACGCTCCCTAGTTGATGTAGGAATTTGGCTACGCAAAGCGCAAATACCGAACAAGTCATCACACTTCAAAGATTCCTTTATCCTGGCCATTTGCCATTGGAAACTGCGATAAGTTGAAGAAGGCGTCACTCTGCCTACACCAAACTTCATTTGCCTTTGCGCTATCACTCCAGGAAACACAGCAGCACTAAAAGTTAATCCAATCAGGAAGATAATGGGTGGTTTGTGCTGACAGACTCGTGAAAGACAAAGGGTACATTGTGACCTCGGGTTAAACTCCTGACCGGAATTCGCTGATTCTCGCAAAACGCGTCTTACGCATCCAGAGAGGAAAAACCGCTCTTTGTCTCAGAGCACCTAAGAAACAAACGTCCAGTCTTCTCCTGACATAAATTTCAATCATATAAACAGAAAAGGCAGATTTACACAAGCCTGTGGGTCACAGGATCCATCCAGCGTGACTCTCTCTCGTGACCCCCTTTCGGACATCCTGTCCCCCTCTCCTCTGACATTCCGAACGCACCGCGTGTCTCAATTGAGAGTACACTGCAGAGACAATCTTTAAGAAATGATCAGCTTATTAGTATTGCTATTAGAGCAACAGTATCATATGTTTTCATGTTTTCTTTTATATGCTTGATGTGTTTTATGTGATCATTGGAGTTTAATCTATGCATTATATGCCTGTAGGAAAGGAAGTGACAAACGTATATTCTATATGTAACATGTACCATGTTTAATGTCGGATGAATGATCTTGACGAATGCAGTTCGTCTGAATGAATGAGAAATTGATATTGTGTATGTCTCATGTGTTGCAATAGTTTATAAATTTAATAACCAAATTGCAGAGAAATCCATATCAATATAATTCATGTGCTAGGAGGAGTTGCATGGGGCGTGACCCACCCCTTTAGCAATGCCATTGGACTGCAGCCCGTGGGGCCGTGCCTAGCGGCCCGTTTAAAACTTCATGTTCATAACAGAACGATGCCTTTCGCCTCGCTCAACGCCTTTCGTCTGTTGTGGTTTGAGTGCTTTTCATCTGCGCTCGCCCGCTGGACCAAGCACACGATTGTGCCAGCAAACTCTTGCAGAACCAGAAAGCTTGAACTGCCCGAACTGAGCGAGAAGAGTCAGAACGTCCTGAAAAGACTGTAGCTCTCCTCTGCTGAAGATCGCCTGCTCATCCCAACTACAAGGCATTCTTGCCATCAAAACTCTACAGAACAAACTGAAAACTTTGTGACTGCCAAACTCTTCAAAGTCTCGCAACTCCGACGCAGAAGAGCTCAGAGCGTGTCAAACCGCGTAACCAGGCAACCGAAGACCGGCTCCAACAACCCAATCCTCAAATTTGAAGGATCCCCAAAGGCGTCATCCAAAGACCGACCAGCAACCAACTAGAATCTTTGCTAAGACGAGCCCACAGAAGGGAATCCCCGTTCCCAGCACAAACGCAAGTAAACAAGGTCTCCCTTTTCTGGCTGAACCTGGTGCTAGATTGTTAAGTCAAATCTCTGCTTTTGTGGTTTTCTAAGGTTGCGATCAAAGAACTAGTTAAAAAATACTAGAACTTTGGGGTTCTCTTCAATTCAGTAATTTCTCATCCCCGGAACTGTGTGAGTGTAAGTGTGAATGTGTGAATGTGTGTGTGTGTGTGTGTGTGTGTGTGTGTGTGTGTGTGTGTGTGTGTGTGTGTGTGTGTGTGTGTGTGTGTTTTAGTAGCTTAGACTGTGTCCTAGTAGTTCAATAAATCATTGTTTTATTAAAAGGAGTGTCTTGAATTTTATGTTCACAAAAGTTCTATCTGTGTTTAGATCAAGCTACCTCAGCTTTAAAATTTCCTAATGTAATATTTGGTTTATTTGTGGTCTTGGCCAGGAGCATAATATAAACTTATAATATAAACGGAGTTGATAACGTATACTGAACTAACCAATTCGCTGGACGAATGGTTAAGAAGCTTAAATCTATTAATTCCGAATCAATTTAATCAAGTTTTGAATCTTTTGATTCGATTCATTATTTGAATCATTATAAATTTGAGCTAATTTATTACATTATTCAGTGAGTGGCAACGTTTTTTCAAGTTGGGAACTTCACGCCCCCTGAAGGCATTTCAGAGGATGCTCGGCCTTATGGTGATGTGATTTCTCTGGGCCTGTTACTAATGCGGCCCCTACAGCATTGGCTGAAAGCCCACGTTCCGTCCCACGCCTGGTGCCTGGGCCATGCTTACATTAAGGTAAACCACTGCTGTCTCAGAGCTGTGGCCTTTTGGACAACCTCTCGCCTGTTCCTGTCAGGTTTTCAGTTGGGAACGACCTCCAAAAGGACGGTGGTTACGACAGACGCTTTCAGCTTGGGCTGGGGCGCTCTGTACGAAGGCAACCCGGCGTTCGACTACTGGTCAACCCACAAGCGATGCCTACACATCAACTGCTTTGAAATGATGGCAGCTTGTCTAGCCTTAGGAACCTTCCTCTCTGCCTTACAGGGACATCATGTCCTAGCTCGGCGGACCACATGTCGGTGATGACCTACATCAACCGCCAGGGCGGCCTCAGGTCTCGTTCCCTTTACAGGTTGATGCAACGTCTCCTGTTGTGGGCACAGAAAAAACTCCTCTCAATACGAGTGCTTCATGTGCCGGGCAGATTAAACCAGGGAGCGGATATGTTGTCGAGGAACAACATAGCCCCGGTAGAATGGAGGTTGCACCCTCTATCGGTTCAGAAAATCTGGTCAGTTTTCGGCAGGGCAGAGGTCGACCTCTTCGCCTCCAAAAACAACTGTCACTGCCCAACCTATTTTTCAAAGACACAGGATGCTCTGGCCCATTATTGGCCCAACATCCACCTGTATGGCTTTTCCCCAATCGCCCTGCTTCCCTAGGTTATCAGGCGAGTGAGGGAAACAAGATGATCTCCCTTCCTTATGGCCCCCTCTGGAGAAACCAAATTTGGTTTCCAGAGATGGTTCAGTTGCTGTCTGCAGCACAGTGGCCGATACCACTGAGGAGAGACCTTCCCTCGCAAGTGCAGGGCAAGATTTGGAATACCCAGCCAGAGCTGTGGAGCCTTCATGTCTGGCTGCTCAACGGGGGCCTAACCAACTCCCAGCGAGTGTTGAAAATACCATTTTAGAAGCTAGAGTTCCGTCTGCTAGACGCCTCTATGCTCTTAAGTGGTCAGTCTTTAGTTACTGCTGTTCAGCACATAACCAGGATCCGGTTTCATGCGACATGTACCACGTGCTGACTGCGGTGCGGCAATGTACCAAAGGTGCTCTCAACACCGTTTAGAGCCCAGGTTATTTTCTTTCTGGCCCTCCCTGTGTCGGATGGCGAACAGGATCCTAACTTGCTGTGTCCTGTCAGGGCACTGTGAGTCTACTTTGAGCGTTCTGCATCTTTTGGACAATCAGAACAGCTTTTGTGTGCTTTGGAGGCCGCTCTAAAGAGCTGCTGGTTGCAAAGCAACGGCTATCTCGTTAGATAGTTGATGCCATAGCCCTGGCTTATGCCTCGGTTAGCTTAAAATGCCCTATAGGGGTGAAGGCCCACTTCACAGAGGGATGGCCTCCTCGTAGGCGTGGTCTAGTGGAATCTCTATTGGGGAGATTTGTGCGGCCGCTGGCTGGTCGTCGCCGTCTACCTTTATAAGATTCTACAATTTGGACGTTCCTGCTTTTTTAAATACTCTCCTTAACCCCCCTTTGGGTGGGTGGAGTTATGTTAAGTAGACCTCAGGTACCCTCGGGTCTCTTGTTAGCTCAGGCTTTTTGGGGCCCTCTATGAGTGTCCTTGGGCTGAGCTCGTTGAGCAGACTAAAAATGACGACGTAACGAGAGTTACCTTTCAATAGGGAACGCTCCGGTTACTCACGTAACCTTGGTTCCCTGAGATAAGGGAATGAGCGTTGCATAAGCTGCCATGCTAAAGTTGCAAACGAATCGATGGCTGTCGCTTCAGTCATTTTATTCTGATGAAATTACGCTTTTAGCCAACTATATAGCAGTCAGCTCCACCCCTTCTGGCGGGCTTAAGCGCGATTGGCATGGGAGCTCTGCGGCCATTTTGGGATGAAATTTACCACATGGATGTGATGGGGTGGTTCTGCTTCCTGTTTGAATGAGAAGATGTGTGAAACTATTCTAATATAGGATTCTAATGTAGGTAGGGTTACCATACAGGTGTCTTTTTTGATTGGTGCGCAGCAATGCTTTAAGTCAAATAAACAAACAAACACGTGCACATATTTGCATTGCTTTGATCGTTCTCTGTAGATCTCAACTTCTCATGTGCAACGCCATAATTGGTCAATTCTGTACAATACCTACTTTGGATGTACAAACTACTTTGGATCTTTTAGGCAATATTTAAATTGTGGCCAGGACATGTCCCGTATGAACGGCACATATGGCCACCCTAAATATAGGCTAATCAATTTTTAATCAGTATTTTCTGTTAACACAAACATGTTTGGTTCATTTTTTCACTCACTTTATCACTCACACACGTATTACTCACTATCTCTTTCACTCACCATCTCACTTACTACACTGTAAAAAATTTACTGTAAAATTTACAGCAAGTTACTGGCAACTACATGTAAAATGCAGGTACTCAGATTGTTAGAATGCAACTATTACCTTTGAATGAACTCCAAAGCTCCATCTGTCTCCTCCTGGTAACGTTATTCCAGAATACGTAATATGCTGCGAACAGGCCAGACAGGACAATGGGCTGGATTAACGCATTCTTCAAATCAAAGTTAGCAAAAAGCATTAACGTTTGTGACGAGCGTCCCGAGGGATCATCAGCGTCGCCCTGGAAACGGACGAGACACACCTGCACGTCCTCATCAAGCCCGATCGTTCCCAGCTGCCTCTCATCAAGCCGCGTGCACACAGACAGAAGTGAGTTTTACTCTCCATGAGATCGGACGCTAATGCTCTCTCTCTCTCTCACGCAGACAGCAGCTGAGGATCGATCGGCAGCTTCACAGCACCTCTCTCTCAACTGCATTCCCCGCTGACTGAGCACGCCAACGGCACCCGGAGCACCTCACCTTTTCTTTCTGTTGGTTGTTTGCACTCTGTTAAATAAATCCACCCTCCGCGGGTATTGACTCAAGCTATCCTTGTCGTGTGTTTCTCCACCCCGTGACAC
The DNA here is from genome assembly GCF_049309525.1 of Garra rufa. NCBI lineage: Eukaryota > Metazoa > Chordata > Actinopteri > Cypriniformes > Cyprinidae > Garra > Garra rufa. The sequence continues at coordinate 35,239,499 of NC_133370.1, forward strand.
GTTACATTCAAACAATAAGCGAATAAGCAAGTTATCAAAGGTCCTAGTACTTACGTTAACCGCTTTAACAGCACAGTTTAGAGTTTACGTGACACACACATCCTCCGTGATTGGTTGACCGTGAATTGCGAGCCCTAAATATGCGTTTTATTTCGGTGCCCATGTTAACAGATGGCTGCCTGTGCAAATTTGTTTTACATCATAAAATAATCATGAGAAAATGTGCTGATCAACACGACGTCACTGTGAATCACATCTTTTGCCAATGAAGCTTGTAATTTTTTACGTAGGAACCCAGAGATGTTACGCCTATAGCCGATATAAGGCCGGGGAATGTGTAAAATCCTTCCGCGACTGTACTGCCGAATCCCCGCACAAGTCTCTCTCGTGCTCCGCGGACGGAGGATTCGTTAATCTGCGGTTACCGCGAATTTTTATGACACCTTAATATACTAATACAGTTCCGAAATATGAAAACTAAAACAGAAATAAGACACTTACCACAGTTGTGAATCGTTCTTCTTGCTGCTCCCAAATGTCGACTGTTGAAGATAATCCGTCTCTTTGGATTTAAAAGTTTTATGTATGTTTGCATCAGACCACCGCATAACCCCAGAATGCATTGCGGTTTACAGCAATATGCTGTATTATAAGAAATACAACCCGCTGCTGTAAAATATTGCTGCAATTTTTACAGCAATTCGTTACAGTGTATGTGTCATGATTAACAGAAGACTCAAATGCGGGGCACAAAAACAAACTTTATTGAAGAAAAAACAAGAGAGAGAAAAAACAGGAAACAAAAAAACCTCCCGGCATTCCTCTTCAAGGAAAAAATAAAAAGAGAAAAGTTTTCCCTAAAGCGTCTTTCAGACGCAGTACTCGTTCCATATCTCAGGGAACCGAGGTTACGGACGCAACCGAGTACATTTTGTGTCTTAGGACATCAATGTATCGTCACGAGCCGCAGGGTGTAATTTGGATTTGTCTGTGCATGTTTTGTTTTTTTTACTTTCAAAGGTTTGGTACCCATCCACTGCCATTAAATCACTAACAGACTGCAACGGTTTGAGTTAAAAAAAAAATGTTTGTGTTCTACTGAAGAAACAAAGTCACCTACATCTTGGATGCCTTGGGGGTAAGCAGATAAACATCAAATTTTATTTTTTGGGCGAACTATCCCTTTAATTCAACAGATTCATTCAAAATGCTGATTTCAAAACCATTTGACTGTGTTAATCACTGAATCACTGAATCATTTTTATCAACTGATTTGTTCAAAAAGCTGATTCATTTAATAGGTAAACACCGTCCATTGCTCAGAGACGCAAAACAGTGATGTGATCTTTATTTGGAACTATTTTTGTTGGCAAAATTGAGCAAAAAAAAAAAAAAACAATGTCTAAAATGTAAGTCACTTATTGCTTTACTGAACTTGTACAAAATGCATATTAAATGTGTTATCATGCTGATATCTCCAGAAAAATTGTACTCTTTGTGTGATATAGATTAAGTTAATTATATTAAATTGTATGAATATAAAAAGCTTACAGAAGCATTTTTGACTTGAGTGAAAAATTCAGACTATTTTTTTTAGTAAGTAATGAATATGGAAACAGCGAGTCCCGCCTGAAGACGAAGGCGGGGGCGCCGCTAACCCCCCGCGGAGTCAGGAAAGGGGCCAACTGGTGATGGTGAGGATTGAGGAAGACAATCTGGAGTCTTCGTGAAGAGGGGATAGCCTGATTGATGGATGTGGTAATAGAGGGATGACCCAGCTTGGTAGAATAGAGGAGTTGGAGGAGAGATTCCATCTTGGTGGAGGTGGGGAGGATGGAGGTGCTGGAGCAACAGCATCTGCGAACTCAGACATGGTAAGCGCTACCCTTTAAAGCTACAGTAATGATATGATTGGAAGATGAGGAGGTAATTAGTGACGCGAACGATTGAGTCTTCCTGCCAGAACTTGCGCTAGCTTCATTTCTACCAGAAAGACTCGGGAGAATATACACTATACCGATTACATTTATGTAGAAGCTCAGCAAGCAATCCGGTTCTTTGGCGTAGGCCCCGTTCGTAACTCGCATTCCGAGGGTACGGAAACAGCGAGTCCCACCTGAAGACGAAGGCGGGGGCGCCGCTAACCCCCAAAGATAGGTGGACTTAAGGATCCACCAGAACGGGGCCCATCCCCAAAGGACGGTTTTAAAATTACCTTACGGTCGTGAATCCTGGGGTTCCTGGCTTAGATGGAGAAAGAAAGAGAACAAATTAGATTTAGATGAGTGCCATTCATGGTTAACTTAAATGAACCACTAGCTGTTTGTTTTTTTTTTTTTTTTTTTTTTTTTTTTTGAAAATGAACATATGCTCCTGGTATCCTTGATTGCGACGTGAAACAGGGCCATCCTTTGATAGAACGCATGGGCCACGGGCATCTTTGATAGAACACATGGGCCACAGGCCATCTTTTGATAGAACACATGGGCCACAGGCCATCTTTTGATAGAACGCTTGGGCCACAGGCCATCTTTTGATAGAACGCTTGGCCACAGGCCATCTTTTGATAGAACGCTTGGGCCACAGGCCATCTTTTGATAGAACACATGGGCCACAGGCCATCTTTTGATAGAACGCATGGGCCACAGGCCATCTTTTGATAGAACGCATGGGCCACAGGCCATCTTTTGATAGAACACATGGGCCACAGGCCATCTTTTGATAGAACGCTTGGGCCACAGGCCATCTTTTGATAGAACACATGGGCCACAGGCCATCTTTTGATAGAACACATGGGCCACAGGCCATCTTTTGATAGAACACATGGGCCACAGGCCATCTTTTGATAGAACACATGGGCCACAGGCCATCTTTTGATAGAACACATGGGCCACAGGCCATCTTTTGATAGAACGCATGGGCCACAGGCCATCTTTTGATAGAACACATGGGCCACAGGCCATCTTTTGATAGAACGCTTGGGCCACAGGCCATCTTTTGATAGAACACATGGGCCACAGGCCATCTTTTGATAGAACACATGGGCCACAGGCCATCTTTTGATAGAACACATGGGCCACAGGCCATCTTTTGATAGAACACATGGGCCACAGGCCATCTTTTGATAGAACGCATGGGCCTCAGGCCATCTTTTGATAGAACGCATGGGCCACAGGCCATCTTTTGATAGAACGCATGGGCCACAGGCCATCTTTTGATAGAACACATGGGCCACAGGCCATCTTTTGATAGAACACATGGGCCACAGGCCATCTTTTGATAGAACGCTTGGGCCACAGGCCATCTTTTGATAGAACACATGGGCCACAGGCCATCTTTTGATAGAACACATGGGCCACAGGCCATCTTTTGATAGAACGCATCATAGAATACACAGCCCTCTTTTGATAGAACGCATGATTGAATACACAGCCCTCTTTTGATAGAACGCATGATAGAATACACAGCCCTCTTTTGATAGAACGCATGATTGAATACACAGCCCTCTTTTGATAGAACGCATGATTGAATACACAGGCCATCTTTGGATAGAACGCATGATTGAATACGCAGGCCATCTTCTGATAGAACGCATGGGCCACTGGCCGTCTTGATAGCTTTGGTATTTATAATTACGATAGTGCATGAAGCAGCATAAGCTGCAGCCACTTGAACCTATAGCGTGTACAGCTGTTTGACAGACGTATAACCCGCAGGCCATCTTGCTTTAGTAGCTAGCCATGCAATTCATGAAAGTGCCAACCGCTTTGGCAAAACACCACCACCAGTAGAAAAAAATAGGATTTACCTAGATCGAGGCTGGAGAGCTTGCTGGGCTTCGAGGATGGAGGTACGGGAGCGATGGCATCGGTGAGCACCGCGGGTTCGTGTCGGCGCTCGGCTCTCTCCGGCTCGGGTTGGCGCGTGTAGCGCGAGCGCGCTGGCGATCAGAGACTCATGCTGCCGCTTGAGCAGCTCGAGCTCACAGATTCGCCAGACTGGCTCTAGCCGCTGCTTCTGTCTACCGCCGCCAGCGAGACGACGGTACATTGTTACGACTCCTGCACCGCAAACACATCCGCAGAGGAGGAGAACCGCACGGTTCACGTTAAACTATGCCGACAGTCGTTTTTAATGAAGTAACCATGGTATCCGTGATAAATCCTGTCAGTTTGAGAGAGTTAACAGCTCCGCTCCTTGCAACTGCGGCTGGAATCCAGTTTCACGGCTGTGTGCTGGAGCAACAGCATCTGCAAACTCAGACATGGTAAGTGCTACCCTTTAAAGCTACAGTAATGATATGATTGGAAGATGAGGAGGTAATTAGTGACGCGAACGATTGAGTCTTCCTGCCAGAACTTGCGCTAGCTTCATTTCCGCGCACCAAGACCGAGGCGGTGATCGAGCTGGCCCACTCTCACCCCATGGCAGGTCACCTCGGCGCGGAGAACACCATCCAACGCATACGAGACTGATTCCATTGGCCCGGCTTGGAGGCCGAGGTGAAGCGGTTCTGTCAAGCCTGCCCCACCTGCCAGGTGACCTCGCCCAGGAAACCTCCCCCCAGCACTCTCATCCCGCTACCCATCATTGAGGTGCCCTTCGAGCGCATCGGGATGGATCTGGTAGGGCCGCTGCCAAAGTCTGCCCGGGGACACAAACACATCCTGGTGATTGTCGACTACGCCACCCGGTATCCTGAGGCCATTCCCCTTCGCAAAGCTACCGCCAAGGCCATTTCCCAAGAGCTCGTCCTCCTCTTCAGCCGAGTCGGCATCCCAGCGGAGATCCTGACCGATCAGGGGACCCCCTTTATGTCCCGGCTAATGGCTGACCTCTGCCGGCTGTTGAGGGTGAAGCAGTTGAAGACCACCGTGTACCACCCACAAACGGACGGCTTGGTGGAACGCTTCAACCAGACCCTCAAGCAGATGCTCCGAAGAGTGACGGTCGAGGATAGACGCGACTGGGACCTCATGCTCCCATATGTCCTCTTCGGAGTACGAGAAGTTCCCCAAGCCTCGACTGGCTTCACCCCCTTCGAGCTCCTGTTTGGCCGCCAACCCCGCGGCCTTCTGGACATCGCCAAGGAGGCCTGGGAGCAACAGCCGGCCGCCCATCGCTCCGTAGTGGAACACGTGAAGCAGATGAGGGAGAAGATCGACCGCGTAAGGCCCAGCAGGCCCAACAGCGTCACTACAATCGGGCAGCCCAACCACGGGAGTTCCACCCCGGACACCGAGTCATGGTCCTCGTCCCAACTGCGGCCTGCAAGTTCCTGGCTAAATGGCAAGGTCCATACACGGTACTAGAACGACTGGGACCCGTCACCTACCGTCTCCGCCAGCCAGGAAGGAGAAAACCCAGTCAGTTATACCATGTCAACTTATTGAAGAGGTGGATCGGGACGACGGACCAGCTCGCGGCATTAACATCCTCCGAGCCCGTGGTTGTCGACACAAACCCCCACCTCTCGGCTGCCCAGAAGAGGGACATCCAACACCTGATCGGTCAGTTCTCAGATGTGTTCTCCCTCCGGCCTGGGCAGACCAACATAATCCAGCACGATATTCGAACCCCTCCCGGGGTCATCATCCGGCAGCGCCCCTACCGGGTCCCTGAGGCTCGTCGGCAGGCTATTGAGGAGGAAATACAACAAATGCTAAAGTTAGGGGTGATTGAACCATCACGCAGCCTGTGGTCCAGTCCTATCGTGATGGTCCCTAAACCTGACGGCACCCTCCGATTCTGCAACGACTTCCGTCGACTCAATGAGGTCTCTGAGTTCGACGGATATCCCATGCCTCGGGTGGATGAGCTGCTGGACCGCCTGGGGAGGGCCCGATATATTTCCACGCTGGACCTCACCAAAGGCTACTGGCAAGTACCCCTCACTGACATGGCTAAAGCTAAAACTGCCTTCTCTACCCCCAGTGGCCACTGGCAGTATCGGACCCTCCCCTTCGGCCTTCATGGGGCCCCAGCCACATTTCAACGAATGATGGACATCCTCCTCCGACCCCATCAGTCCTATGCGGCCGCTTATCTAGACGACGTCGTCATCCACTCCGAGACATGGGAGGACCACCTGGACCATCTGCGGAGGGTGCTGTCCGAACTCCGAAGGGCTGGACTCACCGCCAACCCTCGCAAATGCCATCTCGCACTCCACGAAGCGAAGTACCTGGGTTTCCAAGTCGGACGAGGTCTCATCCGCCCTCAGGAAAAAAAAGTAGAAGCCGTCAGGTCCGCCCCAAGACCCGAGTCGAAAACCCAGGTACGAGCGTTCTTAGGTTTAGCAGGTTACTACCGATGTTTCATCCCTAACTTTTCCTCTTTAGCCGCCCCCCTGACAGATCTGACCAGGAAGGGGCAGCCGGAAAAGATATTGTGGACACCAGCAGCGGAAGAAGCGTTCCACCGGGTGAAAATGGCCCTGACCTCAGCACCAGTACTCCGGGCCCCGGACTTCGGCTGCCCCTTTCTGGTACAAACCGATGCATCCGATACAGGACTCGGGGCCGTCCTGTCCCAGGTCCAGGAAGGAGAGGAGCATCCGGTTTTATACATCAGCAGGAAGCTGACCCCAGCCGAGAGCATCCGGTTTTATACATCAGCAGGAAGCTGACCCCAGCCGGTGGAGAAGGAAGCGCTGGCCATCAAGTGGGCAGTCCTGGAGCTGCGATACTACCTGCTCGGCCGGAGGTTCACCCTGGTAACAGACCACGCACCACTCCAGTGGATGGCCCGCGCCAAGAATACTAATGCCAGGGTGACCCGCTGGTTCCTAGCGCTCCAGGACTTCCACTTCGTTGTGCGGCACCGGGCCGGGGCCGCCAACGGCAATGCCGATGGTCTCTCTCGGATTTGGGCAGCTTTCTCAGGTCTGTCGGGGGTCACTCCCCACCCACCCCCTGTATCACCCCTACTGTCTCGTTTCATCCACAGGACCAGGATGACACCTAGGGGGGGGGGGGGAGTGTGACGAGCGTCCCGAGGGATCATCAGCGTCACCCTGGAAACGGACGAGACACACCTGCACGTCCTCATCAAGCCCGATCGTTCCCAGCTGCCTCTCATCAAGCCGCAGGCTTTTAAGCCGCGTGCACACAGACAGAAGTGAGTTTTACTCTCCATGAGATCGGACGCTAATGCTCTCTCTCTCTCTCACGCAGACAGCAGCCGAGGATCGATCGGCACCTTCACAGCACCTCTCTCTCAACGGCATTTCCCGCTGACTGAGCACGCCAAAGGCACCCGGAGCACCTCACCTTTTCTTTCTGTTGGTTGTTTGCACTCTGTTAAATAAATCCACCCTCCGCGGGTATTGACTCAAGCTATCCTTGTCGTGTGTTTCTCCACCCCGTGACACGTTACATTCAAACAATAAGCGAATAAGCAAGTTATCAAAGGTCCTAGTACTTACGTTAACCGCTTTAACAGCACAGTTTAGAGTTTACGTGACACACACATCCTCCGTGATTGGTTGACCGTGAATTGCGAGCCCTAAATATGCGTTTTATTTCGGTGCCCATGTTAACAGATGGCTGCCTGTGCAAATTTGTTTTACATCATAAAATAATCATGAGAAAATGTGCTGATCAACACGACGTCACTGTGAATCACATCTTTTGCCAATGAAGCTTGTAATTTTTTACGTAGGAACCCAGAGATGTTACGCCTATAGCCGATATAAGGCCGGGGAATGTGTAAAATCCTTCCGCGACTGTACTGCCGAATCCCCGCACAAGTCTCTCTCGTGCTCCGTGGACGGAGGATTCGTTAATCTGCGGTTACCGCGAATTTTTATGACACCTTAATATACTAATACAGTGAAAACTTTAGAAATATGAAAACTAAAACAGAAATAAGACACTTACCACAGTTGTGAATCGTTCTTCTTGCTGCTCCCAAATGTCGACTGTTGAAGATAATCCGTCTCTTTGGATTTAAAAGTTTTATGTATGTTTGCATCAGACCACCGCATAACCCCAGAATGCATTGCGGTTTACAGCAATATGCTGTATTATAAGAAATACAACCCGCTGCTGTAAAATATTGCTGCAATTTTTACAGCAATTCGTTACAGTGTATGTGTCATGATTAACAGAAGACTCAAATGCGGGGCACAAAAACAAACTTTATTGAAGAAAAAACAAGAGAGAGAAAAAACAGGAAACAAAAAAACCTCCCGGCATTCCTCTTCAAGGAAAAAATAAAAAGAGAAAAGTTTTCCCTAAAGCGTCTTTCAGACGCAGTACTCGTTCCATATCTCAGGGAACCGAGGTTACGGACGCAACCGAGTACATTTTGTGTCTTAGGACATCAATGTATCGTCACGAGCCGCAGGGTGTAATTTGGATTTGTCTGTGCATGTTTTGTTTTTTTTACTTTCAAAGGTTTGGTACCCATCCACTGCCATTAAATCACTAACAGACTGCAACGGTTTGAGTTAAAAAAAAAATGTTTGTGTTCTACTGAAGAAACAAAGTCACCTACATCTTGGATGCCTTGGGGGTAAGCAGATAAACATCAAATTTTATTTTTTGGGCGAACTATCCCTTTAATTCAACAGATTCATTCAAAATGCTGATTTCAAAACCATTTGACTGTGTTAATCACTGAATCACTGAATCATTTTTATCAACTGATTTGTTCAAAAAGCTGATTCATTTAATAGGTAAACACCGTCCATTGCTCAGAGACGCAAAACAGTGATGTGATCTTTATTTGGAACTATTTTTGTTGGCAAAATTGAGCAAAAAAAAAAAAAAAACAATGTCTAAAATGTAAGTCACTTATTGCTTTACTGAACTTGTACAAAATGCATATTAAATGTGTTATCATGCTGATATCTCCAGAAAAATTGTACTCTTTGTGTGATATAGATTAAGTTAATTATATTAAATTGTATGAATATAAAAAGCATACAGAAGCATTTTTGACTTGAGTGAAAAATTCAGACAATTTTTTTTAGTAAGTAATGAATATGCTTTGGGGAAATGTATTGGAGTAAAAGTATACATTTTAATTAGGAAATGTAGTGGAGTAAAAGTAAAAGTTGGCTGAAATATAAAAACTCAAGTCAAGTACAGATACTGTAGGCCTACTCCCAAAAAAATACTTAAGTACTGTAACTAAATATTATTACTTTGTTACATTACACTTTGTTACAGATTTAAACTACAAAAATAACTTTATATAACTATATTTAACTAAAACTATAAGTCTAAATTGCTATTTATAATAAATATAATAAATACAAATATTAAAAATATATGAAATAAATAAATAAATAAATCCTATTATAGCCTCCTATTTTCCAGTTCCATAAATAGACCTTAAAACACATTAGCATGACTAATTCATTTTTGTTGTGATATGGTAAGCATTTAGATAATATAAGTGGTTTACATAATGTGAAAGGAAGCACTGGAGCATAAAAAGCCTTTATGCTTTTTTAGAGGAAGTGGGATGACTTTTTTTGACTACAGTGGACACATGTTGTTAAAAAATGTTCCAGTACTGTTCTAAATTTTATAGATGGTGCATATCAATATATATTGTAATTATCCAAAATACTGATTTCTTGTGGTTCACGTTTGCTTCTAATTTATAGTTACACCATTTTTTACCTTGAATAATGACTATATTGCATTAATGTGATTCATTATTTTTACTACTAAGTAATTTCTTGATGACATATATTTTACGAAGTATTACAATTTAATAAAACCACAATAATTATTTACATTAGTGTTTGCCAAGAACAAGGTTCACTGAAAATGTGTCAAAAAAGCTCCAAACAATGTTGTATTGTTGTATAGAATCCACTTGGCCTGCAAAATACAAGTACCATGAACCCAAGTTTAAGCTGTGGGCTATTGTGTGGTTCTCTATTGTGACTGAAGTGTTTGCACTCAATAAAGAGCTTTTATAAATGTTTATACCTCTAAGCAGAAAAAAGAGTGCCATTTCCTTGGAAAAGCATGGTCTTTCAGAGAAAACACAGGTGTCAGTCTACCTTACCTGAGGGTATGTCTACAACAGGAAACCAGTGAAGCACAGAAAACTGTGTGAGTGACTTCTTAAAGCAAAAACGGACTAGTGATGAACACTAAGCAATGATAAAATAACCCCTCTCAGCATTCAGTATTTACACAAGGCAGAGCATTATAAATTGTTAATGTGCAAAGTGGCCTCACTGGTACTGTTAGCTGATTGAATAACAAGCCTAGTATGCAAGTAGGCATGGATTTTTAATTTGGCATCAGTGCTCATGTAAAATCGATAGATTATTTCAGCTGAAGTAATAATGTTTAGCACCACAAAAAAAGGCACAAATAAGTGTATATCTGACTTTTTTGCATGTTTTCTTTGTTATACATTGATGTTTAAAGTTTTACAGGGTAAAAAGTGTGCTTGTGTGTGTGTACCTTTTTAACACGTCGACTGATTCCCCCCTCCAGCTTGAATAGCTGTAACTTTCCTGTCTCCTGCACTGACATGCCTGAAGCAGAGAGGAGCTGATAAGGTGAGTCATGTCTCATTATTCTCAAGAATGCAACTTCAAAGCTGCCATTGCAGACAATACATTATAACCTCTATTCAACAGGCTTTCAACAGAACCAACTCACATCTCGAGTCGTTATTCATCAAGTGCAATCTAAAAATTGATAATGAGTGTATATAATCAGAGGCAAGTAGAGAGTTTTTTCAAAATGTTTCTGTCAGCCTGGTAGTCAGTGATATGTACAGAATACTAGTGTTAATTTTCAATTTCAATTTCAGTTTATTTATAAAGCATGTTTAAAAGAACTTTAGCTGACCAAAATGCTGTACATAAAGCATAATCCTAATTACAGCATTTAAAAATGCACAGACCTTATCACTTCATTAGTATTGCATAGGCTTACAACAGTAAAATCTCTATAACCTTAAAACAGCCCAATCACATATCATTAAAAGCACAGGAGAAAAGATGAGTTTTAAACAGACGTTTGAATTCAGACACTGTAGAAGTAGTTCTGATAGAGGCAGAGTGTTCCATAATTTGGGACTAGCAACAGTGAAGGCTCTATCACCCCTGCATTTTAATCTAGTTCTGGGAACCCACAACATATGTGTAGTCTGAGATCTGAGTGATTTGACTCGATTTTGGACAGTAAGCAACTCTGAAAGATATTGAGGAGCAAGACCATTTATAGCTTTGTACACAAAAAGCTCAATTTTAAACTCTATACGGTATTGCAATGGTAAGCACTGCAGCAAGCAAAAGATAGGTGTAATATGTACTCATTTGTGACTGCCCGTAAGCAAAAAGCATGTCATGCTCAGAAAGGTTTGCAGTCAAGTGTAACCCAGTTATGAAATAAAATAATTTAATTTAAAATATGAAAAATCAATACCTAAGTTACTCTTACTTTAAGCCAATCAAAATATTGTATTGCATGTTGTCCCATCTATCGGCTTTGCTCATTGGTTGAATCTACTCTAGCAAATTAGGTTTTCAGAATACGCAGATTGCACCACACAGAGAACACGTCTTTTTGCTAATTGAAGAAAGAGTTATATATATATTTAGGAGATCGCAGTAGAACAGCATCGATTGCTCATCTGCTTCATTAATCAATTTTCTGGAATATTAAAAGTGTGTGTTAGAAATAATACATATTGATGCATTTTCAGTTTCCCCAGTACTGTTGAATTTATAGTATAATCTTTGCAATTGAGAGAATTGCAAAGTTTTCTGATTATTTTATCAGATGAAGAAATTGAAATGTACTAGTTTTTTGCATAGACTGTAAAAAATATGGACGTAGTGTCTGTGACGTCACCCGTAGGTTTCTGAAGAACATTTTTGAAGCTCAAAGTAGGCAGGAGTCGGCCGTCGCCGACTTGGAATCGCTTCACTCCCGGATAATCGAAAATGGCCAATAAAGCGGGACATGGGTGGAGCTGGTTGCTAAAAACCACGCCCGCCTAGTGCAACAGTGGTAACAGCAGCGGCCATCCACCTGTCACTCAAGTGGCTGCGCCCTTAATTATGCAGAACTTTAAGGCTTAATATAACTTAAACGGATGAGTTGTAAAAAAAATCACCCCCTCACAGTTGACATGGAGGGCAAAATTACCTATATAAAGCACAACCACTTTTTGTACCATGCTGTAAACATATTTTTTTTTTTCTGCTGTAAAGTTGGCCGTTTTAACATGGGGAGTCAAAGAGCCAGTCTCTAGCAGCCAGTCGAGGAATTGCATTCTAGGTCACTTCCGTGTTGGTTTCAATAGAGAGAGCGAGATTTGACGCTTTCTTTCTTTTTTTTTGTTGATGTTTTCGAATGCAGTATTCATTTTTGTAAAATATGGAGGTTATTTTCTTGGAAACTGTGATCCTTAGGCCTAATTGATTATGTGAATATTTAAACTAGTGTTTTACAGGTCTTTCCACAAAACGGGGTTTCCGTTGTTGCTACTGTGAAAGTGTTGAACATTTGATGGCAAACGACCCATTTGGATTTTCTGGATTTTCTGTCTGATTGAGAACTTTAAACTCGGAAGTTCTGAGAGCCGCCATGTGGTAGGACTGTTACCAACAAAGGAATTAACAGATACTGAAGAATATTTTGTTGTTTAACAACTTTTGAAAGACTGCGTGGATTGCCGAACTGGTTGCATCTGATACACATACACTGATAAATGCACACATCAACATTCATTTAAAAAAAAGGTTTTATTTCATTTTGTTTGTATGCCGGCTGTATTCTATTGTTATTCTATACAATATTCCCCACTAAAGTTACATTAAAACTTGTCAAAAGAAATTTGTCTATTCGTTGTGTTGCAAGATCTTACTTGAATCTCTTACGAACCGAGTGCTTGTGTACTTGCCTGTAGAAGGGTTACACAAGTATAAAACCCAGATTTTTAGCATCATAAACTTGATATGGGGTAAGAGAGCCCAAATTAATTGTGCTCAAGTCAGTTTTGCCATTTGATCCAAGCAAAACAACTTGTGTTTTATTTTATTTACTTGTGTTATCATTTAGATGTAGAAAGTTATTTGTAAGCCACGTTTTCAATTCAAGAAGACAGGCAGTTAATTGATTTACAGCGGAATTATCATCATGTTTAAGTGGTATGTAGAGCTGAGTATCGTCAGGATACCGTGGTCAACAAAATCAAATGCTAAGCTAAGGTCTAACAGCACTAAGGCCATACAATTGCCTGTATCAGTAGTAATTAAAATATAATTAAAAAATCTTCAGAAGGGCAGACTCTGTACTGTGCAAGCTTCTAAACCAGACTAAAAAACATCAGAAATACAGCTAATACTTAAATTGTAACACCGCTTGGACTGTCAGTGTTGGTTTTGTCCATTGTCTCACCCCATTGGACTGTTTAGGTAGGTTTTTCCCTCTTATGCTCATATTTGGTTGTTCCTGTTTCCTGTTCTCATTATGTCATTCACTATCACCTGCGTTCCACACACAGCGTTCCCGTGTCCACCGGTTCTCTGTTCTTTCCACCAGCGGCTGCTATCTCTCATCAGCTACGAAGCCAAATCATAGCAGGTAACAATATCAACCTTGTTAAAATATTACTGAGCTCTGAATTTAATGATAGACGGTTTCTAGACTGCGGTGATGTGTCTATTATGCTTAAAGACTGTGACCCCCGGCTTTCAAAAACTTTAACTCTTGCCGAATTTAACGTGGCTTTCGGAGTGTATAGGGACGTCATATGAGAAGTCTATCTCTCTCATAGAGCAGAGCTGGACACGTATCTTGCCATCATTTCTGTCCTGGCTTTGACATACAGAGGAATCTCTTTTATGAGTATCACAAATCCTTCTATGCAAAAGCTGCCATATTCATTCAGCGATTTAATCCGAGACTAGACTGGTCCGTAGTTGACTTGACTCTTATCAGCAGACACTTTACCGGTCACCAAGCACTCTCCTGCTCCATCTGCGGCTCTCACGCTCATACTCTCAATCTGTGCCCCAAATCTGTTTCTCTTCAAATGTCTAATCCTGGCCCCTGTTTTCTAACCTGTTGACTCAAAGGTGATACCTATTGCTACTCCAATGTGTTACAATTTCAATTAAAATGTTTTATAATCGTTAATATATATTCATGCTTGTAGTTACTGCAGGGACGGTCATCCAAAGTCAGTGTGCCTGAGACGAAGCTGCTTTCTAAAAAAGGAGAAAAATAAATAAAGCCATCATCTCCAGTCAATGTTCCCAGGCTGGGAAAGGTGCTGAAAAATCATCCCAACCACTGCTTTGTCAATTATTTAATAACCGGTCTTGTCCAAGGTTTTCTTGCAGGGTTGTCCTGGTTGCCTAATTGTTCAGTTTGTGAAAATGAGCTTTCTGCCTCAAAAGAACCCGAAATTGTCGATTCATTGTTAGAAAAGGAAGTTCACAAAGGATTAATGATTGGGCCATTTGATCAATCTCCCTTTTCAAATTGTCAAATTAATCCTATAGGAGTCGCCACTCGTAAATATTTAGGGGAAAAGCATTTAATTATTGACCTATCTGCCCCTCATAATGACACAGCTATGTATAAATAGTCTCATTCCTTTAGCCCCCTTTTCTCTGTTTTAATCTACCGTTGACGATGCCATTAGAATTATTAAACAAGCAGGAAAGGGTGCATGGCTTTCAAAAGCAGACATCTCAGATGCCTTTAAAATAAGGCCTTTACATCCATCACAGTGGCATTTATTTGGCATTAAATGAATGAATGACTGAATGAATGAATGAATGAATGAATGAATGAATGAATGAATGAATGAATGAATGAATGATGCATTTGTATAGCGCTTTCATTGTGTATTTCCGTACACCCAAAGTGCTTTACAATCATATGGGGGATCTCTCCTCAACCACTACCAGTGTGCAGCATCCACATCCATAAATTGTATTTTTCAGTTAGGCTTACTTTTGGTTGTCGCAGTAGTCCAAAAATATTTGATATGCTGTCAGAGGCGCTGTGTTGGATTCTGCTTAATAACTGTAAATTGGCGCACATGCTTCATCTTCTCGTTGCATCTTGGTGCTAAAGCACACCTTTCATGAATTCCTCTTTCTGAGGAAAAAACGTTAGGTCCTCTTAAAGTCCTAGAATTCCTAGGCATCACCCTAGATTACAAACTTATGCAAGCCTCACTGCCCCTGGAGAACTTAAATCGCGAAGAAATCATTAGAATTTATAATGATTATCTGGAGTCTTCTGCAACCCTTAAGTTGTACACAGATGCTGCACCTTCTATCGGTTTTAGGGTTGTTTTTTAACGGTCAGTGGTTTGCTAGTGTATGGCCACATGAGATCCTATCCACTATTAAAATCTACGTAAAAAATGTATGACTCTGCCTGGTCTCACTTTAGTTCTTTCTGTGCTACCTTCTCTGTAGCCGTTATGCCTGTTGATGTATTGTATGTTAGTGCTTTCATAGTTCACTGTTTTGAGTCACGAAGAATTCAAGCATCAAATGTGTGGTCACCGGCATTCACTTCCACCTGCGCTGCCTGGATCCTTCCAGCCTCAGCTTACTAGAAAATCCATCTATGTGGCTCCTGCTTAACCCTCTGGGGTCTGAGGGTGTTTTGGGGCCCTGAAGAAGTTTTGACATGCCCTGACATTTGTGCTTAAAAACATATGAATGGCCTAAATCTGATTACATTGTAATCAGCACAAATTGGGCTACAATAATATGTAAGCAACATGAATGTACATGTTTGTGTTTTTGAGAAAACAACGTTAATACTTGCTTAGTGAAAAACTACATTTTTGAAATAAGGTCATGAAACACATACAGAATATTTGTTCACAAGACTTTTGAGAACTGGATGTGGTAGGCTAGAGTTTTTTCTACCAAATGATGTGAAAATCATCTAGTTCACTTGTTTACACAAAACAGTATATTGATTTACATTTTTTGAAGACACTTTTTCTTTAGAACGGCTGTATGCGAGGAGGTGTGAATGATAATGAATAGTGCTGTGATTTACACCTGAGAAGACAAAGACCTGCATAATGAGCTGCATAATGAGCCATTCAGTCAGATGTGTGACTGAGAGGGAACTAAGGAAAGAATGAAGGAGGAATGTAAGGACAAAATATGTTTGTAGCTTATTTAGATTTATTTATCACGCAAAATAACTTGAGATTCACTTGTGAGTGCGGTTAAATTGTTTATAAGGAACAAAAGTAATAAACAACAGAAGTCAAGATGTCGTGGGTGCAATATCCAAAACAGTCGCAGGAAACTTGAACACAGGAAAACGGGGGACAGCAGAAACTGCAAATAAAACAAGTAGATGTGAGCAACATAATGATCTGACAAAGACAGAGCTAACATGGAGAAAACACATACACTACCTGCCAAACTTTGTTTTATTAAAAGTTTTTTTTTTTTTTTTTAAGTGAGCAGTTATTTTACATAGTAAACATATTTCACAATATTACTGCTCTATTTTGGATCAAATGAATGCAGGCTTGGTGAGTAAAAGATCTTTTTTTTTTTTTTAAGTATTTTTCAAAAAATTCAAGAACATTTGGCTGGTAGTGTATAGCCTGTGGAAATATATAAATGAACATCACATACCTGGCATTTCCAAAGTGTTTATGTTTGCTGAAGAAAAAAAACCTTACCTCAGCGAGTACACATGAAACATGTAATGTTACAGAAGGTACATTCAGTGTAAAACTGTGCTAAAACAACTTGAAGCCCCACCTGGTTGGCTTTCATGTACTGAGTCATTCCTGTGTTTGCTTTGCATGCCACCATTTTTTAACATCTGATGTTGGTACAGTGCTCTCAGAAAAAAAGTTTGTTTTCAAGTAAATGTCAGCAGGATTCATCTGTTGAGCAGGTTTCAGATCACTAAAAAACAACAAAAACAAAACATCTGTGAGCATGTTAATATCAGGAGCATCATAAATAATATGATCTTATCGTCATAAACATAAGCATGCTTTGTGTGTATTATACAATACAAAGAAACTAGGCTATATTATAACTGTTAAGCATAAATGTGAAAACTATTACCTTTATATTGCATCATTCTTTATTGTATAGACTATTAAAAACATCCTGGCATCGTTAGACATTTAGATGCAGTGAAATGAAACATACTTTATAATGTTTCATTTGCTGTAGTCAGGAAATATAGTTGGCAAAAAGTCTTAACTGGTAAAATGTGTGCACATTCTGTCACAGTAACAACTAACAAGTAAGCTAATAAAAAAAAAAAAAAAAAACATACTCATGTAAATATCTCCTCTGCTGAATCGCGCTGTGTCTCACATAATGTTCATCTTCTGAAGTAAGTTTTATTCCTGACAGCACGTCTTCTTCCAGAAAGGACTAAGTAGCCCAGATGAACTTGAAAGAAATGTCTTTTTCCTTTGTTTACCGTGATGTGGGCGTACTTTTGGTGCGGTGCCCTCACGTGGACGATTATAATATGAAAAGTGAGAATAGCTTGTGGGCGTGATCTATTTGAAAATAATCAAGCAGACTGGAGAGACTTGACATTGTGTTGGTTTCATATGGATTACTTTATCACAGAATATTTGTTTTCGATAAAACTTACTTCGTATAAAAGTATACATATCAATCTTTCTCTAGACATATTGCTCATGTCTCTGTGTTGTGTATTGGTGTTATAGTGTGTTATAGTATAATTTAATGACGCATTTCTGAATGAAGATCACGGAGATCAACACGGCAGACAGCACACCCTGTTTGTTTTCTTTATTTTGCAAAATCACAATGTTTTTTTTTTTTTTTTTTTTTTTTTTTGTGAGTATATACAAATAAAAGTAGACCATTTACAGATTCGATTGATGTACTGCTTTTATCTGTACAATCAGAAATGACCGAGTAATTGAAGTTCCTTTTGGGAAACTGCGTATATGCGTTTGTCGACCCCAGGGGGTTAATGGCCTTAAAAGAAAGAAACCTCAAGGCACAGATCAGCGTCTCCCTTTCTCACTCCCACTCTTGCAAAAGATAATATCACGTTTGAGAGAAAGGTGCTTCGGTTCCTATTCTGATCTTTTGCTAGAATCTGTTTTGTTCACAGCTTTTTACAGTTTTCTCAGAGGTGGTGACATTGAAGGCCATGGGGCTATGGTCGTCAGCTGCTTATTAACATTACCTCCGGCCCGATGCTCAAAACCATACTCAAAAAGCTATGAGTGCAGCTTCCTGATCTGTGATTTAAAAAATATACATTTATGGCTTCAATTGGCTTGTTGGACTTTATTTATTTTATTTTATTATATTTATTTATTCATTTATTTTTCTTTAAACACTCAATTCAAATAGTTGATTGGCTTTTTAAAAGCAGTAAATTAGCTGCAAAGCTCTTTCGGCTCCTCTGCTAGCTCTTCTGTTAACATGAAGAGCCAGGGAGGATTGCCTGGTATGGTCTGTTTGGGGGGTTTTGTGCTACTCTCCTATTCTTAAAAAGGGAGGGTTTACTCTGAAGCTGCTGCAGTTTCCCTGTCTAGGCCTTCATCACCTCGAGGGGGCTGACTGCCCGCATTGTGAGTGAATGTCTATTCGCACACTTCACTCCCGGAGTTGTGGGTGTGACCCCTGAGGGGGCACAGCTCATAGCTTCCGGTCTCTCAACCAAGTTTGTGGAGACTATCCTCCAATCCAGAGCTCCCTCTATGAGAAAACACTATGCCCTGAAGTGGAAGGTTTTCACTTCTTGGTGCAGCAGTCGCCAGCTCGACCCAGTCCACTGCCCAGTTCGTCCAGTGCTGGGGTTTCTTCAAGAGCAGCTTACTGCAGGGTTGACCCACTCATCCCTGAAGGCATACATGGCAGCATTCTCTGCCTACCATGCCCCTATCTGGGACCGTTCAGTGGGAAGACACCCCCTAGTGACTAGTTTCCTCCGCGGTGCACTGAGGCTGAGACCGAAACCGACAGCACACTCTCGCATCCCCATGTGGGATCTGGCCGTGGTACTAGAGGCTATGTGTAACCTCCCTTCCAGCTTCTCGAAGAAATGAGTGTTGACATTAAAGACTGTCTTACTCTTGGCTATCACCTCACTAAAGAGAGTGGGTGACTTTCAGGCCCTTTTAGTGGCCCCTTCTCATCTTGACTTTGCGTCTGGCATGGCCAAACCTTTTCTGTACCCCAGACCACGGTATGTGCCTAAAGTTCCCTCCTCTGCTCCATGGCCCATCATGCTTGAGGCTTTCTCCCCTCCTCCCTTTCGGGATCCAGACCAAGAAAAGCTTAATCGTGTGCGTCCACAGAGCTGCCCTGTGGAGAAAATCAGACCAACTGCTGGTATGCCATGGTCCCTCTAAGAAAGGGCTCCCCGCCTCTAAGGGGACCCTTAGTCAGTGGATAGTGGAGGCCATCTCCCTTGTGAGTCCTCTGACCTCTTCACTCCTTTGGGGATCAAGGCTCACTCCACCCGAAGTATGGTGGCCTCCAAGTCCTTCTCGTCTGGTGTTCCCGTGTCCGACATCTGCAACGCTGCAGGTTGGTCCACGCCTCTTACATTCGTAAGATTTTATGGCCTAGACATTCGGGCCACTCCGGGATCTGCCATCCTCTCACCTTAGCTGTGCTGCAGCTAAACTGGGCAGGGGCCTGCAAATCTGGTGGCGTGGGTATATCATTCCCATAGCGTTCCCCAATGGGGAACTAACCTAAGATTACGTATGTAACCCTTGTTCCCCTAAGAGATGCGTCTCGAGCCATACTACCGGTGCACCTGCATCGCACTGCTTCTCGAATCAGAAGCTGCTGGTTGCACGTTCCCCACATGCTTTTATAGCTTCCTGGTCTTACGTCACCCGCCAGTCATGTCTCGTTTCTCCGTTGGACCGATTACACAGTGTTTCAGAGTGTGGTCTCGCTCAAGGCGTTCCCATAGCATTTTCGGATGCAGCTCTCATTCTCTAGGGGAACTAAGGTTACATGCATAACCTTAGGTTAGATAAGTATCAATCAATTGTTGGTGTCACAATCTACACAATCTACACAATCACAATCAATCAAGTTTTGGAAGCATATACAGGTGCATCTCAATGAATTTTAATGTTGTGGAAAAGTTAATTTATTTCAGTAATTCAACTCAAATTGTGAAACTCATGTATTAAATAAGCAACAGCTCCCGCCAAAAAGACCTCTGCATACTTCGAGCCAATGCTTAACTTTAATTCTTAATAATTATTAAGAATATAATAATTTAATTATTAATAATTTGAATATCAAAGGTAAAAACTGGCAGAACAGTAAGTTAAAGGAACTATTCATTTTCATGGTATCCCACAGGCAAAAAATAAATAAATAAATAAATAAAAATAATAAGAAGAATGAAACAGCTAAACATGAAGTATAAAAACATAATTCAACCAGGTAAAGCTTTAAGCATAAAGGGTTCATGGGTGTAGGCTACATGACTTCACTAATATTTGACATTAAAATATAATTCTGTGTCTATTTCAATTTGCAGCAGCTTTTTCCACATAGTCTAATGGTCTTTTCACATAATTAAATGTTCTCTAATCCAAACAGTTGCATTTCTTAATTAGAGTAATGAAATGAACATTTGACGCCTACTCAGCCAACAGCAAGAAAGCTCAGATAAAGAGGAGATGGAAGTACTGGAAGAATATTAAAATCCAACATGAAAAAGAATAAAAGTTGCATTTGTGCATTTAGGCAAATAAGATGGCTGTGGTGGTGGTTTTATATATATATATAATTTTTTTTTTCTTTTTTTTGGCACTTTGACAGTGTCTGCATTATGAAAATATGTGCAATAAATTAATGCACCTAAAAAATGCTTTTCTTACTTAGTATTATTGTCTTGTTGTTTCCAATTTTAAAAAATCTAAAGATTCTTAAATAAAGATGCATTTCTAAGAAAAATGTCTTTCTTTTTTCTGTCAAAAAGGTTTTTGAGGAATTCCAGGATTTTTCTCCATATTTCGATGGGAGCTAACAGGCCAAATTTCTGTTTCAGTGCAGCTTCAAAGGACTCTACATGATCCCAGCCAAGGAATAAGGGTCACTGGAAACTTGTAAAGACCTTTGAAAGCTGTATTGAAACTGAAATTTGAACCTTCAACCCATTGGCTCTCATTGTAGTCCACCATATGGAGAAAAATTCTGGAATGTTTTCCTCAAAAACTTTAATTTCTTTTTGACTTGAAGAAAGAAAGACATGAACATCTTGGATTACATGGGGGTGAGTGAATTAGCAGGCAATATTTTCTCTGGACGTGAAGTTGTCTTAAGTGGAATATATATTTAATTAAACATTTTGATTAAACTGTTCCATGTTCTTCATCATCACAGTATTTTAAATGTAATTGTACTCTATTTCTTAAAAAAAGAGCTTAAATGTAAAATGTAAATTTAATATGGCATTTGTGCAGACTTTGTAGTTTGTCTCTTAAATAAAATGTTTTATTTTTCACCTTGAGCATGCTTTGACACTTTATTGAAGGTTTTTTTTTATTGTAATGATTTGTAAAATAACAGTGTTTCTCTGTAGAACATTTAGTGCTTTCATTGTAATAATCTAGGTAAAATCTGTCAAATAAGGGTTTTACACTGTAAAAAAACAAAAAAACAAACAAACAAACAAAAAAACGGTCAAACGACTGGCAGCTACGGCTGCCAAACAAAAAACATAAAATTAAAGTAATATATCCTAATTGAAACAAGGAAAAAATATGTAAAATGTTTTTTTTTTCTTTCTGTAAAACTTTTAATGAAAATCTCTGTAAAATTACTGTTTTTGCAATTTATTTAAATAATTTTATTTTTTTAAAAGGTGTTTATTTAATCTTTATAAGTGATTTTTTTTCTTATTTTGCATATTATCTGCCAATTGGGTAAGAAAAATAATCTTGTTTCCATTTGCATTAAGATTATTTTTCTTGTTTTAAGTCCAATGCACTAAATTTACATTCCAAAACACTCACTAAGAAAAGCATTTTTGAAGCATAAATGAATGAACGATGTATTTAACATCACTTACACTTTAAAAAGGGGGAGGAGACCGAAAGAAACTCTGGGTTTACAGAATAAAACCTGCTCCTGACCAGGTTTGATTCACAGAGTAAGTTACCAAGGTAACTGACTCTGAGTATAAGTTACCTCTCTTTCAGAAACAGGCTTGACTTACCCTGCTTTCTCAGGTTTGATAAACCTCCCATTCTGAAACGGAAAACCCAGAGTTTCCCTTATTTCAGGGTTGACATACTCAGAGTTTTCACTTAACCTCCTTTCTGAAACGGGCCCCTGGCTTTGTCTTTCTTTGTGTCTACCATGTGTTCCTGTGGTCCCACCTCCTTGTTTCCCTTGGTCACGCCCTCTTGTTTAGCCCTTGTCTTGTCCTCGTTTCATCTTATTGTGCTCACCTGGCCCTCATTACCTTTCTCCCTTTATATTGTGCTGTTTCTCCTTCTGTGTTTCTGGGTTTGTCTTGTGTCATAGAGACAGTTCTCACTTGCTGCTCTATAGTCCAGTCTTGCCTTGTAGTTTGGTGTATCCTTGCTGCAGTTTTCCTGCTTTTGTTTTTGGTTTATACCTTTTAGTTTTCTTGCTAATATTTACTTAAAATATTATTTTTAGTAGTTCTTCTGTCTTGTTTCTAGTCTTATTTGGATTTAATACTTTTACTTTTTATAGTCTAAATTCAGACGTTTACTTAACTTTTTGTTTTGCTTTATTCTTTCTTTCTTTTTTTGTATTTTCTTTCTTTTTTTTTCTTCCTTTTTTTTTTTTACATGTTTCTCCCTGTGTTGTGCTGAGTAGTGTTGTGTGGTCTTGAATGTTGTAAGTTTGTGCTGTGTGTTCCCTCCAGTCCTGCTCTCCCAGCCTGAGACTCCCTGCCTGTTGGTCCTCCAGGGCAGCTCACCAACCAAGCCTGGTGCTGAGATTCTAATCTCTGATTCTGGTCTGCTTTTGCATCCCGTCACTCTGACTGCTAGCCCCGGGTTTTTTTTTTTTTTTTTTTTTTTTTTTTTTTTTTTTTTTCTTCTTCTGCTCTGGCGTTCTCCTCAGTCTTCTGCCTGGTTTGGCCATCGTCTGGGACTGTTCTCCAGATTGTCCATCTCTGGAGGCACAGTTCTCTTCCTGCTGGATTAGAGCTCAAGATTGTTCACCCCTAAACTTGTGTTGTCAATAAATATTTGTCTGTCTCACTCACTCTGCATTTGGGTCCCTTCCTGCTAACCTTGACAGTCTCAAACAAATAGTTCCACTCAATTCTGTCAAATGCTTTTTCAGCATCTAAAGACAGAATTGTATGGTCTTTAGCATTTTGTTTTATATAATACATTTAATATATAATACAACTCTGAGTACTATTAAAGGCCTGTCTACCAAGAACAAATCCATTCTGATCATCCATTATTAATTTTGGTATATGAATTTCAATCCTTTTAGCTAAAGCTTTACATAATATTTTAGTATCGCAAGACATGAGTGAGATAAGCCGATAAGATGCTCTACCTGTTGGGGATTTGCCCAGTTTTAACACAAGAGTAACTAGTGCAGACCTTAGTGCAGGAGGCAAAATTACAATTTCATATAATTCAGTATACATTTCCAGAATGTGGGGCATTAGTCTTTTAGAAAAGGTTTTATAAATCTCAATTGGCATTCAAGTTCATCCAAAAAAATGTTTTGATTACTAATGTATCCAAACAATCAGAATTATATACGTTTTCGTAATATAATTTTAAAGCATTCATTTCCAATGGATCCGATGATATTTGTCCATCATCTAGCAAAATAGAATTTATAGTCCTATTTGTTTGTATCTTTTTTATTCTCCAAACCTTGATCATAGTAGGACTGTTTTAACCACATCAAGCTTTTGGCTATTTTATTACTAGTCAGCTCATTGTACTGTGCTTTTAATGAAAGAAGCTTTTTTTTTTTTTTTTTTTTTGTTCTCGGGGTCGTCATTATCAAAAATTCCAATTCTTTAATTTGTTGATCAAGGTCCCACAATTTTTTTTAATAATATTCTTTGGATTTACTTCTTGTGTAGCTCATTATTTCACCTCTTATATAAGCTTTTAAAGGCCTCCCATTTTGTTGAAGCGCTTGTCTGATCTGCATTAATATTAAAATATTCCTCTATTCTTTTGTCCATGAAATTTAGAACTTTGGAGCCAACTTGTTTGGAATCTAAATCTAACTGGAGTAGGTTTTAAGTTAGTAAACTGTATTATTAGTGAAACTGGAGCATGGTCAGACAGTAAAATACTATCGTACCAGCATCTGTCTATTTGACACAACAGATTGTTAGAGACTAGAAAATAATCAATCCTTGAGTAAGTTTTATGGGTATTTGAAAAACATGAGTATTCCTTTTTATTAGGATTCAAATGTCTCCAGACCTCTGTTAAATTTAAATTTTAAATTATTTTCCTTGATTTCTCAAGGGTGCTGTCTATGCCTGTAGAACGATCGAGCTGTATATCCAGTATACAATTAAAACCCCTCCAATTACATATTGTCCAGAATATGTTGATATTGTATAGAAAAGGTTCTGATAGAAAGAGGCATCATCTTCATTGGGAGCATATATACTTTATTAGGGTTACTTGTGTGTTCGCGATCAAACCATTAAGAATTATAAATCTACCCCGTGGATCAACATGTTGTTTGTGCAGCTGAAAGGGAAATGATTTATGGATAAGTATCATAACCCCCCGAGCATGAGAGGTATCTGGAGTGGAGAAAACTTGTCCTGGCCATCTTTTTGAAACTCGACTTGTGTCTTCTCTCAACAGATGGGTTTCTTGTAAAAATAACGTGTTAACCTTCAGTTGCTTAATCCTATCTAATACCTGCTTCAATTTGACTATCTTATTCAATCCCCTTACATTCCAACTACTAAGTTTTATCTCCAACACAGATGTTTAAGCTTAAATTGTGTGGAATAAGGAATCTCCGTATCCAATAATTTGACTGTTTGTTTAAAGAAGAAGAAAGTACACAAAAAAATAAATAAATAAACACAAGCACAAATATATGTCCATATAAAGAACTGTGCATTTCCCTGAACATCCTGCACAAATAGAACCCCTGTTCTAAACTTTGGTTATGGAAAACAATAAATCCACAATATGTGGACCAACCCTATATGAATGCGTAGCCAACTTGAAAACGCTACAAATAATATGAATTAACCAAAAAAAAAAAACACACAAACAAACAAACAAAAAAAAAAAAAAAAACGTCACCCTTATTAAGGAGAAAAGAGAGAAGAAGAAAGAAAAAAAAAAGAAAGAAATCTGAAATTTACAAGTCTGTACCTATAATCATAGATTTATAACAGCCAGGTTCAGCTTTCAATGTTTTGGCCGGGGAGGCCAAAATAAGTAATGTCAGTAATTTCCATCTGAAAATGAACTAAAAAGGGAACCGGCATGTTAGTTTTATATTTAGCTTGTTAGTTATATTTAGCTTCATTCACATGGTGGTTTTCACCCCCCGAATGAACTCCTCTTCTGAGACGGTCTTGAAGATTTGTCATTTGTCTGCATGGGTCACTATCAAGTGAGCAGGATAAAGCATTCTGATGTCCATGGATTTCAGCTGGGCTTTTACTTCATCGAAGCAGCGCTGGCATTAACAGGTCTCCGCTGACAGGTCCGGGAACAGGTTAACTCGCTAATCTCCGTAGCGTAGCTCTTTTAATTTCCTGGCAGCTCTTAGTGTTTTTTTGCGATCTTTATAGTTCAGAAACTTCATCACTATTGGCCTGGGACGATTTGTGCAATCTGTCAAAACTTTAGGGAGCCAGTCCTCCAGAAAAGAGTATGTGTCCGAGCCCTCTGCTTTTTCCGGTAGGTCGACCATCCTTACATTTGAACGGCACCCGCGATCTTCCAGGTCTTGAATCTTGTTGGTTAATGTCTCGACCATCTGCTCCAGCTTCTTAGCCTTCTGCCGGAGTGTAGTATCATCCTCCTTCGCTTGCGATATTCTGGCCTCGGCCTCGCCGATTCTTTTGGAATGTGTGGCTTAATCATCTCTTAATGACTGGATAGCCAAGAGAATTGAGTTTGTGGAGTCATTCCCATTAGCGTCACTCTGCTCGCTAGCTGTTAGCTTGCTTGCTTGTTCCCCCATGCCGGAGCCAGTTTGTGGCTAAGATCTCGTCTGTTGCCCCGGCTTTATGTTTTTTGGTGGCATAGTCGGTTGCAAGGTTATTTATTTTAGTTTTTACTGCTTGCGGGTACGTTTTGGTCACTTTGTAGGATTAATTTTAAGAAAGTTAGAGTCAGCTCAAATCAGCATTACCTAACAGCTGCGTGCCAAAACCGTAAGTCCTCATAGCCCAAGTTGCTTAAAGTCCAGTGTTAAGTTTCCACAGTCTGTGATGCTTTGGGGTGCAATGTCATATGCTGGTGTTGGTCCACTGTGTTTTTTTGAAAACCAAAGTCACTATACTTGTTAACCAAGAAATTTTAGAGCACTTCATGCTTCCTTCTGCTGACCAGCTTTTTAAAGATGCTGATTTTATTTTCCAGCAGGATTTGGTACCTGCCAACACTGCCAAAAGCACCAAAAGTTGGTTAAATGACTATGGTGTTGGTGTGCTTGACTGGCCAGCTAACTCACCAGACCTGAACCCCATAGAGAATTTATAAGGTATTGTCAAGAGGAAAATGAGAAACAAGAGACTAAAAAATGCAGATGAGCTGAAGG
The DNA here is from genome assembly GCF_049309525.1 of Garra rufa. Taxonomy (NCBI): domain Eukaryota; kingdom Metazoa; phylum Chordata; class Actinopteri; order Cypriniformes; family Cyprinidae; genus Garra; species Garra rufa. Next base: position 35,266,239 of record NC_133370.1, read on the forward strand.
CCACTGTCAAAGACACCTGGGCTTCCATACCACCTCAGCAGTGCCACAGACTGATCACCTCCATGCCACACCGAACTGAGGAAGTAATTAAAGCAAAGGAGACCCTACCAAGTATTAAGTACATATACAGTAAATGAACATACTTTCCGGAAGGCCAAAAATTGGTGGGTTTTGGTTAAATAAGAGCCAAATCATCGCAACTAAAAGAATTACTTTAGTCTGTGTGCACTGAATTTATTTAATACACAAGTTTCTCTATTTGAGTTGAATTACTGAAATAAATCAACTTTTCTATGACATTCTAATTTATTGAGATGCACCTGTATATGGAGTTTGCCCAGCACAATCACTAATATATTTTACACAACTACAGTAGTGCTGTATAAATACATTTATATTTGTAAAGTATATTTATGTGTAAAAATGTGTTACAAGTAAACTGTGAAAATTCTGAAGTGTTATGAGGAAATATAACTTTATTAACGTTTGATATAGAAGAAGCTAAATCAATGAATTTAACTGCGAAGTTTTGTCTTCTGTTGAAAACTGAGGCATTTTAGAGGGTGTCATTTGTCTATCCTTCATCATCTGAAGCACTGCAGTGGCCCCTTTTAGTGAGTTTTTAGACAAGCTGATTTTACAGCTCTTCTCATACATATTAATTTAGAAAGGAAAGAAAAACAGGAGAGAAAGGGTTTAGTCATCAAGCAAACCTTGCAATTACACATTTTTACATGAATAGAGCGATTCTCACAGCCGATATTCAGAGCAATCATTCCTAATAGGAGAATATGCAAATTATTCTATTTGACATTTTCCTTCATCACGCATTTCTCAAAGATGATGTTCATGAAAACTCTTTTGTATTGGAGCAAAGAAAGTCAAATCATTATGTTTTTGGTTAAATAAAAAAAGGATACAAAAGGTTTAACCATATGACCTAATGGTTCTAAAATAATAATATTACATAAACAATGTAAGCATCAGATTAATGTAGGCAGCAACTGATACATGTTTAATATACTTTAGTTTGAAAAGCTGTTATTAATGAGCATTTGGTCTTTCGAAATGTCAGTGGTAATGAAGGTGTCTTGCAGACATTTAAAGGTTTTATGATTGAATTAAAATTTGAAATTAACAGTAGCCCATCCCCCAGGTGCATCTCCAGACGTTCGGGAACAACGTTGAGGACGGCCGCAGCCTCTGGGAGCGGGACGGTCTGGGTGGCGCTGGTGGTATTCATTGAAATCATGTAATCAATAAAGTCAAGTCACCTTTATTTATATAGCGCTTTTAACAATACAGATTGTGTCAAAGCAACTGCACAGTATTTATATTACAACAGCACAATAGTGTGTAAGTAACGCATTATTGTAAATAATAAATTTTCAGTTAAAGGCAGCTCATCAATGAATTCATCATGATATCATCATCCAGTTCAGTTCAAATAGTATACGATATCGCTGGAAAGTGTTCCCAACTAAGCAAGCAAGAGCCGACAGCGGCAAGGAACCAAAACTCCACAGGTGACAGAAATGGAGAAAAAAACCTTGGGAGGAACCAGGCTCAGTCAGGGGACCAGTTCTCCTCTGGCCAGACGAAACCAGCAGTTTGTACCAATGTCTGATTGTAGAGAACTCGTCAGGATCCCGTGGTGTGGCACCGATGGCCGTCTAGGTTGGCGAGGTCTTCATTGATGATCCGTCTCTCATACTCATCTGGTTGACATCCACGGCTATTGAAGTCATCTCCAGGTGGTGATCCATGATCTAAGCTGGGTACGGACTGGATCCGGGGGACTGCAGTGACCATCTGATCTGGATACAGGCTGGATCTGGTGGCTACGGTGACCTCGGAATAAGAATGAAACAGACTAATATTAGCGTAGATGCCATTCTTTTTACGATGCAACAAGTGCATCAGATGTTAAGGGAGGTGTTTTCGGTTCCGGTTGACCTAATTAATGCAGCCTAACAATCCTTTAAGGGATTTGAGTTATAGGAATGTGTTAATGTTTTATGTGTAAGCCAGGTTAAAGAGATGTGTCTTTTAAACTGACAGATTGTGTCTGCCTCCCGAACAGTGTTAGGTAGATTGTTCCAGAGTTTAGGCGCTAGATAAGAAAATGATCTGCCGCCCGCAGTTGATTTTGATATTCTAGGTATTATCAAATTGCCAGCATTTTGAGAACGCAGCGGACGTGAGGGACTATAATGCAATAGAAGCTCGCTCAAGTACTGAGGAGCTAAACCATTGAGGGCTTTATAAGTAATTAGTAAGATTTTAAAATCTATAAGATGTTTTATAGGGAGCCAATGCAGTGCTGACAGAACCGGGCTAATATGGTCATATTTTCTAGTTCTAGTAAGAACTCTAGCTGCTGCATTTTGGACCAGCTGGAGTTTATTTATTAAGCGTGCAGAACAACCACCCAATAAAGCATTACAATAATCTGCCCTTGAGGTCATGAATGCATGAATTAATGTTTCAGCATTTGACATTGATAGCATAGGTCTTAATTTCGATATATTTTTAAGATGGAAAAATGCGGTTTTGCAAATGCTAGAAATGTGGCTTTCAAAGGAGAGATTGCTATCGAATAGGGCGCCTAGGTTCCTAACTGATGACAACGAATTTACAGAGCAGCCATCTAGTATTAGACTGTGTTTTAAGTTATTACTTGTGGAGGTTTTAGGTCCAATAATTAACATCTCTGTTTTTTTAGAATTTAACAGTAAGAAGTTATTTGCCATCCAGTTTTTAATATCAGCTATGCATTCTGTTAGTTTTTTGAATTGATATGTTTTGCTGGGCTGCGAAGAAATATAGAGCTGAGTATCATCAGCGTAAAAATGAAAACTAACACCATGTTTCCTGATGATATCTCCCAAGGGTAACATGTAAAGCGTAAAAAGTAATGGCCCTAGGACTGAGCCTTGAGGTACTCCATACTGCACTTGCGATTTAAATGATACCTCTTCATTTATTGCCACAAACTGATGACGGTCTGATAAGTACAATTTGAACCATGCCAGTGCACTACCATTAATGCCTACATAATATTCAAGTCTATTTAAAAGAATGTTGTGGTCAATAGTATCAAACGCAGCACTAAGATCCAGTAGCACTAACAGGGAGATGCAACCACGATCGGTTGACAAGAGCAGGTCATTTGCAACTCTAATAAGAGCAGTCTCAGTACTATGATATGGTCTAAAACCTGACTGGAAATCCTCACAGATACCATTTTTCTCTAAGAAGGAGCATAATTGTGAGGATACTACATTTTCTAGTATCTTTGACAGAAAAGGGAGATTCGAAATTGGTCTGTAGTTAATTAATTCATTGGGGTCAAGTTGTGGTTTTTTAATGAGTGGCTTAATAACAGCCAGTTTGAAGGGTTTGGGGACATATCCTAATGATAATGACGAATTAATAATATTTATAAGAGGATCTATGACTTCTGGAAGTACCTCCTTTAGTAGATTAGATGGAATAGGGTCTAACATGCATGTTGTAGGTTTAGATGATTTAACAAGTTTATACAATTCTTCCTCTCCTATAATAGAGAATGAGTGGAATTGTTCCTCAAGAGATCTACAGCGCATTATCTGATGTGATACTGTAGCGGGCGGCTGTAATAAAATGTAACTGTACACTCTTAAAAATAAAGGTGCTTCACGATGCCATAGAAGAACCTTTTTTTGTCTAAATGGTTCCATAAAGAACCTTAAACATCTGAAGAACCTTTCTGTTTCACAAAAGGTTCTTTGTGGTGAAAGAAGGTTCTTCAGATTATAAAAAGTTAAGAAAGAGATGGTTCTTTAAACCATTGACTGAATGGTTCTTTGTGGAACGAAAAATGGTTCTTCTTTGGCATCGCTTGAAGAACCTTTTAAAGCACCTTTATTTTTAAGAGTGTAGTCTAATTACGGGTATTTTAAAATGTAAAATAATTAGTGCTGTCAATCGATAAAACAACAACTAATAATCACACATTTTTTTCTAAAATTAATCGCAATTAATCCCACCTAACATTAAAGTTTTTAATTATATTTTTATATTGCAATAATTTCACATTCAATCTTCAAATTTATGTAGAAACAACATAAAGCAAGTATATTTTTTTATATTTATTAATGCCATCTTTTTTATGACTGAAAGCAAGTATTACTGGTACCAAATTATGTCTCAATGATTTTTTCCCTAATATTTAACCATTGAACATTAGTCATTCAACATTACAGTATAATTGAGAGCTATCCATTTAACATTAATTAGACTTTTTTTTAAAAATTACTTCTAATTTAAGTGAACTTAAAACAATCTTCACATAAACCCATTATACTAAACCTGTGCCCTTCAGCAAGAAAATATATCCTAATTTAATAAAGTTATCAAACACTAAATTCTAACTCAAATAAAGATAAATCTTAAAAGTACAGAAGTTATTGATTTCCTCATTTTAATTTTGTTCTTTGATTAACAGACATGCAGCAGATGGTTATTAGGCTATTTTGACTAGTGTTACTTTAAAAGCTGCCACTGCTGAACTTGACACAGGTCTGAAACTGCTTTAAATGTGACTCATAAATAATAGTTATATGCACAGTTTTAAGGCAGCTTTAATCGCCTTTTTTGTAACTCCATGACTTAACTAACAACATAACTACGACAATGCATTCTCATAGTTTCATTTGGGTTTGAATATGATACAGCACTTTAATATAGCCTGATACAGCACTTTAATATAGTCTAATACAGCGTGCACTGTCACATTTTTGCACGCACTTGAAGAGCATGCGCTATGAGCACAGTGTAATGGCAGACAGGATATGTAAAATCGCTTTTATTGACATATGGCCTGACAAAATCTCATCTGACCGTGGGGTGGCCAAACTTAGCCCTGCCCCTGCGTTAATTGCATTAAATATATTTATAACATGTTAAACTGAAAAAAATTATCACCTGCGTTAACGCATTAAAGCGTTAACTGACACCAGTAGATTTAATCTAACAAGTACTTAATTTTTGTAATCCACCTAAAAAAGATTACATGTAATCAGTTACTACACAACTCTCTCTCTCTGTGTGTGTGTGTGTGTGTGTGTGTGTGTATACAGTATCTCACAAAAGTGAGTAGTCTACACCCCTCACATTTCAGCAACCTTTTTAGTATATCTTCTCAAGGGACAATACTACAGAAATGAAATAATATAGTTTCTGTTTCCTGTTTGCCTTGCTGCAGTGGTGAAGCTGGAGCTTTTCTGTTGGAAACTCAATCTTGCTATCACTCTTTGTTGTTAAAAGTGAAAAAATATAGCTTAATTCCCACCAAATTTCTGATATTATCCATCAAACTAATCTGACTGATCCGATTGTTCGAGTGCAGCGCATTAGCATTCCATTAGCCGGTTAGCTTGTATTTCGCATTTCCATTCACGTCTCTTTTTTGTTGTTAAAAGTTATCAAATATAGCTTAATTCCTTAATTCCTAATCGTTCTACAATCATGGTGAGTAATGGCTTCTTCTCCTGTTATTGTTGTTTGCCTTGCTTGTCACATGTATAGCTTATCTATCTTTGTTGGCAGTGAGGGATTCACATGTGATAAATGTTCAGGGAATTCTGTACATTGTTCGGTTCCGGTTAAGGCGGCAAAGAGGTGTGTGAACTTGCAAGTACGATGTCAGACACTGTAATATGCTCTGGTCCCCTCCCTGCTTACCGTGGTGACGAGATACATAGCAGACTGTCATCACTCAATGGATGGATGTCTAAGTGGTGCCCACAGAATAACATTTCATAGACGATTGGACGAGTTTTTGGGGCAGACATGACCTGTTGAAAAGAGATGGTCTCCATCCCTCCAGACTGGCTAACTATCATACTATAGTTCCCCAAGCTAGAAAATACAAAAATACAAAAGAAAAAAATGTCCAAACCAATATAAGAGTAACAATTTAATTGATGTTCAACAAATAATTTTTTTTTTATATAATACAGGGAAGCAAATGATAAAGCTCGGCTTATTGAATATCAGGTCCCTTTCTACAAAATAACTTTTTATGAATAATATGATTGCTGATCATAACCTAGATGTGCTCTGTTTGACAGAAACTAGGCTAAAACCAGATGATGAGTCTACCCCCCAAGATTACTGTTATAAACGTGAGTCACATCTAAAAGGTAAAGGGGGAGGTGTTTCTACAATTTATAGGAATATTTTCAGTGTTTCTAAGAGAACGGGCTTCAAGTAAAACTCTTTGAAGTAATGGTGCTTCATATAACATTATCCAGAAAAACAAGTGTTAATGTTAAATCCCTGTGACGTTTGTACTGGCTACTGTATAAAGGCCACCAGGACACCATACAGACTTTATTAAAGAATTTGCAGATTTTCTGTCTGAGTTAGTTTTGGCTGCAGATAAAGTCTTAATAGTGGGTTATTTTAATATCCATGTTGATAACACGTGTCAGGACCTACTCATTATCAAAATCATAATCTAGATTTAATACTGTTACATGGAATTGATGTTAGTGACGTTGAAATTCTGCAGCAAAGCGATGACATCTCTGATCATTTCCTAGTCTTGTGTATAATCCAGATAGATAAAACTGTAAATTTAACTCCTTGATACAAGAATGGTAGAACCATCACTTCTACTACAAAAAACTGCTTTGTAAGTAATCTTCCTAAATTATCTGAATTCCTCAGCATATCTAATAGTTCAGAAAAACTTGATGATATAACAGAAACTATGGACTCTATCTTTGCTAGCACTTTAGATACGGTTGATCCTTTACGCTTAAGAAAAGTTAAGGAAAACAGTCCGACACCATGGTATAACGAGCACACTCATGCCCTAAAGAGAGCAGCCCAGAAAATGGAGCACAGCTGGAGGAAAACTAAACTAGAGGTTTTTCGGACTGCCGGGTGTGAACATACCCGATCATATAGAAAAGCATTAAAAACTGCTAGATCTAATTACTTTTCATCTCTTTTAGAATAAAACAAACATAACTATAGGTATTTATTCAATGCAGTGGCTAAATGAATGAAAAATAAAGCACCAACAGAGACATTTCCCAACAGCACAGCAGATCTTATGAACTACTTTACTTCCAAGATCGATACTATTAGAGATAAAATTGTAACCATGCAGCCGTCAGCAGTGTCACCTCAGATAGTGTGCTATAGATCTCCTGAAGAACAATTCCACTCGTTCTGTACTATAGGAGAAGAAGAATTGTATAAACTTGTTAAATCATCTAAACTAACAACATGTATGTTAGACCCTATTCCATCTAAGCTACTAAAAGAGATGCTTCTAGAAGTCATAGGCTACGTTTACATTAATCCGGATACATTTGAAAACGGAGTTTTCATTTTAAAACGCTCTCTGTCCACACTAGCGTTTCCAAGCGTTTTCCAAAAGTTTCTCATCCACACTGAACCGTAGAAAAACATCAAATTCGCCTTACTACGCATGCGTAAAGCCTCCAAAATTATACAGACGTAATAAGTTTTCACGCAATTCTTCTGGCGGTATAATTTACGGAAATATCTCATCATCCACTGATGCGTCTATATCGCGCTCATTCATATTTTATCTGAAAAGCAGTTGTCGTCATGTTTTGCTGGACAGCAACTGTGAGTAAATTTTCTGTCATCATTTTAGGACTGTAATTTGAAGAGTGTACAAGGTAAATCTCTGTAGCAGCAAAGTGACACAGGCACAATTACTGGTGTAAACATAGATATCTATTGGTACAATATGCGTCACATGACTATAAATATGCGTCATCGTTTTCAAAAGCCTCCGTTTTCACAGTCCACACTACAATGTGTAAACGGCGTTTTCAAATTTATCCACTTTGGCCGGAGTTTTTAGAAATAATCGTTTTCTGTGATAAAAACGGGGTTTTCGTGTAAATGAGAGGCCAAACCGCAGGGAAATATCTGCGTCTTCCCTTCGTGTAAACGGGGCCATAGATCCTCATTGTCATTAGGATATGTCCCCAAAACCTTCAAACTGGCTGTTATTAAGCCTCTCATTAAAAATACACAACCTGACCCCAACAAAATAATTAACTACAGACCAATCTTGAATCTCCCTTTTCTGTCAAAGATACTAAAGTAGTATCCTCACAATTATGTTCCTTCTTACAAAAATTGGTATCTGTAAAGATTTCCAGTCAGGATTCAGACCGAATCATAGTACTGAGACTGCTCTTTGTAGTATTTCTGTATGTCTTATGATCTTTAACATACATGCTCGTAGAGACGCTAGCAGACGGGAATGTTTGAACACTCACAAGCTGTTTATTATTGCTTCCATCACCTGTGGTTGCATACTATCATAATGCTATACATGGGAGGAGCATCCACCAAATACATTACATCACTTCTTTTCCTTTTTTTTTTTTAGACTATACAGCTTTGCAACTTGTAATACACACATTATCTTTTGTTTCCTACAGTATGATAACAAAACATTATCTTTAACTCTTGTAGAATATTCTCTGAAGAACTCCATCTCTGAGTAACATGAACACTTTACATTGAAAGTCCGAACAGTCTTTGTTTTTGAAACAGTGCAACTTTTTAAGTACACTACACAGTCTACCTAAACATAGTCAGAGAGGTAGGCAGGAGGCCTACGGTTATGCCTAACAGGATATCTCTGAGGGACTGTGCATGAGTCAGGTTCTTCTGTCTCATTTTCAAGTCCAAGCTCAAACAAAAGATCTGGTGTCTCCTGGTTGAGTCTCTTAAAAAATGAACAGTTCCTTGTAATGGAGTGTCCATGTCCTTCTGCAGTTACCATTGTACCTTTGACTTTGGTGACTGTAAGTGGCTTTACGTTGTATGGTGTAGTTAATTTGTTCCCCTTTTGTTGCCGACACAACACTGTGTCACCTGGTTTGATGTTGATATGTAAGGCATGTCTTCGGATGTCAGAAAAGGCTTCATTTTATTCTTTGCCCTTTTGTCTTTTGCACGGATGTCATCATCAACATTGATGGTGCTTGAAGTAGCTATGGGAATTTTTGTACGCACCTTCCTGTTGAAGATCAACTCAGCAGGCGAAGTCCCTGTTGTGCAGTGAGGTGTGGATCTGTACTCGCGAAGGAAGACGTTTAACTGTTGTTTCCACGGGATACCTTGAGTGTGTGCAGTTCAGATGGCTTTTCCTAGAGTGTGCATGAACCGCTCTGCCGTAGCGTTTGCTTGTGGCCAGAAAGGAGTTATCTTCCTATGATGGAATCCAAAGCAATCAGCAAACTGTGTGAACAAACTGCTGTTGAAGGGAGGGCCATTGTCAGTTTTAAGCACACTGGGAATTCCGAACATAGAAAAAACATCATCAAGAACGGGTATTACCGCGGTCGTTGAAGTACTGTGAAGAATTTTAACCACAGGATAACGTGTGTAGTCATCTATAACGACCAACAGATACTCCCCGGATGGTAACGCTCCGTAGAAATCTGAAATTGACATACTCCTCTGCTAATTTAGATGCCCTTGTATTGTGTTTTGTATCTAAAGATATAGGATGTTTGGACATGAAGTCAGCAGGATTGTCAGTTCCTTTCCTATACTCAATTCTGAACTGGTATGGCTGGAGTCTGAGACCCCACCTTTCAATTCGAACTGGTGGCTTTGATCTTGGATTATTTGATATCGGTTCTAGGGGCTTGTGGTCAGTTACTAGAGTAAAAGGATGTCCCTAAAGATACAAGTGAAAATGTTCACAGCTCCATACAATAGCTAGAGCTTCGCATATTGTTTTTCAACGTCACTGAGTGCACGACTGGCGTATGCAATGATGCATTTTTGTCCATTTTGCATTTAAGACAAAATAGCACCGAGGCCAACCGGGCTAGCACACTCAAAAAAGTCAACTAGCCACTTGTTTGATTTGCAAAATACAAATATGTCTGATTAATACGATTATAAAGAGTTTACTTCTGTTAAATGATTGATTCTTGTTCTTTGTAACTAAATTAAGAAATAATCAAATGAATTAGATCAGCACTTGTTGATTCAATGAGCCCGAGTCGCTTCTTATCAACAACTCTCTCTGATGAGTCACTGCGCATGCTCAGCACTGCGACGGAATCACGTGGGTACAGACAGCTGGAAGAAGAGGAGTTGTGTGAGCGCCAGCGGTTTGAGCTGCTGCGTTTAAATGTTCTTCATCTTTGATATTGAGGGTAGGCATGGGCCGGTATAAGATTCTGGTATAATAACCTTGGATAAAAATATCACGGTTTCACGGTATCATGGTATTTTAATTACTGCTCTACAATGTTATATTTAAATGTCTGGGTAAAAAAAAACAACTTTTTTTTTTTTCAACTGAACACAGTATATTTTATTTTAGGAAACATATAGAACATTTTGTAACATTGAACATCAGGCAAAATAATTAAAATAAATAATTGAATCTTCTTAATTCAATTAAATTTCAGTCAATTGTGTGAGCCTAAACCTGCAGCTCAACAATAATCCACATCAATAAACATAAATAAAATTTTCAAAAACAAATCCTTCTAAATGGAAAAAATGCAATCACTAATCAAAACAAAAATATTACCATTAGTGACAGTTCCAAAAATGAAACAAACACTGTGAGTGATTTTGAAAAGATGTTAAAGGTGCACTGTGTAATATTTAAGATGATCTTTAGACAGAGGTGCAATATAATATACATAACTATGTTTTCAGGGGTGCATAAAGACCTTACTTAATGAACCATTATGTTTTTATTAACTTAGAATTATCAGCTTGCGAAAAAACACTGACACAATGATGAACAAGTAACAGTAATATCCACAATAACATTGTTTTATTGAATGATTAAGTAAATATAATTCCTTAAATTATGTTTTAAAAGAAATCTCACTATTTGTTGCTGTCAAAAACAGCGAGATTTCAATCCTGTATCGGCTTCAGTAGTTCTGTAAAGAATGAATGAATGAATGAATGATGCATTTATAAAGCGCTTTCATTGTGTATTGCCGTACACCCAAAGCGCTTTACAATCATATAGGGGATCTCTCCTCAACCATCACCAGTGTGCAGCATCCACTTGGAGGGGTGAGCGGTGGACTGTTGCAATTCACAACCTCGCCGCTAGATGCCGCAAAAATCTACACACTGCACCTTTAACGTGGCAGAAGGCTTAAAAGCAAAGACGTGATTTCACCTTAACTTAGTTGTTGAACTAATGTTCAATCACAGAAACATAACGTTAGTACATATAGTCTGCTATTCCCCACTCTGTAAAGTAACGTGCAAGAGGAAATTAGTTGATGTTAGCTAATGTTTATTAATTAGCCAGCGACTCTTTTTAAACATGAGGTCGGTTGACCTTCCTCTTCCAAGCCGTGGCCGTCAGAATTTTTGCGGTACCCAAAAAAATCCCACACAGCTGACTTGGTCTTTTTTGACGGGGGAAAAGTTGTGGGGGTTCACCTCCTTCAGCTGTCCTGAACTTATATTACTGCTGAGTCTCACTGACTGCAGACCACGTGCACAATCACAGACAAGCGCCTGCCAGCACTAACCGCTGGGGGAGGGGCTGCATTGTTTTCGCTGCAGGTTAGGGGTGGGCAATACTGCAAATTTTGGTATCGATCCGATACCAAGTAAATACAGGGCCAATATCGCCGATACTGATACCAATTGTCATGTATCTGGTCTATCCTGTCATCATGTACTCTTGCACTACACTTCATGGACTTCATTCCCCACAAGCCACTGCTCTAATCACTGCATTCACCTGCTCTAAATTTACTGATTACTGCTCACAGCTGCACCTCATCACACTGTCTGCATTTAAGCCACTCACACACACAGCCACCTTGCGAAGTCTTATTGTTCCTTCTGGTCTTTATTTCCGAGCGTTTATTCCCGTGTTTGATTTCCTGTGTTTGATTCCTGGACTACTCCCCGTGTTTTGATTCTAGCTGCCAGCCCCGACCTTCTGCCTGTGTTTGACCACGATTTCTGCCTGCCCCTTTGTGTTTGTTTGTTTGTTTGAATAAATGCTGCGAATGGATCCGAACGTCTCTGACCCTTCCTTGTTACAGAAGACTTCGCCGATACAAGGATCCAGCGGCTTTATTCGTCAGCAGAACGACCACCCAAGAATGGATCTATCAGGAAGACTGTCCAATCCAGTAAGTTTGCTCTGCTCCATTTTTCAAGATGGCCGTCCCATTGAGGATTATGTGGAGAAATTCATTGCTTATAGTTACCTGGCACCTTGCGATGAAACTATGCTCAAGGAATGTTTTTGGAGCGGATTGGACACTGAGATCAGTTTGAACTTACCTGAGGAAGACCCCAGTTGGACCCTCACACAGTATATAGATTTTGTTTTGCTGTTTTGTGAATCTCCGTTTACTGTGGGTGAGGTAGAGCCTGTTCACAAGATGGCTGCCACGCCAGGGCTACTGCACAAGGTGGCTGCCACCACGCCCAAATTTGCACCCAAGACTTATCAAAGACTAATGTCTAGCGTGGAGGACCCTCCGCTGCTGTCGGCTCGAGCAGCTGGTCTCCCAACCAGCCTTCCAGAGCCTCTGCTGGTTCAGCCCAGCCTTCCAGAACCTCCGCTGGTTCAGCCCAGCCTTCCAGAGTCTCCGCTGGTCCCGCCCGGCCTTCCAGAGTCTCCGCTGGTCCCGCCCGGCCTTCCAGAGTCTCCGCTGGTCCCGCCCGGCCTTCCAGAGTCTCCGCTGGTCCCGCCCGGCCTTCCAGAGTCCCTGCTGGTTCCGCCCGGCCTTCCAGAGTCTCCGCTGGTCCCGCCCGGCCTTCCAGAGTCTCCGCTGGTCCCGCCCGGCCTTCCAGAGTCTCCGCTGGTCCCGCCCGGCCTTCCAGAGTCTCCGCTGGTCCCGCCCGGCCTTCCAGAGCCTCCGCTGGTCCCGCCCGGCCTTCCAGAGCCTCCGCTGGTCCCGCCCGGCCTTCCAGAGCCTCCGCTGGTTCCGCCCAGCCTTCCAGAGCCTCCGCTGGGTCCATCCAGTCGTCCTGAGATTCCTGTCTGCCCGGTTCTGGTCACGGAGCTCATGCATGGACTGTTCCCACCCACCCTCCCTGCTGCTCCAGTCCCGCCACCTCTGTCTCCTGACAGTCCCTCTGCTCACCCACATCCCACCTTCGGTGCAGAGGACTTGCCGTGGGACTGCCAGTCTCCATCGGTGTCCAGACTGAAGGATCCCTCACCATCACCTCCAGTCTCAGAGTCCTGGACTCCACCTCGGCCCTCCGACCCTGCGGCTCCACCCCGGCTCTGTGCTCCCTCGTCTCCGTTGTCGGCTGTCGGCCCACCAGCTCCTCCGGGCTCCATCGTCTCTCCGGCTCCGCCCCGGTCAGTCGTCGCCCCACCTTCGCCTCTGGACTCTACTCCTCCGGCTGCGCCTCGTCACTCCGTCCTGCCGGCTCTGTGGACCTCCTCCCTCCCGTGGGCACAGCCTCGATCCTCTGTCACTCCGGCTCCGCCGCGTACCTCCGGACCTCCATCTCCGCCGGGGTCGCCAGAGCCTTGGGTTCCGCCTTGGTCCTCCGGATCCTCTGTGTCGCCCAGGACCATCGACTCTCCAGTTTCGCCTCGGGCTCCACCGGCTCCACCTCCATCGGTCGGCCCCAGGCAGGAGCCAACCCTTCCTCCATCATGGCTTCTCCCTCCGTCGTCTCCGCCTCAGTTCGTGGTTCCAGTACCCCTACATGGACCTGGCCCTCCATCCCTCCCCCTGTTCCGCCTTCGCTCCACCACCCTCCAGGTTGTATTATGTGGTTAGAGCGTCTGGAAGCCGCTCCTTGGGAAGGGGCTCTGTCATGTATCTGGTCTATCCTGTCATCATGTACTCTTGCACTACACTTCATGGACTTCATTCCCCACAAGCCACTGCTCTAATCACTGCATTCACCTGCTCTAAATTTACTGATTACTGCTCACAGCTGCACCTCATCACACTGTCTGCATTTAAGCCACTCACACACACAGCCACCTTGCGAAGTCTTATTGTTCCTTCTGGTCTTTATTTCCGAGCGTTTATTCCCGTGTTTGATTTCCTGTGTTTGATTCCTGGACTACTCCCCGTGTTTTGATTCTAGCTGCCAGCCCCGACCTTCTGCCTGTGTTTGACCACGATTTCTGCCTGCCCCTTTGTGTTTGTTTGTTTGTTTGAATAAATGCTGCGAATGGATCCGAACGTCTCTGACCCACCTTGTGACACCAATACCGATACTTTTTCCTTTCAAAAACATAAATTTAAATGACCAATTACACTTTGTGTATTAACAATAACTATGTTGATATGACTAAAATATTATATTATATATCTATCTATTAGGGGTGTGCAAAGCAGCCGGTATTTGTATCTGTATTTGTATTTGTTGAGGGGGGAAAAGTATTTGTATTTGTATTTGTATTTGTATTCGAGTAACTTTCAAAATAGGTGTAAAATCCTGTTTTTTTTTTTTGTGCGTTACACTTATAATTTGCGTTATAGTGTAAGTATTCTTTAATTATATCCATTATAATAATTATGTATATGCAATATTGGTTGATGTAACATGGAACGCCATTGAAAAGAAAATAACATAACAGCCATTACCTCATCCAGGTGTAACCCAGTGGAAATGGGGTAATATAACAAATGAGTCATAAGTCAGCAATTTATTAAGTTTATTTATTTTCATTTTGTATATTTTTGCCAGTTCTGTAAAAAAATATATATACTGTTCTTGTCACTACAAATGTAAAATGTTTACTTTATTTAATTAAGTGAAAGTAGGCTCACGGGTCGTAAAGTGAAAGTGCCGAAGAAGAAGGAATGACGTGGAACTGGAGGAAGATAGGCAGTGCGCAGAGAGAATGAGAAATAGAAACAGGAATATGTGAATAACATTTCCGAAGTGATAACTGATAGATTAGGGTGACAAATCCTCACGAACTATCGGATTACATCACAACGCTGGATAGTGCTTTGACTAAAAGCTCAGATCGGGTGATTTACAGACAGTTGGGAGTTTACCGCTAGCTGTTGGCTGCTAGCGCGAGTGCTTCGTGGGAGGAGAGACTGTACACGTTTGTTGACTAAACAGACTCAACGTGCATATAGGTTTGTGCGCCTGGATGAAAGCGAGCGCTGCAACAAGGCGGAGAGCGCGCTGGCAAATCGGCGGCGACGGTGCTATTGCATAATACCTGTGCGGTGAGCTAATTCCTTTTATTTATTTTGTTTGCTCCCAGGAGTGAAGTAGCCACGAGTTTACGCTACCACGAACCCAAGCTTCGATCCAGGCCTGCAACGTGAACAGTATTTAATTTAATTTCAGCCGGCTGTTATTCTATATAGGACTAGAAAAGAAATACACAGTCAATTGTCTTTTGATTATTTTCCAACTCATATTTTTGTGTTTACTATTCTATTTTACATTCAGTAAAGCATTTCTCCATTTACTTAAACTGTTGTTGCTAATTCTGTCATTTTATCTATTATTACTACTGTGGGCTTATTTAAGATAACCAGCAACCCGTTTAATATTTTAACCTTATTGGAATAACAGAGATTTGAGTGTACGTCAGATTTTAAAAGAACTCAGGTTTGCCTTCCCCCATAAGGATATTAATGGGGGCGCTACAGAAAATGGAGGCACCGCTGGGATAAGGGTTTCTGATTTGTCAGTTTGGTGGTGTGTGTCCATAGCAAAAATAGAATGCCAGACAGATCAGAGCTAGTTGCTGAGCTTAAAGGATGGTGCCGTGGCGAGGGTCTAGATGAAGCTCACTCGCTTATGGTTATGGTACCTGAGGACGTTGAGATCGCTAAGATAGATGATACATTGCATACTGTGAAATGTCTTGGCCGTGTTCGTGTACGAGGAAGGACATTTAGTGTCAAGCATAACAGGATTATGGCTTTATGTGAGTGTAAAGAACAGCTGAAAGCTGAAACTGTTCCACCTGAGATATTGCCCATCAGTGGTGGAGAGGCTTGGCCTGTTGTAATAATTGATGAAGCCCCTACCTCTGCTGATGAGTTTAGCAGCAAACTTTTAAGGCTATTGCAGGCAGAAGGTAAGACGGTGGAAGACCTTCGTGATTTTTTTCCGAGTTCCGTACCATCTACCAGCACTCCAGACGTTTTGCAGATAGTGGGTAACCTGTTGGAAAAAACAGCAAAGCCGTCATTCGATATGGGTAGCTATCACCGTCTTCGTCTCTTTTCTGGGGTGTTGCCCACTCCGTGTGGAGAAGAGCAGTTTGATAATTGGCTAGAGCAAGCCCAATTAATGGTTGAGGAAAGTGAATGTGGAGAGAAAGAGAAGAGACACAGATTAATGGAGAGTCTTAAAGGGCCAGCGCTTGAAATAGTTAAGTCTGCAAGAGTCACTAATCCTGAGGTAAGTGCTGCAAAGTGCTTAGAAGCTCTTGAGAATGCTTCTGGGACGGCAGAGTCTGGCGAAGACTTATATTTTGCATTTCGTATGATGCGACAGCAGCCAACGGAGAAGTTGTCTGAGTTTCTGAGGCGGCTAGAACAGTTATTAGTCAAAGTGGTGCAGCAAGGAGGTATTTCCGCCACTGACATGGATAGAGCTAGGTTACAACAAGTATTAAGAGGGGCTATTGCTTCCGATTTCATGTTGGTCAATCTTCGCTTGAGAGAGAGAAGAGAGAAACCACCTTCTTTCCTTCAGCTATTAAAGGAGGTAATGTTGGAGGAGGAATATGAGGCTTCAAGGAAAAAGGTTAATCCCTTTGTACAGTGTCTTCAAGCAGAACAGGAAATAGATGTTAAACATGCTGAGATTCAGAGTATAAAGGCTGAGGTGAAGGAGCTTAAAACTATGGTTGCCTCTGTCGTAAGGAAATCCACCCCTGTAGCACAGGAGTGTGTTGAAGAAAAGCCTGTAACAGTTACACACTGTCAGACTCCTCTTGATTCTGAACTGATAGCCTTAAAGAAACAGGTGAAAAGGTTACAACAGAAAGTTATGAACAGAGAGATTGAATCTGATGTCACAGTTTCAAAAGTTGAAGTGGCAGCCAAAAAACCACAACCGCAAAAGCCTTCAGAGGAACAGTTCTGCTATCGGTGTGGAGAAAATGGGCATTTTGCCAATAGATGTCCAAACCCAGAGAACCTGAGCAAAGTGATTACTAGACTGATTCATTCTTTAAAACTCAGTAGGCAAGAGCAGCAGATAGGTGGTGGTGCTAACTCAAAAGTTGACTGTTCTGTAAAGAGAAGTCTGGTGAAAGCAGAGAATTCTGTTGCCATCCCAGACGGGTTAGTGGGTCCCCCTAGCCTGATCCCATTGAAGGTTAACGGACACCCCTGCAAGGCATTGCTTGACAGTGGTTCCTAGGTGACCATTATTTTTGAACAGTGGTATCAGGAACACATATCGGATGTCCCAATACAACCGGTGTCAGGCCTAGCCTTGTGGGGGTTGAGTAAATCGGACGTCAGTTACCCCTATCGGGGTTATGTGGTGATAGACCTAGAATACCCTGAGGTAGTACATTATATGGGTTCGTGGAAATTTCCCCATTCATTTAAATTGCCATTGGGCAAATAGTGGTTCGGTGGGACCGTAGTGTGGATTTGGATCCCGTTTGCAGATTATTTAACTGGCCAACGGGACGTTTCGACTTACTTTTTTTTCCGTTGGGGTAGTCGGGACCAATAGGGCTGCGGACGCCTCTAGGGGGCGATGAGCCCCCACTGGCCTACCCCCCACTGCCCCAGCCCTCCCCCCCCACTGTCCTTGAACCTATTATTCGTCCATTTTCCATTGCTTTGCAAGGCAAAGTGGGGAATTTGCTCCCACGAACCTACTATTTGTCCATTTCTCATTTGAGTGAATGACTGCGGTGGGGGTCTTCGTCCCAGCGACCCTCTATTTGTCCACAGCCCTACCGGTTTGATGGGGGGACCCCCGTCCCACGAACCCACTATTTGTCCATTTGCCCATTATTGTTACGGAACGGCCGCGGAACCCCCCGGGACCCCCTCCCCGGCCACTAGCCCCGCCCCCAAGGTCCCACGAACCCACTATTTGTCCATTTGCCCATTATTTTTACGGAACGTCCCCGGAACCCCCCGGGACCCCCTCCCCGGCCACGAGCCCCGCCCTCGAGGTCCCACGAACCTACTATTTGTCCATTTCTCATTTGAGTGAATGACTCCGGTGGGGGTCTTCGTCCCAGCGATCCTCTATTTGTCCACAGCCCTACCGGTTTGATGGGGGGACCCCCGTCCCACGAACCCACTATTTGTCCATTTGCCCATTATTGTTACGGAACGTCCCCGGAACCCCCCGGGACCCCCTCCCCGGCCACGAGCCCCGCCCCCAAGGTCCCACGAACCCACTATTTGTCCATTTGCCCATTATTGTTACGGAACGTCCCCGGAACCCCCCGGGACCCCCTCCCCGGCCACTAGCCCCGCCCCCAAGGTCCCACGAACCCACTATTTGTCCATTTGCCCATTATTGTTACGGAACGTCCCCGGAACCCCCCGGGACCCCCTCCCCGGCCACTAGCCCCGCCCCCAAGGTCCCACGAACCCACTATTTGTCCATTTGCCCATTACTGTTACGGAACGCCCGCGGAACCCCACGGAACCTCCTCCCCGGCCACGAGCCCCGCCCCCCTGGTCCCACGAACCCACTATTTGTCCATTTGCAGCTATTTTTGTAGTTCCAAGACGAAAGGTCATAGGGACCCAGGATTTGAGATTTGAGCATCTCGGGGACCCCACGCTCAGGCCCCCGAAGCACGAGCCCATAGCACCACGGGAAAAAAAGTGCGTCATCCTAGGGCCCCGCGCTTTCGGGGGCACGCTCGGGGAGGCCCCGGGAGCCGCCGTGCCGAGTTTCGTGCTCCTGGGACGTTTCTGAAAAAATCCCACCTGCAATTTATTTGAATGGGTTCGGCCTAACGGGTTCGTGGACACGCTTCCGAAAGGGCCGATCGAGCTGAAATCGAAACCGTTGGCTCGAGGGGACCCCCTCGACCGGTCGCCAAAGTCTCGCGAACGTACGACCTTCTTTAGGGGTCAAAAGGTCAAAAAAGGGAGCGCGCGTCCACCAAACCTCTACGCGTTTAAATGGGAAGCGGGACGTCCCCAGTTCTGAGACGATGGGTGGTAGGAACCCGAGATTTGAGATTCTGGCATCTCGGGGGCCCCTCGCTCAGGCCCCCGAAGCAGGAGCCCATCGGACCGCGGGAAAAAAAGCGCGTCGTCCTAGGGCCACGCGCTTTCGGAGCCTCGCTTGGGGGGCCCCCGAGAGCCACCGTGCCGAATTTCGGGTCCCTGGGACGTTTCTGAAAAAATCCCACCTGCCATTTATTTGAATGGGTTCGGCCTAGCGGGTTCGTGGACGTCTCCCGTTCGGACACGCTGGGTCGTAGGGCCACGAGATTCGAGATCTGCGCATCTCTGGGGCCCCTCGATCGCACCCCCGAAGCACGAAGCCCTAGGACCTCGGGAAAAAAAATACCCCTTTGACACTTTGAAATCACTCGAAAGGCTCTGACTGTGTAAGAGTCTAAGAAGACTGAGGGAGATATTTTGTGCAGGAGGCTCTCGATTTTTCCTTCGTCCTAGGGCCTGGCGCTTTTGGCGCCTCGCTCTGGGATGGCCCTGGAGCCACCGTGCCGAATTTCGGGCCCCTGGGACGTTTCTGAAAAAATCCCACCTGCAATTTATTTGAATGGGTTCGGCCTAGCGGGTTCGTGGACACGCTTCCGAAAGGGACGATTGAGCTGAATTCGAAACCTTCGGCTCGAGGGGACCTCCTCGACCGGTCGGAAAAGTCCTGTGACCGTACGGCCTTTTTTAGGGGTCAAAAGGTCAAAAAAGGGAGCGCGCGTCCACCAAACCTGTACGCGTATAAATTGGAAGTGGGACGTCCCCCGTTCTGAGACGATGGGTGGTAGGGACCCGAGATTTGAGATTCTGGCATCTCGGGGGCCCCTCGCTCAGGCCCCCGAAGCACGAAACCATCGGACCGCGGGAAAAAAAACGTGTCGTCCTAGGGCTCCGCGCTTTCGGCGCCTAGCTCGGGGGGCCCCCGAGAGCCACCGTGCCGAGTTTCGTGATCCTGGGACGTTTCTAAAAAAATCCCACCTGCAATTTATTTGAATGGGTTCGGCCTAGCGGGTTCGTGGACACGCTTCCGAAAGGGACGATTGAGCTGAATTCGAAACCTTCGGCTCGAGGGGACCTCCTCGACCGGCCGGAAAAGTCCTGTGACCGTACGGCCTTTTTTAGGGGTCAAAAGGTCAAAAAAGGGAGCGCGCGTCCACCTGCCATTTATTTGAATGGGTTCGGCCTAGCGGGTTCGTGGACGTCTCCCGTTCGGAGACGCTGGGTCGTAGGGCCACGAGATTCGAGATTTGCGCATCTCTGGGGCCCCTCGATCGCACCCCCGAAGCACGAAGCCCTAGGACCTCGGGAAAAAAATACCCCTTTGACACTTTGAAATCAGTCGAAAGCCTCTGACTGTGTAAGAGTCTAAGAAGACTGAGGGAGATATTTTGTTCAGGAGGCTCTCGATTTTTCCTTCGTCCTAGGGCCTGGCGCTTTTGGCGCCTCGCTCTGGGATGGCCCTGGAGCCACCGTGCCGAATTTCGGGCCCCTGGGACTTTTCTGAAAAAATCCCACCTGCAATTTATTTGAATGGGTTCGGCCTAGCGGGTTCGTGGACACGCTTCCGAAAGGGACGATTGAGCTGAATTCGAAACCTTCGGCTCGAGGGGACCTCCTCGACCGGTCGGAAAAGTCCTGTGACCGTACGGCCTTTTTTAGGGGTCAAAAGGTCAAAAAAGGGAGCGCGCGTCCACCTGCCATTTATTTGAATGGGTTCGGCCTAGCGGGTTCGTGGACGTCTCCCGTTCGGAGACGCTGGGTCGTAGGGCCACGAGATTTGAGATTTGCGCATCTCTGGGGCCCCTCGATCGCACCCCCGAAGCACGAAGCCCTAGGACCTCGGGGAAAAAAATACCCCTTTGACACTTTGAAATCTCTCGAAAGGCTCTGACGGTTTAAGAGTCTAAGAGGACTGAGGGAGATATTTTGTGCAGGAGGCTCTCGATTTTTCCTTCGTCCTAGGGCCTGGCGCTTTTGGCGCCTCGCTCTGGGATGGCCCTGGAGCCACCGTGCCGAATTTCGGGCCCCTGGGACGTTTCTGAAAAAATCCCACCTGCAATTTATTTGAATGGGTTCGGCCTAGCGGGTTCGTGGACACGCTTTCGAAAGGGCCGATCGAGCTGAAATCGAAACCTTTGGCTCGAGGGGACCCCCTCAGCCAGTAGCCAAAGTCCTGCGACCGTACGTCCTTCTTTAGGGGTCAAAAGGTCAAAAAAGGGAGCGCGCGTCCACCAAACCTGTACGCGTTTAAATGGGAAGTGGGACGTCCCCCGTTCTGAGACGATGGGCGGTAGGAACTCGAGATTTGAGATTCTGGCATCTCGGGGGCCCCTCGCTCAGGCCCCCAAAGCACGAAACCATCGGACCTCGGGAAAAAAAGCGCGTCGTCCTAGGGCCCCGCGCTTTCGGCGTCTCGCTCGGGGGGCCCCCGAGAGCCGCCGTGCCGAGTTTCGTGCTCCTGGGACGTTTCTGAAAAAATACCACCTGCAATTTATTTGAATGGGTTCGGCCTAGCGGGTTCGTGGACGTCCCCCGTTTGGAGACGGTGGATCGTGGGGCAACGAGATTCGAGATTCTCGCATCTCTGGGGCCCCTCACTGGCGCCCCCAAAGCACAAAGCCCTAGGACCTTGTGTTTTTATCAGCAATACTGGGATGTTTATATACATGACGAAATGTCCATTTCCAATTTATTCAGCGGGCCCTTCATAATGCTCCCGTGGACATTCATTTTTATGCAAATTCTACAGTATTTTGAGACAAAACTTACATAAATGGATTCCACTGAGTGTGCTGAGTACAGTAGAGGTGTTTTCATCAACAAAATTGCACATACTTATTAAAAAATACACTTTATTGAAGTGTCCACGGAAGCAGTATGTCAGGCCCGTCAAATAAGTTCAGCGTGGACAAAAAAATTGGGTGTCCGTATCTCCGGCCCCCGGGGGGGTAGGGACTTGGGGCAGGTGGCATCGGAAAGAGGTCCACGTGGTCTAATAATACCCTGAGATTGGTGGAGTTTGCCCCCGTTTTGGGTGAGTTACAGCCGGTCAAATTTTGGTACTTTTTGTCTTTGGGGATCCGTATCTCAGGCCCCCGGGGGCCTATCGACTCGGGAGTGGTGGCGTCAAACATGGCCCCTCGAGGGCTACAAACGAGCCGAGTTTCAAGTCTCTGGGACATGTCCTTCCGTTTGACCCCCTTAACTCTGGGGGGCCGTATCTCCGGCCCCCGGGGGCCAATCGACTCCGGACAAGTGGCGTTCGGTAGGCCTAGGGACGGTTCAACTTTGACCCAAATTTCTTTAAGATTGCCCCCGTATTGGGTGAGTTATGGCCGGTCAAAATTTGGGACTTTTCACATAAGGAAACGTCCATTTCCAATTTATTCAGCGGGCCCTCCATAATGCTCCCGTGGACATTAATTTCTATGCAAATTCTACAGTATTTTGAGATAAAACTTACATAAATGGATTCCACTGAGTGTGCTGAGTACAGTAGATGTGTTTTTATCAACAATATTGGTGATGTTTATGTACATGACGAAATGTCCATTTCCAATTTATTCAGGCCCGTCAAATAAATTGGAAATGGACATGCACCATATGTGGTGAAATACTCGAAAACTCAACGTGAAATCCCCAATTTTCTTCATTTGTATGCAAATTCTACAGTATTATGACATGAAACTCACATAAACGGATTCCAATGAGTGTACTGAGTACAGTAGATGTGTTTTTATCAACAATATTGGTGATGTTTATGTACCTGACGAAATGTCCATTTCCAATTTATTCAGCGGGCCCTCCATAATGCTCCCGTGGACATTCATTTCTATGCAAATTCTACAGTATTATGACATGAAACTCACATAAACGGATTCCAATGAGTGTACTGAGTACAGTAGATGTGTTTTTATCAACAATATTGGTGATGTTTATGTACATGACAAAATGTCCATTTCCAATTTATTCAGCCCCGTCAAATAAGTTGTGGGTGGACATGCACCATATGTGGTGAAATACTCGAAAACTCAACGTGAAATCCCCAATTTTCTTCATTTGTATGAAAATTATACAGTATTATGACATGAAACTCACATAAACGGATTCCAATGAGTGTGCTGAGTACAGTAGATGTGTTTTTATCAACAATATTGGTGATGTTTATGTACATGACAAAATGTCCATTTCCAATTTATTCAGCCCACGTCAAATAAATTGGAAATGGACATGCACCATATGTGGTGAAATTACCGAAAATCCACAATTTAAAATCCACAATTTTGTTCATTTGTATGCAAATTATACAGTATTATGACATGAAACTCACATAAACGGATTCCAATGAGTGTGCTGAGTACAGTAGATGTGTTTTTATCAACAATATTGGTGATGTTTATGTACATGACAAAATGTCCATTTCCAATTTATTCAGCCCCGTCAAATAAGTTGTGGGTGGACATGCACCATATGTGGTGAAATACTCGAAAACTCAACGTGAAATCCCCAATTTTCTTCATTTGTATGCAAATTATACAGTATTATGACATGAAACTCACATAAACGGATTCCAATGAGTGTACTGAGTACAGTAGATGTGTTTTTATCAACAATATTGGTGATGTTTATGTACATGACAAAATGTCCATTTCCAATTTATTCAGCCCCGTCAAATAAGTTGTGGGTGGACATGCACCATATGTGGTGAAATACTCGAAAACTCAACGTGAAATCCACAATTTTGTTCATTTGTATGCAAATTGTACAGTATTATGACATGAAACTTTCATCATTGGATTCCACTGAGTGTGCTGAGTACAGTAGAGGTGTTTTTTTTTTTTTAAACAATATTGGGATGTTAATTGACATGACAAAATGTCCATTTCCAATTTATTCAGCGGGCCCTTCATAATGCTCCCGTGGACATTCATTTTTATGCAAATTCTACAGTATTTTGAGACAAAATTTACATAAATGGATTCCACTGAGTGTGCTGAGTACAGTAGAGGTGTTTTCATCAACAAAATTGCACATACTTATTAAAAAATACACTTTATTGAAGTGTCCACAGAAGCAGTATGTCAGGCCCGTCAAATAAGTTGAGCGTGGACATAAAATTTGGGGGTCCGTATCTCCGGCCCCCGGGGGGGTAGGGACTTGGGGCAGGTGGCATCGGAAAGAGGTCCACGTGGTCTAATAATACCCTGAGTTTGGTGGAGTTTGCCCCCGTTTTGGGTGTGTTACAGCCGGTCAAATTTTGGTACTTTTTGTCTTTGGGGATCCGTATCTCAGGCCCCCGGGGGCCTATCGACTCGGGAGTGGTGGCGTCAAACACGGCCCCTCGAGGGCTACAAACGAGCCGAGTTTCAAGTCTCTGGGACATGTCCTTCCGTTTGACCCCCTTAACTCTGGGGGGCCATATCTCCGGCCCCCGGGGGCCTATCGACTCGGAACAGGTGGCGTTCGGTAGGCCTAGGGACGGTTCAACTTTGACCCAAATTTCTTTAAGATTGCCCCCGTTTTGGGTGAGTTATGGCCGGTCAAATTTTGGGACTTTTCACATGACGAAACGTCCATTTCCAATTTATTCAGCGGGCCCTCCATAATGCTCCCGTGGACATTCATTTCTATGCAAATTCTACAGTATTATGACATGAAACTTACATCATTGGATTCCACTGAGTGTGCTGAGTACAGTAGATGTTTTTTTATCCAAAATATTGGGATGTATATTGACATGACAAAATGTCCATTTCCAATGTATTCAGGCCCGTCAAATAAATTGGAAATGGACATGCACCATATGTGGTGAAATACTCGAAAACTCAACGTGAAATCCCCAATTTTCTTCATTTGTATGCAAATTCTACAGTATTATGACATGAAACTCACATAAACGGATTCCAATGAGTGTACTGAGTACAGTAGATGTGTTTTTATCAACAATATTGGTGATGTTTATGTACATGACAAAATGTCCATTTCCAATTTATTCAGCCCCGTCAAATAAGTTGTGGGTGGACATGCACCATATGTGGTGAAATACTCGAAAACTCAACGTGAAATCCACAATTTTCTTCATTTGTATGCAAATTGTACAGTATTATGACATGAAACTTTCATCATTGGATTCCATTTAGTGTGCTGAGTACAGTAGAGGTGTTTTTTTTTTTTTCAACAATATTGGGATGTTAATTGACATGACAAAATGTCCATTTCCAATTTATTCAGCGGGCCCTTCATAATGCTCCCGTGGACATTCATTTTTATGCAAATTCTACAGTATTTTGAGACAAAACTTACATAAATGGATTCCACTGAGTGTGCTGAGTACAGTAGATGTGTTTTTATCAACAATATTGGTGATGTTTATGTACATGACAAAATGTCCATTTCCAATTTATTCAGGCCCGTCAAATAAATTGGAAATGGACATGCACCATATGTGGTGAAATACTCGAAAACTCAACGTGAAATCCACAATTTTCTTCATTTGTATGCAAATTGTACAGTATAATGACATGAAACTTTCATCATTGGATTCCATTTAGTGTGCTGAGTACAGTAGAGGTGTTTTTTTTTTTTTTCAACAATATTGGGATGTTAATTGACATGACAAAATGTCCATTTCCAATTTATTCAGCGGGCCCTTCATAATGCTCCCGTGGACATTCATTTTTATGCAAATTCTACAGTATTTTTAGACAAAACTTACATAAATGGATTCCACTGAGTGTGCTGAGTACAGTAGATGTGTTTTTATCAACAATATTGGTGATGTTTATGTACATGACAAAATGTCCATTTCCAATTTATTCAGCCCCGTCAAATAAGTTGTGGGTGGACATGCACCATATGTGGTGAAATACTCGAAAACTCAACGTGAAATCCCCAATTTTCTTCATTTGTATGCAAATTATACAGTATTATGACATGAAACTCATATAAACGGATTCCAATGAGTGTGCTGAGTACTGTAGATGTGTTTTTATCAACAATATTGGTGATGTTTATGTACATGACAAAATGTCCATTTCCAATTTATTCAGCCCCGTCAAATAAGTTGTGGGTGGACATGCACCATATGTGGTGAAATACTCGAAAACTCAACGTGAAATCCACAATTTTCTTCATTTGTATGCAAATTGTACAGTATTATGACATGAAACTTTCATCATTGGATTCCATTGAGTGTGCTGAGTACAGTAGAGGTGTTTTTTTTTTTTTTTCAACAATATTGGGATGTTAATTGACATGACAAAATGTCCATTTCCAATTTATTCAGCGGGCCCTTCATAATGCTCCCGTGGACATTCATTTTTATGCAAATTCTACAGAATTATTAGATAAAACTTACATAAATGGATTCCACTGAGTGTGCTGAGTACAGTAGAGGTGTATTTATCAACAATATTGGTGATGTTTATGTACATGACAAAATGTCCATTTCCAATTTATTCAGGCCCGTCAAATAAATTGGAAATGGACATGCACCATATGTGGTGAAATACTCGAAAACTCAACGTGAAATCCACAATTTTCTTCATTTGTATGCAAATTGTACAGTATAATGACATGAAACTTTCATCATTGGATTCCATTTAGTGTGCTGAGTACAGTAGAGGTGTTTTTTTTTTTTTTCAACAATATTGGGATGTTAATTGACATGACAAAATGTCCATTTCCAATTTATTCAGCGGGCCCTTCATAATGCTCCCGTGGACATTCATTTTTATGCAAATTCTACAGTATTTTTAGACAAAACTTACATAAATGGATTCCACTGAGTGTGCTGAGTACAGTAGATGTGTTTTTATCAACAATATTGGTGATGTTTATGTACATGACAAAATGTCCATTTCCAATTTATTCAGCCCCGTCAAATAAGTTGTGGGTGGACATGCACCATATGTGGTGAAATACTCGAAAACTCAACGTGAAATCCCCAATTTTCTTCATTTGTATGCAAATTATACAGTATTATGACATGAAACTCATATAAACGGATTCCAATGAGTGTGCTGAGTACTGTAGATGTGTTTTTATCAACAATATTGGTGATGTTTATGTACATGACAAAATGTCCATTTCCAATTTATTCAGCCCCGTCAAATAAGTTGTGGGTGGACATGCACCATATGTGGTGAAATACTCGAAAACTCAACGTGAAATCCACAATTTTCTTCATTTGTATGCAAATTGTACAGTATTATGACATGAAACTTTCATCATTGGATTCCATTGAGTGTGCTGAGTACAGTAGAGGTGTTTTTTTTTTTTTTTTCAACAATATTGGGATGTTAATTGACATGACAAAATGTCCATTTCCAATTTATTCAGCGGGCCCTTCATAATGCTCCCGTGGACATTCATTTTTATGCAAATTCTACAGAATTATTAGATAAAACTTACATAAATGGATTCCACTGAGTGTGCTGAGTACAGTAGAGGTGTATTTATCAACAATATTGGTGATGTTTATGTACATGACAAAATGTCCATTTCCAATTTATTCAGCCCCGTCAAATAAGTTGTGGGTGGACATGCACCATATGTGGTGAAATACTCGAAAACTCAACGTGAAATCCACAATTTTCTTCATTTGTATGCAAATTGTACAGTATTATGACATGAAACTTTCATCATTGGATTCCATTGAGTGTGCTGAGTACAGTAGAGGTGTTTTTTTTTTTTTTCAACAATATTGGGATGTTAATTGACATGACAAAATGTCCATTTCCAATTTATTCAGCGGGCCCTTCATAATGCTCCCGTGGACATTCATTTTTATGCAAATTCTACAGTATTTTGAGATAAAACTTACATAAATGGATTCCACTGAGTGTGCTGAGTACAGTAGAGGTGTTTTCATCAACAAAATTGCACATACTTATTAAAAAATACACTTTATTGAAGTGTCCACAGAAGCAGTATGTCAGGCCCGTCAAATAAGTTGAGCGTGGACATAAAATTTGGGGGTCCGTATCTCCGGCCCCCGGGGGGGTAGGGACTTGGGGCAGGTGGCATCGGAAAGAGGTCCACGTGGTCTAATAATACCCTGAGTTTGGTGGAGTTTGCCCCTGTTTTGGGTGTGTTACAGCCGGTCAAATTTTGGTACTTTTTGTCTTTGGGGATCCGTATCTCAGGCCCCCGGGGGCCTATCGACTCGGGAGTGGTGGCGTCAAACATGGCCCCTCGAGGGCTACAAACGAGCCGAGTTTCAAGTCTCTGGGACATGTCCTTCCGTTTGACCCCCTTAACTCTGGGGGGCCGTATCTCCGGCCCCCGGGGGCCAATCGACTCCGGACAAGTAGCGTTCGGTAGGCCTAGGGACGGTTCAACTTTGACCCAAATTTCTTTAAGATTGCCCCCGTTTTGGGTGAGATATGGCCGGTCAAAATTTGGGACTTTTCACATAAGGAAACGTCCATTTCCAATTTATTCAGCGGGCCCTCCATAATGCTCCCGTGGACATTAATTTCTATGCAAATTCTACAGTATTTTGAGATAAAACTTACATAAATGGATTCCACTGAGTGTGCTGAGTACAGTAGATGTGTTTTTATCAACAATATTGGTGATGTTTATGTACATGACAAAATGTCCATTTCCAATTTATTCAGCCCCGTCAAATAAGTTGTGGGTGGACATGCACCATATGTGGTGAAATACTCGAAAACTCAACGTGAAATTCACAATTTTGTTCATTTGTATGCAAATTGTACAGTATTATGACATGAAACTTTCATCATTGGATTCCACTGAGTGTGCTGAGTACAGTAGAGGTGTTTTTTTTTTTTTCAACAATATTGGGATGTTAATTGACATGAGAAAATGTCCATTTCCAATTTATTCAGCGGGCCCTTCATAATGCTCCCGTGGACATTCATTTTTATGCAAATTCTACAGTATTATGAGATAAAACTTACATAAATGGATTCCACTGAGTGTGCTGAGTACAGTAGAGGTGTATTTATCAACAATATTGGGATGGTTATTGACATGACGAAATGTCCATTTCCAATTTATTCAGCGGGCCCTTCATAATGCTCCCGTGGACATTCATTTTTATGCAAATTCTACAGTATTTTGAGATAAAACTTACATAAATGGATTCCACTGAGTGTGCTGAGTACAGTAGAGGTGTTTTCATCAACAAAATTGCACATACTTATTAAAAAATACACTTTATTGAAGTGTCCACAGAAGCAGTATGTCAGGCCCGTCAAATAAGTTGAGCGTGGACATAAAATTTGGGGGTCCGTATCTCCGGCCCCCGGGGGGGTAGGGACTTGGGGCAGGTGGCATCGGAAAGAGGTCCACGTGGTCTAATAATACCCTGAGTTTGGTGGAGTTTGCCCCTGTTTTGGGTGTGTTACAGCCGGTCAAATTTTGGTACTTTTTGTCTTTGGGGATCCGTATCTCAGGCCCCCGGGGGCCTATCGACTCGGGAGTGGTGGCGTCAAACATGACCCCTCGAGGGCTACAAACGAGCTGAGTTTCAAGTCTCTGAGACATGTCCTTCCGTTTGACCCCCTTAACTCTGGGGGGCCGTATCTCCGGCCCCCGGGGGCCAATCGACTCCGGACAAGTAGCGTTCGGTAGGCCTAGGGACGGTTCAACTTTGACCCAAATTTCTTTAAGATTGCCCCCGTTTTGGGTGAGATATGGCCGGTCAAAATTTGGGACTTTTCACATAAGGAAACGTCCATTTCCAATTTATTCAGCGGGCCCTCCATAATGCTCCCGTGGACATTAATTTCTATGCAAATTCTACAGTATTTTGAGATAAAACTTACATAAATGGATTCCACTGAGTGTGCTGAGTACAGTAGATGTGTTTTTATCAACAATATTGGTGATGTTTATGTACATGACAAAATGTCCATTTCTAATTTATTCAGCCCCGTCAAATAAGTTGTGGGTGGACATGCACCATATGTGGTGAAATACTCAAAAACTCAACGTGAAATCCACAATTTTGTTCATTTGTATGCAAATTGTACAGTATTATGACATGAAACTTTCATCATTGGATTCCACTGAGTGTGCTGAGTACAGTAGAGGTGTTTTTTTTTTTTTCAACAATATTGGGATGTTAATTGACATGAGAAAATGTCCATTTCCAATTTATTCAGCGGGCCCTTCATAATGCTCCCGTGGACATTCATTTTTATGCAAATTCTACAGTATTATGAGATAAAACTTACATAAATGGATTCCACTGAGTGTGCTGAGTACAGTAGAGGTGTATTTATCAACAATATTGGGATGGTTATTGACATGACGAAATGTCCATTTCCAATTTATTCAGCGGGCCCTTCATAATGCTTCCGTGGACATTCATTTTTATGCAAATTCTACAGTATTTTGAGATAAAACTTACATAAATGGATTCCACTGAGTGTGCTGAGTACAGTAGAGGTGTTTTCATCAACAAAATTGCACATACATATTAAAAAATACACTTTATTGAAGTGTCCACAGAAGCAGTATGTCAGGCCCGTCAAATAAGTTGAGCGTGGACATAAAATTTGGGGGTCCGTATCTCCGGCCCCCGGGGGGGTAGGGACTTGGGGCAGGTGGCATCGGAAAGAGGTCCACGTGGTCTAATAATACCCTGAGTTTGGTGGAGTTTTCCCCTGTTTTGGGTGTGTTACAGCCGGTCAAATTTTGGTACTTTTTGTCTTTGGGGATCCGTATCTCAGGCCCCCGGGGGCCTATCGACTCGGGAGTGGTGGCGTCAAACATGGCCCCTCAAGGGCTACAAACGGGCCGAGTTTCAAGTCTCTGGGACATGTCCTTCCATTTGACCCCCTTAACTCTGGGGGGCCGTATCTCCGGCCCCCGGGTGCCAATCGACTCCGGACAAGTAGCGTTCGGTAGGCCTAGGGACGGTTCAACTTTGACCCAAATTTCTTTAAGATTGCAACCGTTTTGGGTGAGATATGGCCGGTCAAAATTTGGGACTTTTCACATAAGGAAACGTCCATTTCCAATTTATTCAGCGGGCCCTCCATAATGCTCCCGTGGACATTAATTTCTATGCAAATTCTACAGTATTTTGAGATAAAACTTACATAAATGGATTCCACTGAGTGTGCTGAGTACAGTAGATGTGTTTTTATCAACAATATTGGTGATGTTTATGTACATGACAAAATGTCCATTTCCAATTTATTCAGCCCCGTCAAATAAGTTGTGGGTGGACATGCACCATATGTGGTGAAATACTCGAAAACTCAAAGTGAAATCCACAATTTTGTTCATTTGTATGCAAATTCTACAGTATTATGACATGAAACTTTCATCATTGGATTCCACTGAGTGTGCTGAGTACAGTAGAGGTGTTTTTTTTTTTTTCAACAATATTGGGATGTTAATTGACATGACAAAATGTCCATTTCCAATTTATTCAGCGGGCCCTTCATAATGCTCCCGTGGACATTCATTTTTATGCAAATTCTACAGTATTATGAGATAAAACTTACATAAATGGATTCCACTGAGTGTGCTGAGTACAGTAGAGGTGTATTTATCAACAATATTGGGATGGTTATTGACATGACGAAATGTCCATTTCCAATTTATTCAGCGGGCCCTTCATAATGCTTCCGTGGACATTCATTTTTATGCAAATTCTACAGTATTTTGAGATAAAACTTACATAAATGGATTCCACTGAGTGTGCTGAGTACAGTAGAGGTGTTTTCATCAACAAAATTGCACATACTTATTAAAAAATACACTTTATTGAAGTGTCCACAGAAGCAGTATGTCAGGCCCGTCAAATAAGTTGAGCGTGGACATAAAATTTGGGGGTCCGTATCTCCGGCCCCCGGGGGGGTAGGGACTTGGGGCAGGTGGCATCGGAAAGAGGTCCACGTGGTCTAATAATACCCTGAGTTTGGTGGAGTTTGCCCCCGTTTTGGGTGTGTTACAGCCGGTCAAATTTTGGTACTTTTTGTCTTTGGGGATCCGTATCTCAGGCCCCCGGGGGCCTATCGACTCGGGAGTGGTGGCGTCAAACACGGCCCCTCGAGGGCTACAAACGAGCCGAGTTTCAAGTCTCTGGGACATGTCCTTCCGTTTGACCCCCTTAACTCTGGGGGGCCGTATCTCCGGCCCCCGGGGGCCAATCGACTCCGGACAAGTGGCGTTCGGTAGGCCTAGGGACGGTTCAACTTTGATCCAAGTTTCTTTAAGATTGCCCCCGTTTTGGGTGAGATATGGCCGGTCAAAATTTGGGACTTTTCACATAAGGAAACGTCCATTTCCAATTTATTCAGCGGGCCCTCCATAATGCTCCCGTGGACATTAATTTCTATGCAAATTCTACAGTATTATGACATGAAACTCACATAAACGGATTCCAATGAGTGTACTGAGTACAGTAGATGTGTTTTTATCAACAATATTGGTGATGTTTATGTACCTGACGAAATGTCCATTTCCAATTTATTCAGCCCCGTCAAATAAATTGGAAATGGACATGCACCATATGTGGTGAAATTACCGAAAATCCACAATTTGAAATCCACAATTTTGTTCATTTGTATGCAAATTCTACAGTATTATGAGATAAAACTTTCATTAATGGATTCCACTGAGTGTGCTGAGTACAGTAGATGTGTTTTTAGTAAACAATATTGGTGATGTTTATGTCCATTTCCAATTTATTCAGCCCCGTCAAATAAGTTGTGGGTGGACATGCACCATATGTGGTGAAATACTCGAAAACTCAACGTGAAATCCACTATTTTGTTCATTTGTATGCAAATTCTACAGTATTATGACATGAAACTCACATAAACGGATTCCAATGAGTGTACTGAGTACAGTAGAAGTGTTTTTATCAACAATATTGGTGATGTTTATGTACCTGACGAAATGTCCATTTCCAATTTATTCAGCGGGCCCTTCATAATGCTCCCGTGGACATTCATTTTTATGCAAATTGTACAGTATTAAGACATGAAACTGACATAAATGGATTCCACTGAGTGTGCTGAGTACAGTAGAGGTGTTTTTATCCACAATATTGGGATGTATATTGACATGACAAAATGTCCATTTCCAATTTATTCAGCCCCGTCAAATGAATTGGAAATGGACATGCACCATATGTGGTGAAATTACCGAAAATCCACAATTTGAAATCCACAATTTTGTTCATTTGTATGCAAATTCTACAGTATTATGAGATAAAACTTACATAAATGGATTCCACTGAGTGTGCTGAGTACAGTAGAGGTGTTTTTATCAACAATATTGGTGATGTTTATGTACATGACAAAATGTCCATTTCCAATTTATTCAGCCCCGTCAAATTAGTTATGGGTGGACATGCACCATATGTGGTGAAATACTCGAAAACTCAACGTGAAATCCCCAATTTTGTTCATTTGTATGCAAATTCTACAGCATTACGAGATAAAACTTACATAAATTCCACTGAGTGTGCTGAGTACAGTAGATGTGTTTTTATCAACAATATTGGTGATGTTTATGTACATGACAAAATGTCCATTTCCAATTTATTTATCGGGCCTTTCATAATGCTCCCGTGGACATTCATTTTTATGCAAATTCTACAGTATTATGAGATGAAACCGACAGAATTGGCTTCCACTGAGTGTGCTGAGTACAGTAGAGGTGTTTTCATCAACAATATTGCACGTAGTTATTAAAAAACACACTTTATTGAATTGTCCACGTGAGCAGTATGAAGGGCCGGTCAAATAAGTTGCCGGTGGACATAAAGTTTGGGGGTCCGTATCTCCGGTCCCCGGAGGAGCAGCGGCTCGTGGCCGGTGTCGTCGGTTAGGTCTCCCGCGGTGCGGGATCGGCGTCAATCCCGCCGAGTTATAGCCGGTCAAAACGTGGGGCATGGGGGGTCCCTATCTCCGGCCCCCGGAGGGCTAGGGTCTCGGGGTGGGTGTCGTCGGATAGGGGCCGCGGAGCTCTAGGATCGACCCGAGTTTGGTGCGGTTCGGCGTCTATCCGGCCGAGTTATAGCCGGTCAAAGCGTGGGGCTTGGGGGGTCCCTATCTCCGGCCCCCGGAGGGCTAGGGTCTCGGGGTGGGTGTCGTCGGATAGGGGCCGCGGAGGTCTAGGATCGACCCGAGTTTGGTGCGGTTCGGCGTCTATCCGGCCGAGTTATAGCCGGTCAAAGCGTGGGGCATGGGGGGGTCCCTATCTCCGGCCCCCGGAGGGCTAGGGTCTCGGGGTGGGTGTCGTCGGATAGGGGCCGCGGAGGTCTAGGATCGACCCGAGTTTGGTGCGGTTCGGCGTCTATTCGGCCGAGTTATAGCCGGTCAAAGAATGGGGCCTTGGGGGTCCCTATCTCCGGCCCCCGGAGGGCTAGGGTCTCGGCGTGGGTGTCATCGGATAGGGGCCGCGGAGCTCTACGATCGACCCGAGTTTGGTGCGGATCGGCCCCGGCGTTCGCGAGTTATAGCCGTTTGAAAAAACGTCCCAAAAAGACGGGTTCAGAACCGAACCGCCCATCCGACGTTCCTCCGGGGACCGGGGCGGCACCCCGTCAGGCCGGGAACGGCGAGCCTCGGGCGGATCGGCCGGCCGCCTCGAGGAGGGTGGAAGTCAGGCACCGGAATCGTTCATCGACTTAGTCATTTTTTCAGGGTTCAGAAGCGTTTAGCCCATCCGCCTTTCCTCCGGGGCAGGGCGCAGCTCCCCGTCAGGCCGGGAAAGGTGAGCCCCGGGCGGATCGGCCGGCCGCCTCGGGGAGGGTGGAAGTCATGCACTGGCATCATTCATCGACTTAGTCATTTTTTCGGGCGATGATTTGGCCGAGTGACAGCCGGTCAAATTGTGGGGTTTGGGGGGGCCCTATCTCCAGGCCCCGGGGGAGTAGGGACTCATGGCCTGCGTCGTCGGAGAGGGCCCAGCGAGGGCTATCGATCGAGTCCGGTCTAATTTTGGGACTGAGTCCGGTCTAATTTTGGGACTTTTTAAAATAAAGAAACGTCCATTTCCAATTTATTCAGCGGGCCCTTCATAGTGCTTCCGTGGACATTCATTTTTATGCAAATTCTACAGTATTATGACATGAAACTCACATAATTGGCTTCCACTGAGTGTGCTGAGTACAGTAGAGGTGTTTTTATCCACAATATTGTGATGTACAGTTACTTGACAAAATGTCCATTTCCAATTTATTCAGCCCCGTCGAATAAGTTGAGTGTGGACATGCACCATATGTGGTGAAATACTCGAAAACTCAACGTGAAATTCTCAATTTTGTTGATTTTTAAGCAAAATTGTGCAGTATTATGACATGAAACTCACATAAATGGATTCCAAGGGGTATGCCAAGTACAGTAGATGTGTTTTTATCAACAATATTGGGATTTTAATGTAAATGACGAAATGTCCATTTCCAATTTATTTAGCGGGCCTTTCATAATGCTCCCGTGGACATTCATTTTTATGCAAATTCTACAGTTTTATGACATGAAACTCACATAATTGGCTTCCTCTGAGTGTGCTGAGTACAGTAGAGGTGTTTTCATCAACAATATTGCATGTAGTTATTAAAAAAATACACTTTATTGAAGTGTCCACGGGAGCAGTATGGAGGGCCCGTCAAATAAGTTGCGCGTGGACAAAAAGTTTGGGGGTCCGTATCTCCGGCCCACGGAGGAGCAGCGGCTCGTGGTCGGTGTCGTCGGTTAGGTCTCCCACGGGTCTAACGGGGCCCCGAGTTTGGTGCAGTTCGGCCTCGATTCGGCCGAGCGACAGCCGGTCAAAATTTTGGAGTTTAGGGTTTTGGGGGGTTTTATCTCCGGGCCCCGGGGGAGTAGGGACTCGTGGCCTACGTCGTCGGAGAGGGCCCGTTGAGGGCTATCGATCGAGCCCAGTTCGGAGCCTCCAGGCCTCTTCGTTCGATTTGGCCCCCGAAACTACGGGGGTCCATATCTCGGGCCCCCGGTGGAGCAGCGACTCGGGCCGGGTGTCGTCGGTTAGGGCTCCCTCGGGTCTAACCGGACCCCGAGTTTGGCGCGGATCGGCGTCTATTCGGCCGAGTTATAGCCGATCAAAATGTGGGGATTAGGGGGGCCCTATCTCCGGCCCCCGAAGGGGTAGGGCCTCGGGGTGGGTGTCGTCGGATAGGGGCCATGGAGGTCTAGGATCGACCCGAGTTTGGTGTGGTTCGGCTGCGATTCGGCCGAGTGACAGCCGGTCAAAGTGTGGGGTTTGGGGGGTCCTGTCTCCGGGCCTCGGGGAAGAAGGGACTCGTGGCCTGCGTTGTCGGAGAGGGCCCGGCGAGGGCTATCGATCGAGTCCGGTCTGATTTTGGGACTTTTTAAAATAAAGAAACGTCCATTTCCAATTTATTCAGCGGGCCCTTCATAGTGCTTCCGTGGACATTAATTTTTATGCAAATTCTACAGTATTATGACATGAAACTCACATAATTGGCTTCCACTGAGTGAGCTGAGTACAGTAGAGGTGTTTTTATCCACAATATTGTGATGTATAGTTACTTGACATAATGTCCATTTCCAATTTATTCAGCCCCGTCGAATAAGTTGAGTGTGGACATGCACCATATGTGGTGAAATACTCGAAAACTCAACGTGAAATTCTCAATTTTGTTGATTTTTAAGCAAAATTGTGCAGTATTATGACATGAAACTCACATAAATGGATTCCAAGGGGTATGCCAAGTACAGTAGATGTGTTTTTATCAACAATATTGGGATTTTAATGTAAATGACGAAATGTCCATTTCCAATTTATTTAGCGGGCCTTTCATAATGCTCCCGTGGACATTCATTTTTATGCAAATTCTACAGTTTTATGACATGAAACTCACATAATTGGCTTCCTCTGAGTGTGCTGAGTACAGTAGAGGTGTTTTCATCACCAATATTGCACGTAGTTATTAAAAAAATACACTTTATTGAAGTGTCCACGGGAGCAGTATGGAGGGCCCGTCAAATAAGTTGCGCGTGGACAAAAAGTTTGGGGGTCCGTATCTCCGGCCCACGGAGGAGCAGCGGCTCGTGGTCGGTGTCGTCGATTAGGTCTCCCACGGGTCTAACGGGGCCCCGAGTTTGGTGCGGTTCGGCCTCGATTCGGCCGAGTGACAGCCGGTCAAAGTTTTGGAGTTTAGGGTTTTGGGGGGCTCTATCTCCGGCCCCCAGGGGAGTAGAGACTCGGGGCATGCTTTGTCGGAGAGGGCCCTGCGAGGGCTATGGATCGAGTCTGGTCTAATTTTGGGGACTTTTTAAAATAAAGAAATGTCCATTTCCAATTTATTCAGCGGGCCGTTCATAGTGCTCCCCTGGACATTCATTTTTATGCAAATTCTACAGTATTATGACATGAAACTCACATAATTGGCTTCCACTGAGTGTTCTGAGTACAGTAGAGGTGTTTTTATCCACAATATTGTGATGTATAGTTACTTGACAAAATGTCCATTTCCAATTTATTCAGCCCCGTCGAATAAGTTGAGTGTGGACATGCACCATATGTGGTGAAATACTCGAAAACTCAACGTGAAATTCTCAATGTTGTTGATTTTTAAGCAAAATTGTGCAGTATTATGACATGAAACTCACATAAATGGAATCCAAGGGGTATGCCAAGTACAGTAGATGTGTTTTTATCAACAATATTGGGATTTTAATGTAAATGACGAAATGTCCATTTCCAATTTATTCAGGCCCATCAAATAAGTTGCGGGTGGACATGCACCGTATGTGGTGAAATACTCGAAAACTCAACATGAATTCCTCATATAATACATTAGAAGTGGACAAATGTCCCACTTGCAATGTATGCAATGGGATTGGCTGTTTAATACATTGGAAATGGACACATGTCCCACTTGCAATGTATTCAATGGGATTGGCTGTTTAATACATTGGAAATGGACACAGGTCCCACTTGCAATGTATTCAATGGGATTGGCTGTTTATTACATTGGAAATGGACACACATCCCACTTGCAATGTATTCAATGGAATTGGCTATCTATAACATTGGAAATGGACACACATCCCACTTGCAATGTATTCAATGGGATTGGCTGTTTAATACATTGGAAATGGACACACATCCCACTTGCAATGTATTCAATGGAATTGGCTATCTATTACATTGGAAATGGACACACATCCCACTTGCAATGTATTCAATGGGATTGGCTGTTTAATAC
This sequence comes from Garra rufa, assembly GCF_049309525.1. NCBI lineage: Eukaryota > Metazoa > Chordata > Actinopteri > Cypriniformes > Cyprinidae > Garra > Garra rufa. The sequence continues at coordinate 35,304,609 of NC_133370.1, forward strand.
ATTGGAAATGGACACAGGTCCCACTTGCAATGTATTCAATGGGAATGGCTGTTTAATACATTGGAAATGGACACACGTCCCACTTGCAATGTATTCAATGGAATTGGCTATCTATTACATTGGAAATGGACACATCCCACTTGCAATGTATTCAATGGAATTGGCTATCTATTACATTGGAAATGGACACACATCCCACTTGCAATGTATTCAATGGAATTGGCTATCTATTACATTGGAAATGGACACACATCCCACTTGCAATGTATTCAATGGAATTGGCTATCTATTACATTGGAAATGGACACATCCCACTTGCAATGTATTCAATGGAATTGGCTATTTATTACATTGGAAATGGACACACATCCCACCTGCAATGTATTCAATGGAATAGGTTATTTATTACATTGGAAATGGACACACATCCCACTTGCAATGTATTCGATGGAATTGGCCATCTATTACATTGGAAATGGACACACATCCCACTTGCAATGTATTCAATGGAATTGGCTATCTATTACATTGGAAATGGACACATCCCACTTGCAATGTATTCAATGGAATTGGCTATCTATTACATTGGAAATGGACACACATCCCACTTGCAATGTATTCGATGGAATTGGCCATCTATTACATTGGAAATGGACACACATCCCACTTGCAATGTATTCAATGGAATTGGCTATCTATTACATTGGAAATGGACACACATCCCACTTGCAATGTATTCGATGGAATTGGCCATCTATTACATTGGAAATGGACACACATCCCACTTGCAATGTATTCAATGAAATAGGCTATCTATTACATTGGAAATGGACACACATCCCACTTGCAATGTATTCAATGGAATTGGCTATTTATTACATTGGAAATGGACACACATCCCACTTGCAATGTATTCAATGGAATTGGCTATCTATAACATTGGAAATGGACACACATCCCACTTGCAATGTATTCAATGGGATTGGCTGTTTAATACATTGGAAATGGACACAGGTCCCACTTGCAATGTATTCAATGGGATTCACTGTTTAATACATTGGAAATGGACACATGTCCCACTTGCAATGTATTCAATGGGATTGGCTGTTTAATACATTGGAAATGGACACACATCCCACTTGCAATGTATTTATGGGACTCTAAAGTAGGTTAATGGGATGAGTGTCCACTAATCTATTAAGGGTCAAGGTTCAATTCCATCACTACAATGGGCAAATGGACAAATAGTGGGTTCGTGGATCCAGGGGGCTGTGGCAATGTGGAGGGGGAGTTGTTCCGGAGTGTTCTGGGGTCTTTCCGTGACTGTAATGGGCAAATGGACAAATAGTGGGTTCGTGGGACCGGGGGGCTGTGGCAATGTGGAGGGGGAGTTGTTCCGGAGTGTTCTGGGGTCTTTCCGTGACTATAGTGGGCAAATGGACAAATAGTGGGTTCGTGGGACCAGGGGGCTGTGGCAATGTGGAGGGGGAGTTGTTCCGAAGTGTTCCGGGGTCTTTCCGTGACTGTAATGGGCAAATGGACAAATAGTGGGTTCGTGGGACCTTAGGGGCGGGGCTCGTGGCCGGGGAGGGGGTCCTGGGGGGTTCCGCGGACGTTCCGTAACAATAATGGGCAAATGGACAAATAGTGGGTTCGTGGGACCTTGGGGGCGGGGCTCGTGACCGGGGAGGGGGTCCCGGGGGGTTCCGCGGACGTTCCGTAACAATAATGGGCAAATGGACAAATAGTGGGTTCGTGGGACCTTGGGGGCGGGGCTCGTGACCGGGGAGGGGGTCCAGGGGGGTTCCGCGGACGTTCCGTAACAATAATGGGCAAATGGACAAATAGTGGGTTCGTGGGACCTTGGGGGCGGGGCTCGTGGCCGGGGAGGGGGTCCCGGGGGGATCCGCGGACGTTCCGTAACAATAATGGGCAAATGGACAAATAGTGGGTTCGTGGGACCTTAGGGGCGGGGCCTGTGTCCGGGGAGGGGGTCCCGGGGGGTTCCGCGGACGTTCCGTAACAATAATGGGCAAATGGACAAATAGTGGGTTCGTGGGACCTTGGGGGCGGGGCTTGTGACCGGGGAGGGGGTCCCGGGGGGATCCGCGGACGTTCCGTAACAATAATGGGCAAATGGACAAATAGTGGGTTCGTGGGACCTTGGGGGCGGGGCTTGTGACCGGGGAGGGGGTCCCGGGGGGATCCGCGGACGTTCCGTAACAATAATGGGCAAATGGACAAATAGTGGGTTCGTGGGACGGGGGTCCCCCCATCAAACCGGTAGGGCTGTGGACAAATAGAGGGTCGCTGGGACGAAGACCCCCACCGGAGTCATTCACTCAAATGAGAAATGGACAAATAGTAGGTTCGTGGGACCTTAGGGGCGGGCCCTGTGGCCGGGGAGGGGGTCCCGGGGGGTTCCGCGGGCGTTCCGTAACAATAATGGGCAAATGGACAAATAGTGGGTTCGTGGGACGGGGGTCCCCCCATCAAACCGGTAGGGCTGTGGACAAATAGAGGGTCGCTGGGACGAAGACCCCCACCGGAGTCATTCACTCAAATGAGAAATGGACAAATAGTAGGTTCGTGGGACCTTAGGGGCGGGCCCAGTGGCCGGGGAGGGGGTCCCGGGGGGTTCCGCGGGCGTTCCGTAACAATAATGGGCAAATGGACAAATAGTGGGTTCGTGGGACCTTGGGGGCGGGGCTTGCGCCCGAGAAGGGGGTCCCGGGCGGTCCCGCGGCCGTTCCGCAGAAATAATGGTCAAATGGACAAATAGTGGGTTCGTGGGACCAAAAAAGTGTCCACCACCCCTTTGTTTTAATGGCCATGTAATAAACCTAAAGTGGGATCGGTGGTGCTCCACACTGTGGCGAAAGACAGAACTGCAATTTTAGGCCCAAAACTTTGGGGGGTTTCCGCGCGGCCCCTAAGGGGGCCAGCCCCCCCCAGACCTTCCCGTGCTGCCCCGCCGGCCGACCCGGTCAGATTGACACCAGCGGCGCCCCCCTCAAAAATTTTGGGGGGTCGGCGCGCAGGGTCCACAGACCCATGACCACGAGCCGTCAAACATGCTCCGAAATGGACGCCTTCCAAAAAAATGTACTTCATAGAGGAAGTGATAGGCAGTAAACAAACTGTCACTGTTCTTGCTTTGATTTGTCCAAGTATTAAGAATGTAGATCAATCTCCAATCATTTTGGGGACGAATGCTAGTCACGTCAGACGCCTAGTGCAGCAGTGTCATGAGAGAGGTGTCAATCTTGCACAGACATTGGGTATTAAGATACAGAAGGACACCCCCTTAGCCGATTGTGCACCTCCGGAGGAGAGTGACGATCAGGATGTCGGGTGTGTAGTTTGGAAAGGATCTGATTCACTTATAATAGACCCTAAGAGGGAAGCAGAAGTGGAGTGCAAACTTGAGCTGAAACAAAACGTTGATAAAAAAATACTGATGGTGGATTCTTCCATTGACTCTCCATTACCTGGTGGAGTATTTCTTCAGCCAATGGTCATGCCAGGGCAAGTAGTGGACTGTGACAGTTTCCGGGTTTTGATCAAAAATGAGTCCACTGCGCAAGCGTCTATCCGGACCGGAACAGTGGTTGGACATGTATATCTGGCAGACTCTGTTTGTACGTTATCCCCTTCAGACAAAGCTGCATTTGATCCGAATTTGATAGATTTTGGAGATTCCCCAGTACCTGAAGTATGGAAAGTTAGGCTTAGGCAGAAGCTAGCTGACCGAGCTCATGTGTTTTCCATGCATGAGTGGGATGTTGGGTTAGCTAAGGGTGTTGAACACCATATCCGTCTGTCTGACCCTCGACCTTTTAGGGAACGATCTCGTAGACTGGCCCCAGCAGATATCGAGGACGTACGAAAACACATTCAAGAAATGTTACAGGCAGGGATCATTAAAGAATCAAGAAGTCCCTATGCATCTCCTATTGTGATCGTGAGAAAGAAAAATGGATCCATTAGGATGTGCATAGACTACAGGCTGTTGAACAGTCGTACGGTGCCCGATCAGTACACCACTCCTTGCATAGAGGATGCCTTGAATGCTCTGTCTGGCAGTAGGTGGTTTTCGGTGCTTGATCTCAGGAGCGGCTATTATCAAATACCAATGGCAGATGAAGACAAAGAAAAGACTGCTTTCATCTGTCCAATTGGGTTTTTCCAATTTGAAAGGATGCCGCAGGGGGTAACTGGAGCTCCAGCAACCTTTCAATGTGTAATGGAGAGCGCCGTCGGCGACATGAATTTGTTGCAAGTGCTCGTTTACCTGGATGACCTAATTGTCTTTGGCCGATCGCTGGAGGAGCATGAAGACTGCTTGCTCAAAGTACTTGATCGTCTTGGGGAGGTGGGGCTGAAGCTCTCCCCTGATAAGTGTCAGATATGTCAGACACAGGTAAAGTACTTGGGACATGTCGTGTCGGCTGACGGTGTTTCTCCAGACCCGTCTAAGATAGAGGCAGTCACAAAATGGCCCATGCCGGCTAATTTGAAAGCGTTGCAATCATTTCTTGGCTTTTGTGGCTACTACCGTCGGTTTATCGCAAATTATTCTGCTATAGTAAGGCCGTTAACCGACCTCACAAAAGGATACGCACCAATGCACAAAAGCAGGAAATGTGCCAAGACTGAGCCATATTTCAAAGATTCTGAACCATTCGGCAAGAGATGGGATCAGTCTTGTACAGATGCATTCTATCAAATTATTAACTGCCTTACACACGCCCCAGTTCTGGCATTTGCTGACCCGCAAAAGCCATACCTTTTACATGTTGACGCAAGCCTAAGAGGACTTGGTGCTGTCTTATATCAGGAGCATCCTGAGGGCATGAGACCAGTTGCATTTGCCAGCAGAAAACTGAAACCATCAGAGGAAAATTACCCCATCCACCAATTGGAATTTTTGTCTCTGAAATGGGCGGTTGTTGATAAGTTTCAAGAGTACCTTTATGGAGCAAAGTTTACTGTTCGTACGGACAACAACCCCCTCACATATGTCTTATCGACAGCCAAGCTCAGTGCGGTTGGGCACCGATGGCTTGCTGCGTTATCAGCTTACGATTTTGATATACAGCATCGTCCTGGCAGATGCAACGTGGATGCAGACCTGCTGTCTCGATGTATTCCTGATGAAGACGATAAATCCAGTTGGGTTACTATACCTGAGTCAGGTGTAAAGTCTGCTTTTCAGAGAGTTGACGTAGTTACAGACTTTAGCTCCCCTCGTTATGTAGATTCATTGGGAGCCTCCCCAGACTGCATCCCAAATTGCTATGCTTTCACAACTCAGTTGGAGTTGATGCCCCTAGAACAATTGACAAAACATGATATCAAACTAGCACAAATTAATGATGAAATAGTAGGTCCAACTATTCAGGCAGTGAAGCAAGGTAAATGGCCTGGGGGCACTGAATCTACCAGAGAATTGTCCATCATGAAGCGTGAGATGAGTAAGCTGACATTGAAAGAGGGAATACTCTACTGTCGGAGACAGAGAGCATCGGATGAGAATGGCTTTCAGTTGGTCCTTCTGAGTGAATTTCATGCCATGGTGTTAAAAGCAATGCATGATGATTTTGGACACCTGGGGATAGACAGAACTCTGGATATGATCAGAAACAGGTTTTTCTGGCCTAGGATGTCAGAAGACATCGAAAGATACATAAAGAACTGCGGAAAGTGTGTCATTCATAAGTCCCTGGTGAAGAAAGCCGCTCCAGTACATCAAATCGTTAGCAGTGGTCCTATGGATCTGATATGTATGGACTTTCTTTCGATGGAGCCTGACTCGAAGGGATTTAGTAATGTCTTAATCGTTACTGACCATTTCACAAGATATTCCCAGGCTTTTCCTGCTAAAAGCCAGAAGGCTTATGAGGTTGCAAGAATTCTTGTCGACAAATACTTTGTTCATTATGGATTACCTGCAAGGGTCCATTCTGATCAAGGTAGAGATTTTGAAAGTCGGTTGATTCGGGAATTGCTGAGTTTGATGGGAATCCGTAAGTCTAGAACAACACCCTATCACCCACAAGGAGACCCGCAACCCGAAAGATTTAATAGAACCTTACTGACCATGCTCGGGACACTCAGTCGAGAGAAAAAACGTCGCTGGAGTGAACACGTTCATTTAGTATATTCATAATGCTTATAACAGCACTAAGTGTGATGCCATGGGCTATTCACCCTATTATTTAATGTTTGGTAGGGAAGCGAGACTTCCAGTCGACTTGTGTTTTGGGGTCCTGTCTGACAAAGATGAGGTTAGCCACTCTCGTTATGTAGAGAAGTTAAGAGAGGATCTGAAAGATGCGTATCGGCTTGCGACAGAAGTGGCAACAAAGAGACATCAAAGGAACAAAAGATTGTATGATCAACGAGTTTCTTTTCAGGCACTAGAGGTGGGTGATAGAGTGTTGTTAAAGAACATAGGACTGAGAGGAAAACACAAGCTGGAAAGCAAGTGGGTTCCTGATCCTTATGTTGTGATGGAAAGGATGTCTCATGTGCCAGTGTACCGAATTAAACGTGAGGATGGGAAAGGAGGGATTAAGACTATTCACCGGGATCATCTCCTTTCTATTGGAGATCTAGTCAGGGTCCCTACGGTCGATGCAGAACCCGATTTGCCTACGAAACGTGTGACTAGGTCTAAGGTCCAACAAAAAAAGGAGAGAGTGTCTCACGAGAGTGATAACAGAGGTCTAGAAAAGACAGATGTATCTGACTCTTCTTCTGACTCTGATTATTTCACTCCGAAGAGAGATGAGGCTCATCGTAGAGAAGTGATTAGAAGAGGGATCGATCAAATTAGATCTGTGATGAACAGAGATAAAGTAGCCCTACTGAACAACCGAGATATTCAGCCTACTGAACAAGAATCTGCTGACGTTAGGTTATCTGCTGATGAGACTTCTGTACAGGAGGAATGTCTTTTTCAAAGCAGTTGTGAGAGTCAGGACGACAATCCTGAAAGCACGGTACTGGCTGAAGAAGACCCAGTATTAGTTCCTAAGCCAGTCAGTAAATTGTCAAGAGAATCTGACATTCGGCCTAAGAGACTAATTAAACCCGTTCAAAAACTTACTTATGATGAACCCGGTAAATCTAGAGATGAACCACTAACCATCATTCATAGAGGCTTGGTCATCAAGATTGGTAAAACCAAATAGTGTGCATCCTCTTACTTTGCAAACGGATCCGAATGAGGACATCCGGCGAGTTTAAGAGGGGGAGGGTGTAACCCAGTGGAAATGGGGTAATATAACAAATGAGTCATAAGTCAGCAATTTATTAAGTTTATTTATTTTCATTTTGTATATTTTTGCCAGTTCTGTAAAAAAATATATACTGTTCTTGTCACTACAAATGTAAAATGTTTACTTTATTTAATTAAGTGAAAGTAGGCTCACGGGTCGTAAAGTGAAAGTGCCGAAGAAGAAGGAATGATGTGGAACTGGAGGAAGATAGGCAGTGCGCAGAGAGAATGAGAAATAGAAACAGGGATATGTGAATAACATTTCCGAAGTGATAACTGATAGATTAGGGTGACAAATCCTCACGAACTATCGGATTACATCACAACGCTGGATAGTGCTTTGACTAAAAGCTCAGATCGGGTGATTTACAGACAGTTGGGAGTTTACCGCTAGCTGTTGGCTGCTAGCGCGAGTGCTGCGTGGGAGGAGAGACTGTACGCGTTTGTTGACTAAACAGACTCAACGTGCAGATAGGTTTGTGCGCCTGGATGAAAGCGAGCGCTGCAACAAGGCGGAGAGCACGCTGGCAAATCGGCGGCGACGGTGCTATTGCATAATACCTGTGCGGTGAGCTAATTCGTTTTATTTATTTTGTTTGCTCCCAGGAGTGAAGTAGCCACGAGTTTGGGCTACCACGAACCCAAGCATCGATCCAGGCCTGCAACGTGAACAGTATTTAATTTAATTTCAGCCGGCTGTTATTCTATATAGGACTAGAAAAGAAATACACAGTCAATTGTCTTTTGATTATTTTCCAACTCATATTTTTGTGTTTACTATTTTATTTTACATTCAGTAAAGCATTTCTCCATTTACTTAAACTGTTGTTGCTAATTCTGTCATTTTATCTATTTTTACTACTGTGGGCTTATTTAAGATCACCAGCAACCCGTTTAATATTTTACCCTTATTGGAATAACAGAGATTTGAGTGTACGTCAGATTTTAAAAGAACTCAGGTTAGCCTTCCCCCATAAGGATATTAATGGGGGCGCTACACATGGTTAAACCAACAACTAATAAAATACCATTGTGAACATTATGAACCCCACCACCACCCATCCTTGTTGGAGGACACTGAACAGACAGAATAAAAACAAATAATACTTAAAAGAACTGTTCTTCTTCTGAATGAACTTCTTTCCCGTGGCGTCTGCCGTTGCTAAGCAACCATGACCTGATCTCTCAATGAAGACTTGGAAGCTTCAGCAAAGCATAAATGGATTTCCAGCATTAAAAATCGCTTGCAGTAGCTCTGCTATTAAATTTATTTTAAAATGGTTATTCCTGTACAGATATGATAAGCTGTTCCTCCAACTTGGCTGTTTTTCAATGTTATTAAGGGAAAGGGTGAAGCTGATTGGTTGGTTCTGGTCACATGACCTGTGCTGCGCTTGTGGCATTCTGAAAAGTTGAGATGTATTTATCTGGATGCGGCGCGGACGCGCCTGGAAAAAACGAGCGCGTAGCACCGTGTCCGCGTCGCTTCCATTATGAGCGCGCATACCGCGCGTCTACATGTGAAACAACGAACTTGAGCGCGCATGTGAATGGCCCCTAATGGAATAATCTCCCGATCAAACTCTGCTTCCCAAAAGCTATAAACTGCCTCCAGAACCCAGTTAAGGTACAAAAATCTATTCAACAAAAATAGTGATGCAGTGAAGTCTTTTTTCACCCAGCCGAGTCTTCTCTGTTGCTGTGTGTAGCAGCCTGTGTCAGTCACCTTTTTTAACCCCACCCCCCGACTCCTGAATGTCACTCACTCACTCATGCGGGCATGCACTGCGGTCTCATGAGGAAACGCAGCTTTTTGATATAAAGTTTTTCTTGTTCCCGAATACAAATATTTTTTAAAGTATTTGTTCGAAATAAGTATCTATCTATCTATCTATGTAATTAAAAAAAAATCCTTGCTTTGTGTACTGCGTTAGGCTAAATGAGACTTGTCATAGCACTTGCATGTTATTGCTCTTTTGTTGATTCAGATTGCTTCCAGGTCCTCTTTTGTAAGTTGCTTTGGATAAATGCGTCTGCTAAATGTCTAAATGTAATATACATTCACCTTAAAACTATGTGGATATTCTTTGCCTTTCTAAAAGGAGTTTGCCAGCAGAGGACTCCAGAATATGAAAGCAATATAGTTTTATGTTAAGCATTTACCTCCCATAGGCCCGGTTTCACAGACAGGGCTTAGACTAAACCAGGATTAGGGCATAGTTCAATTAGGACATAAGTCATTTTTATAAACGTGCTTAGAAATAAAACATTACTGGTGTGCATTTTGAGACAAAACAAAGGCACTGATATATTCAAAAAAACAATCAGTGCAATTTTATTTTAGTTGAAACAGCTCAGACTTACATTTTAGTCTAGGACTAGGCTTAAGCCTTATCTGTGAAACTGGGGGATAGAGTTATAAACAAAAACTTAACTTAAAATATTCGCTAAAAACCACCCAGTAAAGACAGTGATGATGCAGGACCGTGCCGCCGGCTTGCTTTGAAATATATTTGATGATTGCGCCTGTGCCCGCTCCGTCTCCTGCACCCCAGAAATTTGAATCAGTGCATAATAACGAAAATACTACCGTACAAATAAAAAGAAGCAGGTTTTTACGATCAGAAATTTCTTAAACCAGTGAACCCATGTTAACTTTTCAATATAGACCTTTTTAATGATGAGCGCCGCCATTACGAATTCTAACTTCAGATTGAATGCTTTTCTGTTCCGGTTTCCATAGGAACCCATTCAAATAGCGTCCATCTGTTTTTAATGTAGCTAACGTCAGCTGCTTCGTGTCATCTACACACTCATTAAAGTGAGGCACTGACAAATGACGGTCATTGCGACATTGCCAAGTGATGGCGCTATGGAGCCATGTGCTTTTTAAAAACATTTTAATAAGTTTAAAATTAGTTTATTAGCTCGGAATATTCCCTAATTTGACTAGAAACAATGCAGACCGGAAATGCAAAGCATTCTTTCAGTTAAGAGTCGGACTTACTTCCGTGTTCAGGAAAAACGTCTGTAAGGATTCAGTAAACGAATGCGTTCAAATAGTAAGTTCTCTAATAAATTTGTACCATTCCATATCTCGCTTTAGCCAAAAGTTTCCGCTTACGCTTGGAGTCACGTGATGGAGCGTTATATACACACGTCTATTCTTTGTTAAATGTATTAAGCAATGCACTAAGTGTAGAGGAGAAAAAATAAGTTAAAATATCGATCTCAGCAGGCTAGTATCGATCCGATACCAATACCAAAGTTAGTATCGATACTATCGATATTAGGATCGATCCGCCCACCCCTACTGCAGGTACGCACACACACAACCTAGTAGGGAGTCCTGCGCTTTCACTTTGACGACACAAAAAATGCACATATCGTAGGAACGGTATAACTTTTTCCTTTGCGGTTTTGAAACCGTGACTTTTTCAAACCGAGGTAAACCTTGAAACCGGTTATCATCCCCAGCTTAATTGAGGGTAAGTACTTTATTGATAATGTACCAGTTTGCAGTTAGTAACGTGATAATAAGTAATTAGACACTGTAGCGATGTTTCAAAGTAGGCTTATGTAAATTCCGTTGTCTTTGTCGATACAAGTTTCACCTTTACGTTAATATATCCGCTACAATTTGTGCATTTCTGTCACAATTCAATGCTAACCACACCTAACTATTAACTACATAACCTACATTAAACCTGAAGTCTACCCCAACATTAGGAGAGGAAAACTGGAGGAAAGAATGCACAGTCGAACACACTATGCACTCGTTTTTCTGTTTGTACGTTAATGTAGTTAGTGTAATGCTAGTGTACGCTTTACTTTTACGTAACTTGTCCTATGTTGAATCAGTGTGCACTTCTCATCGCTCTTTTCAGTCTAGCTAACGTTTGTAGAGCTTTTTTGTTTGTTTTTCTTGAGTTCCGAAATGTTACATATTGCTACCAAGTTTATTGAATACAGTTTGCAACAATTGTCAAGTAAAATCTATAATGCAGTTGACCATATATTTTAAATGTCCTAACTAATTGCAGTTAAAGTTATAATTGAATAGGTATGCATGGTTTTATTCGGGAAATATAGTATATAACTTTTTTTGTTTTGTATATCACAGCAGAAAAAAAATACAAAACAATGTATAGCTGTCCCCATGCTCTTCTGGTGTGAACCTCACCTTTACATGGAAAGTAGTTTTTTTAGTGTACTCACATACACTAACGTATCTAATGTATGTAACTAACTATCCTTGAATACTGAACTTTTCTTTTCTTTCTTTTTCAGTGACATGTATGTGGCAGTGCAGCAAGTGTTGCAAAGGAGAGTTGTAGGTACAAATTACTTAAGCATTATAAACTAAACATTGCTTTGGAAGCGGCAGTCATTATGTTTGTGTTCAGTAGTCAACATTTGAAGTGGATTAAAACCTTTAATAAAATTTGGGCCACACTTTATATTAGGTGGCCTTAACTACTATGTACTTGCAGCATAAAATAAGTACAATGTACTTATTGTTGTCATATTGTATTGCAAAACACTTGCTTCTATTAAGGTGGGATATGGGTAAGGTTAGGGACAGGTTTGGTGTAAAGGTTGGGTTTTTGACCTAAGGACAACTTTGATTAACTTTTTTGTTGACTACTATATATTTAAATTATGCATGCACATTGAAGACATGGGCAGGACTTAAAACCCATGTGTATAGAGTTCACCTGTTACATTCTACACAGACAGTAACACGTTCAGTACTCTTAAGCTGTGCCGCCACTGAAATTGATTTATCTTGTCCCCACCCTACAGGATGACACTGTACATACCATACCAGAGAAGCCTGTGCATCTACTTGAATGAAGACCCTGAAAAACTATTCAAGGTGTATTTGGTGAGTTTATGAGAAAATAATTTCAAAAGCCTATATATTCTGTACTTGGGTCATGTTTTTCCCTGTTTGCTACAACAAAAATGTGACATGAGAGAACACCTAACTTTGTCAAATAATTGAGCTGGACAATTGAGCTGGCCTCACGTCACAGAAATCAGTTAATTCTCAGCACATAGAGACCCTTTCTCCTAGATATCACACTATAGAGACTGTGTCTGTTCCCCGAGCAAAAAAATACAAAAAACGCCTGAATCAAATCAAGACTAACAATTTAATTGATGTTCAACAAATAAAAAATATATATAATACAGAGAAACAATTGATAAAGCTTGGCTTATTGAATATCAGGTCCCTTTCTACGAAAGCACTTTTTGTAAATGATATGATCACTGATCATAACCTAGATGTGCTCTGTTTGACAGAAACCTGGCTAAAACCAGACGATTACATTATTTTAAACGAGTCCACCCCCCAAGATTACTGTTATAAACATGAACCGCGTCTAAAAGGTAAAGGAGGAGGTGTTTCTACTATTTATAGCAGTATTCTCAATGTCTCTCAGAGAACGGGCTTCAATTATAACTCGTTTGAAGTTATGGTGCTTCATATAGCATTATCCAGAGAAACAAGTACTAATGATAAATCCCCTGTGACGTTTGTGCTAGCTACTGTATACAGGCCACCAGGGCACCAAACAGACTTTATTAAAGAATTTGCTGATTTTCTATCCGAATTAGTGCTGGCCGCAGATAAAGTCTTAATAGTGGGTGATTTTAACATCCATGTTGATAATGAAAAAGATGCATTAGGAACAGCATTAATAGATATTTTGAACTCTATTGGGGTTAGACAACACGTGTCAGGTCCTACTCATTGCCGAAATCATACTCTAGATTTAATACTGTCACATGGAATTGATGTTAATGGCGTTGAAATTCTGCAGCAAAGCGATGATATCTCAGATCATTATCTAGTCTCTTGTATAATCCAGATAGCTAAAACTGTTAATTCAATTCCTTGCTACAAATACGGTAGAACCATCACTTCTACTACAAAAGACTGCTTTGTAAGTAATCTTCCTGACTTATCTGAATTCCTCAGCATTTCCAATAGCTCAGAAAAACTTGATGATGTAATAGAAACTATGGACTCTCTCTTTTCTAGCACTTTAGATACAGTTGCTCCAGTGCGCCTAAAAAAGATTAAGAAAAACAGTGTAACACCGTGGTATAACGATCATACCCGCGCCCTAAAGAGAAAAGCACGAAAAATGGAACGCAGCTGGAGGAAAACAAAACTAGAGGTTTTTCGTACTGCTTGGCGTGAATGTAATTTATCTTATAGGAAAGCATTAAAAACTGCCAGATCGGATTACTTTTCATCTCTCTTAGAAGAAAACAAACATAACCCTAGGTATTTGTTCAATACTGTGGTTAAATTAACAAAAAATATAGCAGCAACAGGTTTAGACATTTCCCAAAAGCACAGCAGTAATGACTTTATGACGTACTTTACCTCCAAGATAGACACTATTAAAGATAAAATTGTAACCATACAGCCGCCCGCTACAGTATCTCATCAGATAGTGCGTTGTAGATCTCCTGAGGAACAATTCCATTCATTCTCTATTATAGGAGAGGAGGAATTGTATAAACTTGTTAAATCATCTAAACCCACAACATGTATGTTAGACCCTATTCCATCTAAGCTACTAAAGGAGGTACTTCCAGAAGTCATAGATCCTCTTCTGAATATTATTAATTCGTCACTATCATTAGGATATGTCCCCAAAACCTTCAAAATAGCTGTTATTAAGCCACTCATTAAAAAACCACAACTTGACCCCTATGAATTAATTAACTACAGACCAATTTCGAATCTCCCTTTTCTGTCAAAGATACTAGAAAAGGTAGTATCCTCACAATTATGCTCCTTCTTAGAGAAAAATGGTATCTGTGAGGATTTCCAGTCAGGTTTTAGACCATATCATAGTACTGAGACTGCTCTAATTAGAGTAACAAATGACCTGCTATTGTCAAGCGATCGTGGTTGCATCTCTCTATTAGTGCTACTGGATCTTAGTGCTGCATTTGATACTATTGACCACAACATTCTTTTAAATAGACTTGAAAATTATGTAGGCATTAGTGGTAGTGCACTGGCATGATTCAAATCGTACTTATCTGACCGTCATCAGTTTGTGGCAATAAATGAAGAGGTATCATTTAGATCGCAAGTGCAGTATGGAGTACCTCAAGGCTCAGTACTAGGGCCATTACTTTTTACACTTTACATGTTACCCTTGGGAGATATCATCAGGAAACATGGTGTTAGCTTTCATTGTTACGCTGATGATACTCAGCTCTATATTTCTTCGCAGCCCGGCAAAACATATCCATTCGAAAAACTAACAGAATGCATAGCTGATATTAAAAACTGGATGGCGAATAACTTCTTACTGTTAAATTCTGAAAAAACAGAGGTATTAATTATTGGACCTAAAACCTCCACAACTAATAATCTAAAACACAGTCTAATACTAGATGGCTGCTCTGTAAATTCGTCGTCATCAGTTAGGAACCTAGGCGTCCTATTCGATAGCAATCTCTCCTTTGAAAGCCACATTTCTAGCATCTGCAAAACCGCATTTTTCCATCTTAAAAATATATCGAAATTACGACCTATGCTATCAATGTCAAATGCTGAAACATTAATTCATGCGTTCATGACCTCAAGGATAGATTATTGTAATGCTTTATTGGGTGGTTGTTCTGCACGCTTAATAAACAAACTCCAGCTGGTCCAAAATGCAGCAGCTAGAGTTCTTACTAGAACCAGAAAGTATGACCATATTAGCCCGGTTCTGTCAGCACTGCATTGGCTCCCTATAAAACATCGTATAGATTTTAAAATCTTGCTAATTACTTATAAAGCCCTCAATGGTTTAGCTCCTCAGTACTTGAACGAGCTCCTATCGTATTATAGTCCTTCACGTCCGCTGCGTTCTCAAAATTCTGGCAATTTGATAATACCTAGAATATCAAAATCAACTGCGGGCGGCAGATCATTTTCTTATCTAGCGCCTAAACTCTGGAACAATCTACCTAACACTGTTCGGGAGGCAGACACAATCTGTCAGTTTAAATCTAGATTAAAGACACATCTCTTTAACCTGGCTTACACATAAAATCATTAACACATTCCCATAATTCAAATCCGTTAAAGGATTGTTAGGCTGCATTAATTAGGTCAACCAGAACCGAAAACACCTCCCATAACACCTGATGCACTCGTTGCATCGTAAAAAGAATGGCATCTACGCTAATATTAGTCTGTTTCATTCTTATTCCGAGGTCACCGTAGCCACCAGACCCAGCCTGTATCCAGATCAGATGGTCACTCCAGTCCCCCGGATCCAGTCCGTACCCAGCTTAGATCATGGATCACCACCTAGAGATGACTTCAATAGCCGTGGATGTCAACCAGATGAGCTCCAAGGCGGATCATCAATAAAGACCTCGCCAACCTTGACGGCCATCGGCGCTACACCACAGGATCCTGATGAGTTCTCTACAATCAGACATTGGTACAAACTGTTGTTTGGTCTGGCCAGAGGAGAACTGGTCCCCCGACTGAGCCTGGTTTCTCCCAAGGTTTTTTTCTCCATCTCTGTCACCTGTGGAGTTTTGGTTCCTTGCCGCTGTCGCCTCTGGCTTGCTTAGTTGGGGACATTTTCCAGCGATATCGTATACTATTTGAACTGAACTGACGATGATATCACTGAATTCATCGATGAACTGCCTTTAACTGAAAATTGATTGTTACAATAATGCGTTACTTACACACTATGGTGCTGTTTAAATACTGTGCAGTTGCTTTGACACAATCTGTATTGTAAAAGGCGCTATATAAATAAAGGTGACTTGACTTGACTTGACTTGACAAATTGTTCATTAATATTAAACTAGTACACTTAGACAAAGTTCTTGTGTCATTTGGTTGATGTACTAAACCAATTAATTTTTTATACATAATGGTTGAGCTTTCTTGGGGCCTAATTTACAAAACTTTGTGTAAAGCCCTACTAAAGATTTGAATTGATCTGAAATAATAATAAGAAATAAATCAAACAGCATCAGAAAACGTCTAGGTTACGAAGGTAACCCACGTTCCCCGAAGGAGGGAACGGAGACGTTACATTGGGATCTCGCCTGAGAGACCGATCATCTCTGAGCCTTATATAAAAAAAGGCCAATTGCAAATTGGCGAGTGGACGTGCGCGTCGGCCACTCCCCCGCACATGCGGGTATATAAGAAGGCGGCGCGCATCACTCAAACAGGTTTTCGCTGAAGAGCCGTCAAGCCGGCGTCAGCGCGACGCCAGGGACGTGGCAGGGGAATGTAACGTCTCCGTTCCCTCCTTCGGGGAACGTGGGTTACCTTCGTAACCTAGACGTTACCCCTTCAGTCGAATCACTTCGACGTTACATTGGGAACAAGCCCATGGAAAAGGCCACGACCCTGACGCCGCGTTACGCAACAACTTCACGTGCTGACAAGTATACGTGCCGGCAGGCGAAGTGTAACGTAACCTTCCCAACGCCCTGGGGCCCAATAAGGGGGCCCACCAGGGATGCCAGTTGTACTGAAGCATGGGTTGGGGGGGCGGAGCACATGAAATTCTACATGTGGAAATAAGAATAATTCAATATATCCATAAAGGTTTTTAGGGACACACGAGGGAAACAGCGGTCTCCTCCGCTGGAATAAATAAAAACTAAGCCACAACCTGCGGGGCGAAGGAGACCCAGGCAGGATCACAGTGCAGGACTACTCCGCGCTTAGCCCTGACTGCGGGGCAGGAGGACCCAGGGTTCGCCGGAGGGAACATTCTGGGAAATAGCGCACGGATCCACGTGGGAATGGCGCAGCAAGCCGACACCAGCCGGTCTTCCCGCTCACCTGTGAGTCCTTATGTTAGGACACGGGAGAACGGCCTCTACGCAAGGTTGGAGAACCAAGCGAAGGTAGGGTGTCGCCCAGCCCGCAGCTTCCGGTTTATACATCTGCTGGTGAGGTGCCATGAACCAAGGATCACGGCTGTCCCTGGGTATAACAGGGAGAGGCATCTACCACCATTTAGCCAACCTCAGTTCGGGGAGCATTCCCTTTCTGCTGAATCCCGAGGCAGATGAAGCTGCTGGTGCGGCTGAAGTGCCGAGTGATTCAGTCTCACATATTTAACGACACAACATAGCACGACTGGGTCTGCCTCCTCCAGGGCAGAGCTTGCAGGTCCACCACCTGATCGCGGAAAGGCGTGGTGGGGACCTTGGGCACCGGGCCGGGGTCTCGACGGTAACGTGGAAGACGCCGGGCCCGAATTCTCGACACACTTTGCTGGCAGAAAAGCTTGTAGGCCCTCTTAATGGGAGCCAGGGCAGTCAGGAGCGCTGTCTTAATGACAGGAATTTTAGCTCGACTGAGGCCAGTGGCTCCAATGGAGCGACCCGCGGCCCTGAAGGCGACGGGGAGGTCCAAGAGGTATGAGGTGCGTGCTAAGCACCTCTGAGGAACCTGAGCTTGTCGGTAACCTACCCTCTTAAAGGAAGCCAGGGCAGTCAGGAGTGCTGTCTTAATGACAGGAATTCTAACTCGACTGAGGCCCGAGGCTCCTAAGGAGCAACCCGCGGCCCTGAAGGGCGACGGGGGGGTCCCAGAGGGTATGAGGCGTTACTTGACAGAGAAAACTTGTAGGTCTCCTGCCCTCTTAACGGGAGCCAGGGCGGTCAGGAGCGCTGTCTTGATGACAGTAATGCTAGCTCGACTGAGGCCAATGGCTCAATTGGAGCGTCCCGCGGCTCTGAAGGCGACGGGAAGGCCCCAAGAGGGTGTGGGGTGCGTTCTGGGCACCTCTGGGAAACCTCACGGCCAGTGAATGCTTACCTACTTAGCTCCATCTACTGCATGTGATACGCGGCGAAGCAGCGGCATATACTTAAAGAGTGAGGGGACAGTCTGCGCTCAAACTCTCCTGCAGGAAGGGAAGCATACTGCAACCGTGTAACTCTGTGGAAAGCCAGCAAATAGACCTCATCTCAGTGCGAGCCTGCCTCTAGTCAAGGGAGCTCGGACTGAGTGATAATTGTATCACGGCCTGAGAAGACCGGAGAGGTCTGGGTGTCATACCGTGCCCTACAGGGAGGGACTGCCGCGAGGGAACGGTTACTAGACCTGAGTCCGGGTGGGCCATTCTTGTAGCGCAACCAACAGACTTACTCCTCGTCCTCCCTGGACTTGCACAGAGTCTGTGCAAGGAGGCTCACTGGGGAAGGGCGTACTTGGGCCCCGGAGGTCAGCTGAGTGCCAGCGCTACTCTGAAGGAGGCAGCTGGTAGTGAGAGCAATCGGGGGCGAGCGGATGTGGCTGGCCTACCGATATGCTCCAAACTAGCTGCGTCACGGGGTGGAGTCGCCATCCTGCAGGTGGTGGACTGCCGTGAGAGCCGATAGGCTGCACGGTTGAGTTTACCTGCTTCAAGTGAATGGCAAGTAGCAAAATGTGCCACGTACTCCCTGGGAGCAGATGGAGAGGCTGTAAGCCTCTGTCGTACATGGCAACCCAACCCGTGGTAAGCCACGGGCTGGCTTGTCGGCCAAACTGCGGGAAAACGCCAGTCCGGAGTGGGCCGAGATGCCATGCCCATCCTGGGACTCGATCGTGCTGAAGCGGTCTCACATGAACAAGCTTAGCGGCTCTTAGCGGCTAGAGCTGTCATGTGCCCCAGGAGCCTCAGTTGAGAGGACCGCTATGTTGTGCCTGATTGACTCAGGAACTACAGCACTGACTGCGCGCTCTAGGTAGTAAGGCGGGCTGTCTTAAGGACCGAGTCAGGCTCCCGACCGAGGAAACGAATTCCCTCGGTTGGCCTGAAGGACCAGATGGCGGGGGTGCCGAGGCACCAAGTCCCTATGTTCGCACAACGGAACTCACGAGTGGGCTGGTAAAGCACCAGTCGAAGAGACGGTTGAAGACGCGAATACCTGTCTGCCGAAAAAGGGGACAGGGGAGCTCCCATGGCCTAAAGAAGGCAGGAAGGAGAGGGACTAGCCAAATGGAAGCACCTAGCGCTGAGGGCTCGACCCCCGGGGCAGACCGCCGGAGGGGTGTGCGCCGGGGAAGATCGAGACGAGACAGCGGGTGCCCTTCAGGCAGATGGCTGCAACCCAGCCCTGGAGACGGAAACATAGCTGTATGTGCTTCGTCGTGAGCGAGTGTGCCGACAGCCTGAAAGGGATCGGGACAGAGCTCCATCCAGGGCGGGTATTAACCCACCACACTAACTGGACACGTGAAGTCGAGACTGAAAGGTCCCGACCTCGTCCCGGGGGAGGGACAGGCTGGATCGCATCCTTCGCCAGTAGGAACGCGACCTCCGCAAGCAGAACAGAGGCACGCCTGCCCGAATAAGAAAGTAAGGGGTACCTCTGAGTCTGGGCGGACGCCTGGGGCCGGGCCGTACCGTCCGTATCAACCATCGTAGTGGTATCAAGGGAACGTTGACCGACGTGACCGTGGTGGGGCAGCCTAGGGGGAGACAGGGAAGGAGACAGAACCCAGAAGGATGAACGTCCTGGAGAAGTGTCTAACTGCACTAAGCAGTGCTTACCTTCTTCCCTGGATCCCGCGCTGGCGAAGGCCGGCCGCGAGTCTGGTTCCGAGGAGTGTAAGTGCTGCTCAGAAGGAAACTCGAGGCCGAAGCCAGAGGTGAGAAATTGCTCTTTTTGAGAAAAAGTGGGTACCGTCGACGAAAGCCGACGGCAGCATTGAAGTACACAGTGGCTCCCGGCCCTCCACCGGGAGCGGGGAGCGTAGATTGTTAGCATCCCCTAAGGAGCAGTCTCAATCACCTCTGGAGGCCCGCGTCAGGGACGTTTCGCAGTTTTCTTGCGGGTGTTTCGGGCCGATCCCTGTGCCGCGGGCGGCGCCACTCTCCTGCGGCTGGCTCTGCGCTTGCGGGCCCTTCTCGCCGACCTGGCGTCGTGGGCCTCCGCGGTGGGGCGAGCCGTAGATGTTGCGGCCGCAGGGGGGCGCCCTCGGCGACGTGCAGGCGGAGGCGGTGCCTCCGGCGGCGGGATGGAAGCATCGCGGCGGGGCAGGATGTGAAACGCCTCCGTCTGTCTCTGGGCTGCCGAGAACTGTTGGGCAAAGTCCTCGACAGAGTCGCCGAATAGGCCCCTCTGGGAGATGGGAGCGTCGAGAAAGCGTGCTTTGTCGGCATCTGCCATCTGGGCCAGAGAGAGCCACAGGTGTCGCTCCTGGACCACAGCCGTGGACATCACCTGACCAAGGGCCCGCGCCGCGACCTTCGTCGCACGAAGGGCGAAGTCGGTGGCAGCGCGGAGTTCCTGCATCGTACCTTGGTCGGGACCACCCTCGTGCAGCTGTTTCAACCCCTTGGCCTGGTAGACCTGCAGGGTTGCCATCGCATGCAGGGCCGAGGCGGCCTGGCCCGCAGCGTGAAAAGCGCGGCCCGCAAGGGCGGACGAGCGCTCACACGCCTTGGACGGGAGACGCGGCCGGCCCCGCCAGGTGGCAGCGCCACGCGGGCAAAGTTGCACCGCCATAGCGCGCTCGACCTGGGGAACCGACGCATACCCCCTGGCCGCCCCGCCATCAAGGGTGGCGAGGGGAGAGGAGCCGGGCAGCGGGCGAGATGAAAAGGGCGCCCGCCAGGTCTTAACCAGCTCCTCGTGCACCTCCGGGAAGAATGGCACCGGGGGAGGGCGAGGCGATGCCGCCGGAGCCGTCCCCAGGAACCAGTCGCCCAGCCGAGAAGGATCGGCCGAGGCCGATGGAGTAACCTCCAGGCCGATCCCCCTGGCGGCTCGGAGGAGCATAGCCGAGAGCTCGGAGTCTGCCTCCGACGGGGCAGCAACCGCGGAGGGGCGCCGCGCCGCCGGAAGAGCGTCCTCACCCCCTGACTCTCCCTCTGACGCAGCGTCAGACATCTCTTCCTCCTGAGGAGCGCCAAAGGAGACGCCCAGCCCGGCTGGCGGGGAGGCGTACTGCTTTGGCATCTCGACGGGGGTATGCTGGCGGGCGGAAGACCGCAGGGCTTTTGGAGCCGGCGGAACGTTCGGCACCGTGACTCGAAATTCCCCCTCGTGCCTCGCCACAGCGGCGGAAAAATTCCGCAGGCCGTGGGGCGCGAAGGGGGGCCTGCCCGCGAGCGAGCGGCGAGTCCTCAGCATTCCCATGGTCATGCTTTCGCAATGAATGCATGAACCATCCGTGAAAGCTGCCTCAGCATGTTCAATGCCCAGACATGTGAAGCAGCTTTCATGTCCGTCCAGTGAGGTGAGGAAACTGCCACACCCAGAAGCGCACGGCCGGAAAGCCATTCTGAAAAGAACGTCTTTACACAGCCGTGAGAAATTGCTCTTTTAGTCCCGGTCTGCCCAGGGAGGAAACCGCGGCACCACTGTGCATTCAATGGGGCTTGCTCGCTGGAACGCAGGAGGCTTTTATGGCCGTGAAAACGGCCGCCCGCGGGACCCCGCTGGCGGCGCCGAGAAATTCACTCTTTTAGTTTGTCTCTTTCAATCGGCGCACACCAGCAGAGAGAGCAGCAGGAACGTGAAGTTTTCCTTTTTCTTGAGGAGAGAAGGCTTGAGCATACCGGCTCTGAAAGCGAAAGTCTGTTTGAGTGATGCGCGCCGCCTTCTTATATACCCGCATGTGCGGGGGAGTGGCCGACGCGCACGTCCACTCGCCAATTTGCAATTGGCCTTTTTTTATATAAGGCTCAGAGATGATCGGTCTCTCAGGCGAGATCCCAATGTAACGTCGAAGTGATTCGACTGAAGGGGTAACTATACTTGCATGCTTTTGTTTTATTGGAGTGCTTTATATTCTACGATAATGTTTTAGCCGCCTCATTAATTTTAAATATGGTTGCCAGATAAATTATCTATATTTTTTAATATAATGCACTGCAATAACACACCAGCACCCACTGTGACCTCAATAATAAACAGAGAAGAATTATCATTTTTCTGACAGTTTCAACTTAAAAACTGAGAAATTATAACCTCTGATTCACACCAGAACTCCTGTATTGGATTTAAGTTTACTTTACAGGTGTACATAATAAAGTGGCCAATAAGTATATAAGCAATTCTTGTAACAATTATTTTTGTTTGTGATCTTTTATGTGTTTCGCCCCACAGGATTCAGACATCGAGTCAAAATGTACCATGGAGCAAACTGTGATGGGAGTGTATGTCATACTGAAGGAGGGAACGCTTCCTAACAATGACCCACAGGACATTGGTGTCCTAACTGAAGGTGTGGAAGTCAGGCTTGTGCTGTTATTTGGACTGATATGCTGTTTGAATCCTGTTTTACAAACACTCAAATGGATAGGAGAAGTGAAGAAAGCAGGTTAAACTTATTTGTATGTGTATGTTAAAACTGAATGAAAAAATAAAAATGTTTAATTGTTTGCATGTTTCATGTTGTTTTTCTGTAGATTACTGAAATTTTGGTAATGTTTTGGTTCTTAGTTCTTTCACCTAAAACAAATCTAATTGAAACAACAAGATGGGTATGAATTAAAGTACCAAAACTATACATGAACAAGATATTAACAAGTAGATATAATAAGGCAGAATTTTGTTGAATTGAAGTGCTTTTACTGACATATTTGACTAACACGATACATTACAAACATCTTGATTCAATTAGTTGGAAAGAAGCTACACTGACATATTAAAACAATGTTAAATCTACAAGTTTAAATCACATTCATATAACATATTCAAAGCTTTCCAAGTTTATTAGATTGGTTTAGATGCATAATGGGTGCTACGATTAAATCATGTTCATTGAACAGTTTATTTTTTTGAGTGCATCGACAACAAGTTCAGTGTCCTTTTTGGGGTCTGCTGAGATACCACTGGCAGAAACGTAGAACTCAAGTCTGTGCTTGTTAAACTCACACTTTTCACAATTAAGTGTAAGACCACTGTCCTTTAGTCTTTGAAAAACAGCACGGAGAGCTTCATCGTGTGTTCTTTGTGAGACGCCGTACACAATGATATCATCACTGAGGTTTTTTACTCCTTTTATACCTTGCAGTGTTTGCGCTATGGCATTCACCTCCACTGCAGAAGATATGCCAAAATTTAGGCATTTATATTTCCTTAGTCCCAGATGTGTGGTAAATGTAGTAATGTATCGGCTGTCTGGGTGAAGTTCCAGTTGATGGTAACCAGCCCTGAGATCAAGTTTTGAGAAGACTTTTGCGCCATTCAGCCCTTCTATGACATCGTCAATAGTTGGTGTTATATGATGCTCACGTTGTATGGCTGTATTGGCCTGGCGCATGTCAACACATATTCTGACTTTATCAGGATCTTTTGGTTTTGGTGGAGTTACAATTGGAGAAACCCATGGCGTTGGACCTGTTACAGTTTCTATTATGTCATTATTTGCCAGCTTTTGTAACTCAGCTTCCACTTTCTGTCGAATGTGAAATGGCACTCGTCTATGTGGCTGACATGTAGGTTGGACGTCAGGATTGTCAGGATTGGCTTCACTTGGAAGTTTTTCAGTTTGCCTATTCCTTTGAACAGTTCTGGATAGCTTTCCACAAGTTCATCAGCTGTGCGTATTGTGTTTGTATGATTAACAGCACTGGTTGTACTTATTAGTCCAAGCTATTGTGCCGTTCCATAGCTTAGAAGGGTGTACCCGTCGTTCTGAAGAACATAGAACTTGGTCTCTGTAGTGCTATGTGATGCTTGAACATTGCACTGGAATACACCAATGATAGGCAGAGCACTGTCAGAGCCATATGCAAAAAATTTAATTGTCGCTGCTCTGAGCTGTGGCTAGGGTGTGAGTTTGTCAAACACTGCTTTGCTGTTAATATTTACAGCAGCTCCCGAATCTATCAGAGCTGTAACTTTGGTGCCGTTTATTTTAATTTGTGTCTGAGGCTGTTGCTGGCATGTATTGCTGTTCAAAACAAACACATAAGCATCCTCGCTGCTCGACGAATCATCTTGTGCTTGTCTGGTACATGCTGTTGCGACTTGCTTGACCCTTCGCAGTTTGTTGCATTGTTTGTGATGGGGATGGTAATTATGTTTAACGTGCTGAGTGGGTGTCTTAGTGCTGGACCCACACACTTTTGCATTGTGATTTAACTTTCCACACGCTTTGCATTATTTTCCTTTAGCAGGGCAAGCACCTTGATGTGGATATGTTCCTCTGCAATTTCTAGTGCTAGATGTCCGTCTGCTGGTTCACTCTGCTGCTTATGATTGTGATGTAATGCATTGACAGCACCCGTTGCATTTTGTTCAATTCCCACTGCTTGTTGTTCAGAAATTTCTAGTGTTCTGCCATGATCTATCAGAGCCTCTAAAGTCAAGTCTGGAGTGCTTTTCTATGCAGCCTTATTAGAGTATTAGAGTCTTTCCTGGTGATTGTCGTCGTTGCGGTGCAAACAACAGGTGAGCTTTTGCTTTCATCAACTTAACTAATGTTACTATCTTAGCCAAATTAGTTACAGGCTGCTGTTCTCCACTGACTCGCAGAACGGGTTAACTTTTTAAAGAGAGTAATGGGCTAGCAATATATTAATATAGCAAGTTTTGCTAATAAATATTATGAATGTTTATTTTGTTAAAAATGTAAATTTTATTACTGTACAGTAGTTGTCTTTTTTGATCATAAACTATAGTAACACTAAATGGGTGTTGTGACACTGTCTTTTACAGGAGATTTCTCCAAGCACAAACTGGATGCTGACCATCAGGGGCAGACCTAAAACCTCCACATGTAATAACCTAAAATATTAGGCTTGTTTGAGATGTGCCTCGCCTCGCCTGAAATATAGGCGAGAATAGGCAGCTGCAGTGAGGGGAGGAGTAAAATAAGCGCAGTCAAGACAGACAGTTCTGAGCTCTGGAAGTGATATCAGATAACAAATATAAACATTTTGAAAGAGAACGCAACATCCCGGTTGTTTGAACCAATGAGCATTAAGCTGTGTCGTCAGCCAGTCGTTTCCCATCGTGCTTTTGATCAGCACAGTCAGTGGAGAGCTACTACGCCCTACTGTGCAATTCGACAAAGCCGCCTCGCCGTCATAAGAGTTTTTTGGCACATGTCAGCATGACATCAGAGCAAGGCGGACGTAACTCGGACACTTTTCTAACCGGCATGCATCTCGCAGTGATTACTGGTGATCGGTTCTGCGCAGATTTTGCTCATCTCAAACGAGCCTAATGTCTAATACTCGATGGCTGCTCTGTCAGTTTGCAGCAGTCATCAGTTAGGAACCTAGGTGTGCTATTCGATAGCAATCTTTTATTCAAAAGGCACATTTCTAGCATTTGCAAAACAACATTTTTTTAAATCTCAAAAATATAACAAAATTATGACCTATGCTCTTGATGTCAAATGCAAAAACGTTAATTTGTGCATTCATGACGTCAAGGATACATTATTGTAACGCTTTATTGGGTGGTTGTTTTGCACGCTTAATAAACAAAATGCAGCAGCTTTACTGGTTCTTACTAGAACCAGAAAGTATGACCATATTAGCCCGGTTCTGTCAAAATCCGTGTATCATTCGTCCTTTCCATTTTCAATTGATAAATGAAAATCAAAAAAATGAAAATCTGATTGTTTTTCATATTTTAAAATTTCGTTTTGGATTAAAAATACAAAATTGAATAAAAACTGAATTAAAAAAAAATTTAAAAAAATATTGCGACTTTTTTTCTCAGAATTGTGAGTTATATAGTCAGAATTGCGAGATATAAAGTCAGAATTGCGAGATATGAAGTCAGAATTGCAAAATATAAAGTCGCAATTGCGAGAAAAAAAGTCAGAATTCTGACTTTTTTTCTCGCAATTGCGACTTTATATCTCGCAGTTCTGACTTTTGTTTCTGTTCATTTGTGACACTCTGGCAAAGCACAATTGGAAACGGAGATCTTGTCTTGTTAAAACGACATATTATGTCATAAAAGCAATATGAGTTTCCCGTTATAGAAAATATATGATTACATGTGAGCGAGCTAGGCGATTGTCCGCGCTGCCTTCGCCACAGTCCTGACATAAAGGAGGATCTGCACGCTGCTGAAGTTATAGAAATACGCTGTTTTAAGTATTTTAATGTAATGGTTTCAGTTGTAGCAGCATGTTTATTAGGATTAATCTGTCTACAACAACTGCACTCAGACCCAGAGGATATACAGTCAGGTCCATATGTATTTGGACACTGACACAATTTTTATTATTTTAGCTGTTGACCAAAACATATTCAAGTTACAGTTATACAATGAATATGGGCTTAAAGTGCACACTCTGAACTTTAATTTTTAGGGCAGTCTCATCAAATTGGTAGAAAGGTTAAGGAATTACAGCTCTTTAATATGTACCTCCCCCCTTTTTTAAGGGACCATAAAGTAATTGGACAGTTGACTCAAAAGCTGTTTCATGGACAGTTGTGGGCTATTCCTTCATTTTTTTCTACATCAATTAACCAGGTAAAAGATTTGGAGTTGATTCTAAGTGTGCCATTTGTATTTGGAAGCTGTTGCTCTGAACCCATCATGCAGTCAAAGGAGCTCTGCATGCAAGTAAAACAGACAATTGTTAGGCTTCAAAAACAAAATAAATGCATCAGAGAGATAGCAGGAACATTAGGAGTGGCCAAATCAACAGTTTGGTGAATTCTGAGAAGAAAAAGAACACACTGGTGAGCTCAGCAACATAAAAAGGCCTGGATGTTCACAAAAGACGACAGTATGGTGGATGATTGGATGATCCTCTCCATGGTAATAAAACATTTTACAACATCCAGCCAAGTGAAGAATACTCTCCAGGAGGTAGGCGTGTCACTGTCAAGTCTACAATCAAGAGAAGACTTCACCAGAGAAAAATAGAGAGGGTTTACCACAAGGTGCAAACAAGACCAGATTAGACTTTGTCAAAAAACATTTTAAAAAGCCAGACCACTTCTGGAAAAGCTTTTTTTTCGACTGCTGAAATTAAAATCAATGTGTACCAGAATGAAGGGAAGAAAAAAGTATGGAGAAGGCTTGGAAAAGCTCATGATCCAAAGCCTACAAAATCATCTGTGAAACATGGTGGAGCAGTGTAATGGCATGAGCATGCATGGCTTCCAGTGGCACTGGGTTACCGGTGTTTAGTGATGATGTGACAGAAGACAGAAGCAGCCGGAAGAATTCTGAAGTGTATAGGGATATACTGTCTGCCCAGATTCGTCTTTACCATCTGTCTGTACCATCATGCAGAATAAATGTTCGTCTAATGTACCGCTCTGCAAATTAGTCACAATAAAGTTTCTTCATAATGGTTGGCTATATTTCTTGCAAATATACATCTCATATAAAGTGCAACACTGCACCTCTCGGGTGGGCGGATTACAGAGGAAATAAATATAAATGTCTTCTTTATTTTATGTACTTTCACAATAACAACACAACGTTATAAAATGCTTTTGTAAAAAATACTTTATATCTCGCAACTCTGACTATATAACTCGCAATTCTGAGAAAAGAAAGTCGCAATACTTTTTTTTTTTTTTATTCGCGGAAGGGAGGCTCTCCCTTGCGAGGTGCCTCGGATGGAGGGCTCCCACTGCGACTGAAGGGTGGAGGAGGGATGCCAAGAAACTGTTGCTGGACGGAGGTAAGACGGCTGGTAATATATAGATGATACGCTAATTCAATGATTGGTTAAACAAGTTGCACCTGTGCTGAATGGATTGATTATCTGATCGTGCTCCTCCCGAACCTTGTTAATAAAACATCATTTCACGAGTTCGCCCTTACATCTAATCTGCTTGAGCGAGTAATAAGCATATTTTGGCGTGCTGTCCTGGGGAAGGGTTCCGGGTCCGGAATACAGGCCAGACCCAGAGAACTCCCCAAAAGAAGCTTTTATGCATGGGACAGCTGCCATGAAGCAAGAATTTTTGGTTGCCCCCCCCCCAAAATATGCGTAGAACTAAATTTATGTAAAGAAAAACGAGGAGAGCGCCGAAATTTTTTATTTTTTTTTGTCTCTTTCTTTCTCGATTCGATGTGTCGGATGTGGCCCCCCAGCTGCGACCGAAGGGAGCCGCGACTCTGCTGCACCGGGAGGGAGAGCCCACCCGTCGTCGAGTACGCAGCGTAACTCAATCGATGGATAGAGGGCTCACACTGTGACCGAAGGGAGCCACGACTCTGCTGCACCGGAAGGAGGGGGCCTAGTCCGACCCTGAAATGGGCAAAATATGAGGCGATTGGTGGAGGGACCCTCACTGCTTCCGAAGGGAGCTGCAGCTCTGCTGCACCGGAAGGGAGGCTCTCCCTTGCGAGGTGCCTCGGATGGAGGGCTCCCACTGCGACTGAAGGGAGCCGTGACTCTGCTGCACCGGCGGGGAGAGCCCGTCTGCTGTAGAGTACGCAGCTCAGATGACAGACGGAGGGTCTCCCTTGCGAGGTGCCTCGGATGGAGGGATCCCACTGCGACTGAAGGGAGCCGTGACTCTGCTGCACCGGCGGGGAGAGCCCGTCTGCTGTAGAGTACGTAACTCGGATGACAGACGGAGGGCTCACGCCACGACCGAAGGGAGCCACGGCCCTGCTGCACCGGAAGGGGGAGTCCAGTCCGATGCTGAATAGGCAATAAGATGAGGCGATTGATGGAGGGACCCTCGCTGCTTCCGAAGGGAGAGTCCCCCTTGCAAGGCAAGGTTTTTTTTTTTTTTTTATAAGGCGATTGGCGTGTCGGATGGAGGGCTCCTACTGCAACCGAAGGGGGCCCCGACTCTGCTGCACCGGGAGGGAGAGCCCGTCCGCCGTCGAGTACGCAGCGTAACTCGTGACAGACGGAGTAAGTAGTGGGACTGCTGTGAATAAAGTGTGCCGAGGTTTAGATTGAAAAGAAGGATGAGAATGAAGATAGGGCAGTGCCATAACAGTTTGCGGAGGCAGCCTCGCGCATGGATTAGCCCCTGGTTACTGATAGGGAAAAGGAGTAGCAGGAGGGTAAGAGTAAGAGGTCTTGAGCGGCCAGCGGAGGCAGCCTCACTCTAGCGTCTGCTGCTGGAGATAGAAGGAAAGGCATGGGAAAGATAGGAGGAAAGCCATGATAGCGTGCAGTGTGAGGAGTGGCCGAGTCTGGGGTGCGGCCTAGGCTTGCTGATGGCCTGCTGCATCCTGATGCTTAAGAGCCAGAACTTGACCTGAAGAAAGACAACATTATTTTGAATGAAGTAGAAAGCTGTGAGGGAGAGGAGCATGGGCCGCAATTGTCAGGGAGGTAGCCTCATACTTAAATAGGGCTAGTGTCTGCTATGGGAGCTGGATGCCACTGAAAAGGAAGAGGTTATTAGTAACAGGAGGAAAAGCCTGAGATGTGTGGGCCTAAGTTGCAAACAGAGACAGCCTCATGCCTCCTTCAACGGGAAGCGAGTACGGTTTGTGACATCTTGAAGAGCCTGTGTAGCCTGCACAGCAAGTGAAGGCGGCCTCGCACTAGCGTCTGCTATGGGAGCTGTAGGCCACTGAAAAGGAAAAGGATTAGAAGTAACGGGAGGAAAAGACTGAGATGTTAAGGCTTGTTGCAAGCGGAAGCAACTTCGCTTTTGTTTCGGCTGCTGTAGCTGTAGGTCACTGAAGCTTGAGATATGCGGAAGAAAATGCTGGAGAGTCTGTGCAGCCTGCACAGCTTGCACAGCTGGCGGAGGCAGCCTTATGCTTGTTTTCGCTGTTTTAGCTTTGGGTCACGGGAAAGGGGAGTGGTTTGTAGTGCTATGATACATACCGATGTTTTACTTCTACAAAGAGCAAACATTTCTTCTAAAACTTTGTCGGCTTTGGGTCATCATAGATACTATGTCTATTAATTCTGAACATGGGTGCTTATAATCAAGTACATTATTTATTTATCGTTCTGTCTATTTGTGCTGGCTGTGCATTATGACTCATCACTTTTTTTTACTTTTTTTTATACTGTATATATTATTATTATTATTATTATTATTATTATTAAAATATTGTGTTTTGTACAAGCTCTCCTTCGCATTATTAACAGTGACAGTGTGAATGTACGTTGAATAATGCGCACAGGAATAAACATGACAAAATCATAATAAAATGTGTTAAGCTTATTTCTTAAATTTATGCATCGACAGGAAAAGTATAATTTATTCTTTGGAAAAATGTGCATTTGGATATAAATGCTGTAATAATTTAACGGTGTAAATTGAGAAAACACGCTCAAATTGACCAGAGTTTGAAAACAGAAACCAGCTATTGAGCATATTATTTTGTCAGCGGTCAGCAGCCTGAATGACCATATATATTACAAACAAGTAAAATGTTTCTTTGTTGATTATAACAACACCTTGAAAAAACAGAAAAGGTAAGAAGCATTATTTTAAACGAGGGCATACGACAGGAGCAGACCTGTAGCGGAACAAACTTTACCCTGAGATTGTGTGTGTGAAAAAGTCTAAATACCGGTAGGTTGCTAGTTGAACTCAACAAAAATATTAATGGTTGCCTTATGATGCGCCTTAGTTGTTAGTTTGTCACTTCAAATTGTTAATTTAAGAACACAGTTGAACGTATTTTCTATAATCTTTATCTTATTTATCTCGGAGTACAATGTGTAATTTAAAAACCCAGCAACAATGCTACTGAAACATCACACACAGAAAAGTTTAGTAATTTCATTTGTGTTCTGGTTACGAAATGACATGAACATAAATTATGCATCGCATTGTTTTTTCGGCTTTTAGCAATAACTGACCTGCCTTTAGCGACTTACCCAGTGGTGTAGTAATGCCTGGAGAAGTGGCCGTACGCTTCATTTATGAATTTCGTTTTTTTACTTTCTATTTGAATGCATTACTGGATCCTTGGACTAAAATGTTTACAGGGGTTCGCTGGTTTAAGAAACTTTTGATCGTAAAAATCTTATTAGTTTTCTTTGTAAGGTGTTGTTTTCGTAGTGATTCAAATGACTAGGGAGCGGGCGTAGGCGCAATCATCAAATACATTTCAAAGCAAGCCGGCGCCACGGTCCTGACTGCATTATCACTGTCTTTAGCGAATATTTACATTTATTCACATATGACTGGATGTGGTAGACTGTCATGATTTTGGCTAATGCGGGACACTAACGTTACTGAATAATGCACATCAAAAGGGGTTTTAAATAGTGGGTATACGCCGTATACCTGCGTATATCGTCCACTAAACCACTGGACTTACCTAAAAATAATTGAGAACACGGCCCGTCCCGCGCTAGCGACTGCTACGAGAGCTGGTGGTCTGACTACATGCAGCGCTGCGGCCTAAAAGGCAGCGGTGAATAGTTGAGCCAAAGCGGGAAACGAGTCGGGTTTGCTGCGGTGAGAAGTAGGGCGCGACCCAGGCTTGTCTGAGGCTTGTCGCTGCGACCCGACGCTCGAAAGCCGGGTCTCGTGCGGGACTAGTGGTGTCGAGCGAGGCGAAGTGAATCTAAGGCCGGCAGATTGCAACGGATGATCCAAAAAACCCCGGTACAGGTTTCGTCTTTGTGACTGTGATATTTTGACCAACGCCAAACCGAATGCCAAGAAACTGTCGCTGGATGGAGGTAAGACGGCACCTGTGCCGAATGGATTGATTATCTGATCGTGCTCCTCCCGAACCTTGTTAATAAAACATAATTTAAAGACATGTCTCTTTAACCTGGCCTACACTTAACACATTTCTATGAACCAAATCCGTAAAAGGATTGCATGTAAAATTTCCATCCATTTGGATTACATATTTTTTACCTAAACTAAGTAATTGTCACAATGTGCGGGAGAGACGAGGAGCCAGGGAAAACACGAGGAGACCGAGGTAGGAACACAACACTGAGGCGCAGACACTGGAGGGCTGGGCGGATCCAGCAGAAACTCTGGGAGGCTGGGCGGAACCAGCGGAGACTCTGGGTAGAACAACAGACAAACATGTAGCAATGTTAACACCGGACAATGGGGGTGAGAGACTGAAGGCTCTTTATACACTAAGACAGGGGAGTGGCTACAAACGAGCAAACGAGGGGAAGTACAAATATGGGCAAGGATTGAACCAAACTAATACAAAACCAAAGGGGGGAAACAAGGACTAAACCAATACACTGGAAACACAGGGGGAAAAACACTAGGAAAACAAGACAGAACAGAACAAAATGCTGACAGTAATAGACTTTATGTGATACAAATCTGTAAGACATATGTAAATGAAACTAATAAGAATGAGATTTATGTAATAATATTAATAAATAAAATGTAATTTAAATTCAAAAGAATCAGGATTATGTATTCCTACATAATAAACTCGATTTAATAAATATTCATAATATTTAGGTATTTTAATAATAAACAAATTGTTTTTTAAATCATATTCATGAATTATTAATTTTTTCCTATAAGGAATCTAATCGCAACCTGCAAAAAACAACAACAGTCAGACCAAATGGTTTCACTTTTTTATTGATATTCACATTTTAGAAGTAACAAAA
Organism: Garra rufa; assembly: GCF_049309525.1. Classification (NCBI taxonomy): domain Eukaryota; kingdom Metazoa; phylum Chordata; class Actinopteri; order Cypriniformes; family Cyprinidae; genus Garra; species Garra rufa. Next base: position 35,337,380 of record NC_133370.1, read on the forward strand.
CAAGAAAGTGCTCAAAAAGACGAGCTAGCAAAAGATACTAGCTAGTGCCCATATGTTATTTGGGAGTAAAAAAAAAACTTAAATGCACCACTCTAAACACTGTAGTCACAATCAATGTCTCTGGACACTTGTGTAGACAGAGAAATCTAGTTACATATGAGCCAAAGACAACAGTATTACTTATACTAACATTTGTACAAATTTGTGAAATATTATTTGAAATGAAATGGTGGTAGTCAAGTGGTTTTGTACCACCACACTGTATTAAATGTATATTAAAAAAATCCTTAAGAACTTTGTTTCAAAACAGTATCAAACAGTTTTACAAATCTATGACATGCAATGTTTTTTAAAACAATAGTAGACGTTTTTCCTGAACACGGAAGTAAGTCCGACTCTTAACTGAAAGAATGCTTTGCATTTCCGGTCTGCATTGTTTCTAGTCAAATTAGGGTATATTCCGAGCTAATAAACTAATGTTAAACCTATTAAAATGTTTTTTTAAAAGCACATGGCTCCATAGTGCCATCACTTGGCAATGTCGCAATGACCGTCATTTGTCAGTGCCTCACTTTAATGAGTGTGTAGATGACACGAAGCAGCGGACGTTAGCTACATTAAAAACAGATGGACGCTATTTGAATGGGTTCCTATGGAAACCGGAACAGAAAAGCATTCAATCTGACGTTAGAATTCGTAATGGCGGCGCTCATCGTTTACTCAGGAAAAAGGTCTATAGTCACAAAAATTTGCTTGATTGGTTAGGGCAAGCATGTTTACATGTTGGACATGCATAAACATCCATAACCATACAGGAACAAATACTCTGCATGTGCGATAGAAGTCTCAGTGTTTGAGTGGTCAGGACCAGCACACTTGCATGCATGTTAACATGTCAGATGAGTGCAACAGTATCAAAAGAACATTAAACAGCAAAAAAGAACAAGAAATGTCCTTACGAACTGTGCTTCAAAACAGTATAAAACATGAGGTAAAAAATTGTCAGACTCAGATCACACCTGATTTAGGGATCTCCAGGATCAGCACCCTTGCCCCGAATAACATAAATGCCCATTGTTGTCTTTGCAATCCCAGACTCGGCCTCTTCACTTTTGCAATCCTGGAGGAAAAACCACGAGAATCAGTTATGACACCAGGCAAACATTTTAAAGACACGTTTTGTAACCTTCATATACTCTCCCTCTCTGCATTTTATACATTTATATTTGGAAAAAAAAACAAACAAACAAAAACGTTTGCCACCTAAATACACTACATTGCCAAAAGAATTGGGACATCCCCATCTAATGACCAGGTTTGACTACTTTAGTCATTTCCATGATCACAGAACTTAATGCTAAAGTACATAATAAGAGTTTCAAGATGGCGCCGAGCATGGCAGCCGTGTTGCGAGCTCCAAGCAAACTTTGCAGTTTTTCGTGTGTTTTTCTTGGGCTTTTTTGTTGTCTTATGTGTTGGACGTCGTTAGTATAACTGTTTACGACAGATATTAAATATTGGCTCCTTTGTCGCGCAACGCAAACCGGACTTTGAGTTCTTGAACGCCGTAATCACAGCTGTTTACATTCCCCCTCAAGCCAACACAGACCAGGTACTCAAAGAACTGTATGGGCATATAAGCGAGCACATATAAGGAAACCCTGTAACCAGATGCGGGGTTTATTGTTACGGGGGACTTTAATGAAGCCAACCTAAGAACAATAGCTCCAAGATTTTTCCAGCACATCACAATCAACATGCGTGGTGATCGTGTACTGGACCACTGCTACTCTCCCTTCCGTGACACATACAAATCCCTCCCCTGCCCACCTTTCAGCAAATCGGACCATCTTTCCGTTCTGCTTCTGCCTGCTTATAGGCAGAAACTGAAACGGTAAGCACCCGCCTTCAGAGAAATTCAATGCTGGTCGGACCAATCGGACGCTATACTACAGGACTGTTTTGATCACGTGGACTGGGACATGTTCCGGGCTGCGTCTGATGACGACATAGAGGCGTACTCAGATACAGTAACGTGTTTCATCAGGAAGTGTGTAGACGTAGACAAAAACAATCCGCATCTACCCCAACCAAAAACCGTGGATTAACAGTGATGTTCGAGCAGCCCTGTCAGCACGAACATCTGCTTTCAAATCCGGAAACCCTGACGATCGCAAACAAGCCAGTTACGATCTTAGGAAATCCATCAAAGCAGCCAAATGACAATACAAAAACAAAGTTGAAAATCAATTCAACACCAATAACGCAAGAGGTATGTGGCAAAAGTATCAATAACATCACTGATTTTAAAGGGAACAAACCAGCTACTGTGAACATTGCCGCCTCTCTACCGGGTGAGCTTAATCATTTTTATGCTCGTTTCGAGGCTCAAAAACCGCCCACGTAGAGAGTGCTCCTGCGGCTGCTGCAGAAGAGGCGAGAGCACTCTCCATCTCTGTCGCGGATGTAACCCGATCCTTCCGACGGGTGAATATACGCAAAGCAGCGGGTCCTGATGGCATCCCAGGACGTGTGCTCCGAGCATGCGCATTCCAACTAGCTGGGGTTTTCACAGATATTTTCAACCTCTCCCTCTCTCTGACTGTGGTTCCCTCGTGCTTTAAAAAATCCACCATCGTGCCCATACCCAAGAAAAATAAAATCACATGCTTGAATGACTGGAGGCCCATTGCTCTGACACCCATCTTCAGCAAGTGTTTTGAAAGAATCATCAGAGACTACATCTGCTCTGTGCTGCCTGCATCACTAGACCCGCTACAATTTGCTTATCGTAGCAACCGTTCCACAGACGATGCTATTGCTTTCACCCTCCACACTGCTCTCTCCCACCTGGAAAATAAAAACACCTATGTGAGACTGCTGTTTGTGGACTATATCTCAGCATTTAACACCATAGTGCCTGCCACACTTGTCGCAAAGCTACAGGCTAGGTCTAAACAGATCTCTGTGCAGCTGACAGGCAGAAATCAGGTAGTCAGAATGGGCAGCAACACTTCATCTCCGCTGACCCTCAACACTGGTGCTCCTCAGGGCTGCGTTCTCAGCCCACTCCTGTACTCCCTGTACACACAATGACTGTACAGCCACGCACAGCTCCAACGTCATCGTCAAATTTGCTGACGACACAAAGGTGATAGGCCTGATCACTGAAAATGATGAGACTGCCTACAGAGAGGAGGTGAGCACCCTGACCAAATGGTGTCAGGAGAACCACCTCTCACTCAACATTGACAACACCAAGGAGCTGGTGGTGGATTTCAGGAGACAGAGCAGAGAACACACACCCATCACCATCAACAAGACACCTGTGGAATGGGTAAACAGCTTTAAGTTCCTCGGTGTTCACATCAGTGAGGATCTGACATGGTCCGCTCACACAGATGCAGTGCTGAAGAAGACACACCAACACCTCTTCTTCTTGAGACGGCTGAGGAAGTTTGGAATGAGCCCCAGCATCCTCAGAACATTCTACACCTGCACTGTGGAGAGCATCCTGACTGGCTGCATCACTGCCTGGTTTGGAAACAGCACCGCTGGCAACCGCAAAGCTCTACAAAGGGTTGTGCGAACTGCCCGCCACATTGTTGGAGGTGAGCTTCCCTCCCTCCAGGATATCTATACCAGGCGGTGTGTAAGGAAAGCCAGGAGAATCATCAGTGACTCCAGCCACCCGTCCCACAGACTGCTCTCTCTGCTGCCCGCAGGAAGACGCCGCACGTCCTAATTTTGCAGAGTTCGACGCGTTCCTGGGTCAACAAGGGAGGTGCTTAAGGTAAAATGTTTCAACCAATCAGAGGAATCGCGTGACGTCATCCTGCGTAAGCGCCCGTTTTTGAATTTCAGCCTTCAAGTCACATCAAGAGCCATCTCCAATTTTTCGTCCGAGGTAAGGTCCTTTCTTAAAAATGTTGCATGTAAGATACGTCCCTGCTCAGCATAATGTGTTAATCTCAATTCCATCATGAAACGACTGCTTACGCTAACGTTAGATAAACTGTTCATAAGGAAAATCGCCTTCCTACCGGAAAATGAAAGCGCCTGATCCGAGCCGGGGAGATGTTTTCCCCGTGGACGCGTCGCCCGTCGATTTATATTACTTTATTATTTATTCATTTAGCAGACGTTTTCATACAAATCCATTTCAAAAGAGAGAAACCAAACACGTTCGCGGATGAACTGGGTCCAAAACAGTCCGGGATTTGGCATTCAGCAACAGTAATATATGATATTTCCTGACTCATTAAATATAAGCAATTCATCAAGAACGATCCTTACAAAAAAACCCTACAGGAATCCTGCAGGATTTTAATTTTTTCTGCAGGATACCTGCTGGTATCCTGTAGGAATTATAAAATTCTCCAGGACAAATTGACAATATGTGCAGGCAATTCCTACAGGTTTTTAGAAACATGCAGGATGATCCAGCATGCTTTAAGGAATCCTGCAGGATTCCCATTTTTTTTGCTGCAGGATACCTGCAGGAATAATGAAATCCTGCAGGACACATTGGCAATATGCAGCAAATTCCTACAGGTTTTAGAATGGACCCTTCAGTACAACAGAAAACCCAGCACACACAAGTGAAAAATCATGCAGGATTTTATAATTCCTGCAGGACTGCAGAAATAATCCAAAAAAGGAAAGTAGTTTCTTGCATGAGTTATTATTTCCTGCAGTATTAAAAAAAAAGAAAGAAAGAATGACCTACCTAAATAACTACAGATTGTGAATTCTACAGGATAGGCTATATAAAGAGTGGAGGGGAAAAAGAGCTTTGATAGTTGCTGTAATTGTATACTGTATTTTTATTTAGATGGAAGTACTGTAAATTTCATGGAACTGTTTTTGATATAACAGGCATTCTCTGTTGGCAGCAATAAAAAAAATGAGTCGTAACAAACAATCAATACAACAAACAAAAAAAACAATAAATACATAACAGTAAGAATAGATTACAGACAATTATAAAAAATCTGCAAGACCTGGTAGGTCCTTGAGGTAGACACAGGTTGAATGCATGTCTGTGCATTTAATGAGCTCAACTGAGTATCCCTCTTTCTTTTAAAATGTTTGTTGCAGTTATCCCTGATTTTCTGTCTTTGCTGATGTTGTTATTTGTTGTTTTCATTACATCAATGAAGGCATGTCCCTCTCCTTGCCCACTACCTACATCTATATATGATCGTATTAATGCTACAGACCCATGTCTGGTTTGAACTGCATGGTTGATTCTTTTAGTTAGAGATTTTGTTCCTTTTGCATGAATTCGCTTGCCATTAACGACAGCCCTAGAATAAAAACTGAAAGCTTTATCTGCACTGAAACCTGACTCTTGAAGGAGATAAGATTCTCTTGGGGTTGGCTGTCGTACATGTGGGCATCCAAGAAACGTCACACTAGACCTACTGATAGAATTTGTCACAGTCTTGCTGCCTCCCAACATTTTTTCAACAAAACTTTTGCTTTGCTGTGTTTGTTCATCCTTAAATACAGCAGCTATGAGTCGTGGAACATGCTGGTAGAGGTTAAACATGTTAACAATTTGTTCTGCAACAGCTTGTGTGCCATGAAAAAGTTTCTGTAAGTGTCCATTCTGAGTCTCGTATAAGAATGCACTGTGACTCCATAAAGGACCCCAATTGTTTACAGATGCTGCTGCATGCACAAGTATGTGGACATTAAGAGACACATGGCACTTGGCATATAGAGACTCAAAACGGCCCACAAATGCTTTTAGAAGGGCATCAGCTGTGTCAATGTTTTGGGAGGAAATTGAATCTTGAAGGAGAATGTATGTGTCCTGTACTAGAAGCAGTAAATGGTCAAGATATTTCTGGGGCAAAATGTCAAACAGACAGGGAAGGCTGTAAAATAGGAGGAAGTGTCTGTATTCAGAAGCTTTCCAATATTTACGCAAAGAAATTGAACGGGGTGGTCTTGTTATACTTGCAGGTGGTTTAATGGCAAGCAACCTTCTTTCAATTTGCTTGATATCTCTCCCGATGTACCAAGGCTCTGTATGGTATTTGGAGTCAAACCATAAGGTAGTCAGTTGGCGACAAACACCTAGTAGTATGCCATGCATGTAATCATATGCAAACCCAGCAACCATGTTAAAAAATGTCAGCAACATTAGAGGAGATGGGCCTTTTACTCCATGTATGCATGTTCCAGAATCAACAGCTTGCTGAGCATATTTAGTGTGTTTTTCATGTGTCCTCAGCTCTGGCTCCACTGACTGCAAGGGATACACCCTTGTAAACCCATTGCCCTTTTCTACAACCTCGCCCTTTTGATAGCACCAGTTACATCCATGCTCTCCATTAAACTGCTTGACATTCTGTACAGCACAACGAGCCACAGAGTCACAAATGCAAAGCAAACTGTAAACACGGACTACTGATTTTTCTCCTTTCCATTGACAAGACACCCCTTGGTTTTCAAGACTTTGCAGCTCATTAACAAATGATTGCAGAAATGAGTTCATTTCTGGCTTTCTAGGCCCAAACCACAATCCACCAAGAATGACATGCTTTGCCCTCAGATTAGGAGGGAGTTCATTGATCGTGACTTGTAGTGGCCAGATGTGAAAAGGGGAAGATTTGAAAATTGGAACGCCATCAACATTCCATGACACTGAAATATTTGTCAGTTTTGGGTCATTTAATGCACCAATCGATTTGTACATAGCGCCATCAAATATGTCTTCAATGTTTTGTGAGTTGCACTTGGTCCTTGACCATTTGTAATCCAAAGACTGACAAAAATCTGCATCCTGAAATTTACCTCGCAATTGATTTGAAATAGATAACTTGATGAAGACACAGCCAGATTTGATCAAGTTTTCAATGTCCCCTGGGGCACCATCACATAAAGCACAATGGATGGGGATTTCATTACCAAAGAAAAATTGGCAGAATGGGCAAATATACTGGACTTCAAAAGTGTCACAGTGAAAGGATTTCATGAACTTGTACAAGCTATCTGGAACACCATTGGTTGAATCGGGACAGTGGAGATTGATAAAATCTAACAAGTCACTCAAAGCCACTTTGGATGTTGTATGTCTGAGGCTGTAGGCAAGTATTCACAGTAAGGATTCTTCACTGGTGATTTTGGCATTTGGGTATATTTTTTCCTTACTGGCACACATCTCCTCTCTTTCTTCTGTACTTCCCTCACAAACTGCACTGTGGTTTCTGAGCATCTAGAAAGTAGATATTGCACTAATTACATGCTGACACATAAAGAAAGTGTGCTTCAAAAGAAACATGAAACTAGATAATCTAGATAAATATTCTGTACTGTATTCTCACAGGAGTCTCTGGAAAGTTCTCATAAACTGTGCTGAAAACATCACCCTCCTCATCAGCAGAAAAGCTTTCCTGTCAGGCACGGTGCATTTATTGCACATTAAAAAAAAAAAAAAAACATGTGAATACATGCACATATTGTATGCATAAAAATAGCATGGTTTTTAAAAAGACAGCAGTTAGCATAAAAATAAAATATTGTATATTCATTCACACATCAGCATCTGTAAAGTTCCCATCAGCATCACTGACAACCTCACTGTCATCATCAGAAGAAAAGTTTCCCTATGAGACATACAGGTATTTGAACCTCTAGTTTAATATACATAAACATTTCACTTTTATATGTACTAGCTGAAAAAGAAACAAAGAATTGCCAAACTTATTCATCTGTGCATGACGGTAAAGAAGCACCATTTGAAGATTTAAAAAAAACAACAACAACTGTATTCTCACATTAGCATCACACTGTAACAAGATTACTGTGAAATTTACAGTAACTTACTGGCAGCAATTGGCAAGTAAGTTGCTGTAATATATTCCACAGTATGCTGACTGTAAGTTTAATCACAGTAACTTACTGTACTACTGTAATTTTTATACAGTGAATATCACAGTACCATAATCGCATTCAGATTAATAGAATGCTCTTTTTGAATGAATTAATTCATGAATAAATTAATTTTTAACAAATAGTAACTAGTATACTGTACTATAATGAACATTACTGCTTTAATTGTGTGTAGTCTAAAAAGAAGACACAAAAATAACATTTATTGACTTTAAATTGTGAAAATACATAAAATAGCATAGCATACAATACATTTCAATTTTGTATTTTTCAGTGTGTAAACATTTTTTTTATTTGGCGTAAACCTAAAAATGTATAGATTCTAACTATAAAATCTTCAGTTCCAGTACAGGGTATATATCAAACATTACATGATAAACCAGAAAATAGTTTTCATTACTGCTGCTTGTCAGAGAAAGTTTTAACAGCATTATAAAATAACAGCAATATCAATTGATTTTATTTTGAGTTAAGAAGCTAACTTAGCAAAGTGTTTTTAATATAATTTTTTAATGTCAGTGAAAATAAACAATAAACAAACAATTAACATTTATACAGTGGTGGCCAAAATTATTAGAACACTGGTATTTTCACCAGCTGAAATCTCACTGGATTATTACAATTAAGGGCAAAAATGAATGTTTGGAAATGTAAACTGATATTTCCTACTTACACTACAGCAAAAGATAAAAAAATAACTGACTTAAACCCATGTTTAGCTGGTAAAAACACTAGTGTTCTGATAATTTTGGCCACCAATATATATATATCAGTCTTCATATATTACAGACATCAATTAAGCTTATATTTTGGTATCTTTTCTTCAAAGCATTTTAAGTAAAACAGCTCTATATGTAACAAGTGCGAACAGAAGACCAAAAATGTCATTCAATAATTCTGGTTTCTGGGTGTGACGTTCAGCATGGATCCTTTTTTCTTTCCTGAGATGGACATGAGCTGGCATCATTGTCCTGGGCTGGAGTCTTCTTCCCTGCAGTAGATTAAAAAAATGTTATTAATGTGGAAGTTTATAAGCAAAACTGACAGCTTCATTATATTTTAAAATATAGAAAATCAGATAGGGGTCTACATATCACCAAAAATATTTTCAGTACACAAATATCAAGGAAGGAATTTTATTTCACTTTTTACAGGGTATCTGCAGAATTTTTTAAATATCAATTTATTGGCAATTTATGATAATTTTTAAGAGCTGCACAAGTAAAATAAACCACAGTATGAGTGGTGTTGGACAACGTACGGTAACATATTAAGCCATAAAAAGACATACAGTTCAGATAAAGGTTTTCACAAAAAAAAAAAAAACAAAAAAAAAAAACTTATAGGCTACAACGGTATTTCAGCGTTTATACCATTAAAAGAGATAAATCAAGTATATAATTTATAATATTTATTTAAAATATAAATGTTACTGTCTTAATTGTTTAGATATTTAGAAGGCACATTAACTTTTCACATTTACAACTCTATGTGTTTTCTGCATAAAAACATGGGTCAATAACTAATAATTTGACCATAAACAGCTGAAAAAATGTATTGGAATTAAAAATTAATTCTCTCTCACGAGGGGGCGCTTTAGGAGCGCTGAAATATTACGGTTTCTCTAGTAACGGCTGTACACAAATCAGCACCACCGTTTTATCAGGCATTATATATTTTATTTAAGGTTTAGGTTTAAGATTAAATGAAAATGCCATTGACACGATTCTGAGGACAGTCAGTTCCCTTCAGATACATTCAAATAAAGACATCCGTGCTGCATGTTGACTTTGAAACATGCAGCACGCATATATCATTGCCTTTTTAAGTTTAATCCAGCCCTATCGCGATTCTTGTCTTTCTGTCCCTAACTGTAAAAGACCTCACCTTATACAACTATAATTAAGACTTTTCTTATACTGTTTAACGTATTAAACACTTTGTACGGTCTTAAATGTGAAACAACTGAATTGAGGAGTTTTAAGGACCTACAGGAGCCCTCTCCTTTAAGATAGCCCGAGCAGGCTGGTGAAATATTTTGCCAGCCCGACTGGAAAACACAATAGCCCCGGGACACTGGGCTAGCGATTTTGCGAGCCCTGTATTATTATGTATTATTATATCTGAAAGACAATCGATGCATTGTGACAGCGGATATGTTACTAACATGTAACCATTAAATAACAAGCATTAATTATTTGATAGACGGAGGCTTACGAGATCTGATGTCTTTTAGTCTGAGGCCGTTTCGCCTTTAGCCCTTTAGTCCTGAGTGACGCAGTTTTGCTGACAATAGCGTTTAGTTTGTGGCGCGAAGCCATTTTAACTCATATACGAGGACTGACGCAGCTCGAGTAAAAAACACATAGTCCTATGAAAATGTCTTGCAGTTTACAGATTTAATGCCTTACCTGTTTCTGCATTTTCGTCCGTTTTAAAGAAATATCCATCGCGCAGTATCTAGCGAGAGAAAAACACATGTGGCTTCAAACGGCTAATCCACAAACACACACACACAGACGCACTTCCAGATTAATTTATATTCAGCCATGACAGTTCTTTACCGAAATAATGGCTTTAGCAATAAAATGTTGCCATGCCTGAAAATATATCAAAATTTAATGCTTTTTGCAATAATACGCGAACACTTACCGGTTAATGTGGATGTCCGCCCAGTTCCACCGCTCCCTCTCACGGTCGACTCTCTCTCCTTCACGCTCTCTGAAAGTTAAACACGCATACTGTCTCGAGTGAAAACTGTAAATATAACAATGATGACAAAAAATATGGAAAAATAAAGAGCAACTTTACCTTTCTGAGGTCAAATTGGAAAAAATACGCCCATTATGTCGGTTAATCCAGCTGAGAGAAAATTGCCGATCACAACTACTGTACTGTGATTCACAGGAAAATATAATTTTACTGTAGAATTTCCCGCGGTTGTATTTTCACCCATGATGCATTGCCGATTTACAGCAACATACTGTATCAGGCACGTGCACAGGTAGGGCTCAACCTGTGCAGAGCACATGCCCTTTTTGTAATTACACTCGGAAGTGCCCTATTTTTTGGGGAGTTTTTTTTTTTTTAAATAAATCAATGCTATTGGTAACCCTTTACGTCTGTTTGTCTTTTAAAAGAATATTTAACCAAAGGCATTAAAAAGCGCATCTCTTAGAACCGCTCAAACTGTCAGTCAAACTTAACAACTCCGCCCCCTGAGCGCAGCGAACTTACCTTTCAGAGTCATAGAGCAGAAGCAAATGAACGTCTTCGTCATGTAACGGTAAAATATCTTGTTTGAATAAATGCAACGTTGTCTTTATGAAATAAACACTAGTAGGCCTATGTCTATAAAGGTTCATATAATGCATGACCACACCGGTGTGATGTTGACGTAATGTGATGTCGTCGTTTTAATGATGGACAAATTGCACACATTTGCTGGTCAAAAACCCGCGGTGTAACTGCATTTTAGTTTGACACAAAGCAACCGAGTGATCCAGCTAGGTAAAATATATTATAAGAAATTTCTATTTTGATTTTATGGCTATCTGCTGAAAAGTTATACTAATTAAATATATAAGAATATTATTGTGTTATTGTTTTTGGTGGTGGATGGGTTCGTGGCAAGGTTAATTTTAGTTTTGCTTTTGTGAAATTCGTTTTATTTTGATATAGTTTTCAAATTTGCAATATAATTTAGTTTAGTTTTTATTTGTTTCATTAACAATTTTGTTAGTTTTAATTTAGTTTCTATTTTGTGAACACATTTCTATTTAGTTTTTATATAGTTTAGTTTCAGTTTTAGTTTTTTTCAAACAGAGATCACGATTTCCTCCCAATTCTAAACAAAGCAAACTAGTGTGAGACAAAATACCAATTGCTGCAGTCTATTTAAAAGTGTTTAATTCATTTGAATTGAATTATTAATCATTTAATGCATAGTATTTGTATTTAAATATATTTAATACATCAATTTATAATATTACATTTATGAAAAAGTGGTTTGAATGAATACATGACTTGCTCACAAATACATTACTGGATGAATCTGCGTTTTTGAATCAGGCTGTATCCGAAATCGCCCCCTATACCCTCAAATAGGGCACTATTTGAGGGGACAGCCATTTTAAGTGGTGTTCGAAACCATAGTGAACGTTCCCGAGTGCACTCATTCAATCCCACAATGCACCGCGAAAACGAGTGTACAGCCGATGTACGCTCAACAGCTAGAGATAACCCATAATGCACTGTGAGAGTCGCGCGCTGACTGAATTCCCGCGTCTCTCCAGACGATGGCGCCCGCAGCTGAATCGTCCATCCGTTCATTTTACAACGCGCTCCTCCACTGCGTAATACAGCGTACAACACAGGTACAAATTCGTTGTAAATTGATTATTAAATTGTTTAACCAAAGTTTATACGTAAACTCCTTGACATAGTTCAAGATAAATCCTTTAATCTTACTACTCGAACTATCCGTTTTAAATGATTGTTAAACAGTATAGCAATACTATGCAAAAGCGGCAATCCTTCCGGTGCACTTAGTGTCCGAATTCACTCACTCATTTTCATTCACTCCTTCAAGTGGACTGTATGAGTGGACTAATGTAGGGAATAGTGAATAGGGTATAGGGGGCGATTTCGGATACAGCCTCAGTCTCTCTATTTAATGACAAATATACATTTTTTAACAGTTAGTACTTGTTTCCACCTAGTGGTGAAATAATGCAATCTACACAAACGTTACTTGAAGCGCCAATTACTTTCAAAAGAGTGCTCTATTTTGATCTCTACCATAGACATCAAAATTTATATCCAAACTATGATCTTTAATCAGACTATTGCTGTGATAATATGGATGACTGTATTTGAAAAGACTGTTTGTGAAGCAGTTTTTTTTACATAAACATGATGGCTGCTCTCTCTGTCAGCGGCAGTGCAAATTCAGATTTGAATGTTTCCGGTAAGACTTTTTCAAAGGTTTATAGACATGGGGAATCGCTTGGGTGTTTGAATCTCTATACTTTAAAGATTAATCAGCTCTATTGGTTGTTCGCTTGTGTTACATAAAAATGCCTAAAACCGATGCAGTAGCCTAGATTTAAAGCAGGTGCTGTTCAGGTCGCTGTCTTTATTTTTCTGCCATGGGGTGAGAAAGTAATTATTACGAAAACGATTATTTATTTTTGATAATTATTATTTTATTTCAGTTAGTTTTTCAATAAAAGTTGTTAGTTTCATTTCGTTCTAGTTTTTCATTTATTTTTACGTTTTTATTTTATTTCAGTTTACGAAAATGTTTTCTGATCAATAGTTTTAGTTTTCATTTACGAAAATAACCTTGGTTTGTGGAGGGGTTGGGGGGGGGTTGCTCTTTTTTTCAGTTTTAGCACACGCCCCTCAAAAGGTCTGTGCACGGCCCTGTACTGTATACATATTCTACAGTATGGATTTGTTCATTTTACAGTAATAATGCTGTGAAAACTACAGAAATTTGTTACAGTGCAGGAGAGTTCCTGATAGATTTGCTGAAATTGTCACCACTATCATCATTGCAAATGTTTCCCTGTAAGTATAACATAAAGGGGGATGTTAGACATAGCTTCTTGACATTCATGTAGGACATGAATTTGTAACTGAAAACGTTTTAGGCAAACATCAAAAAATGAATTACTTCAACTATATCTGGAATAAGCCATGTCTTGTATGATCTTCTCTTTTTGTACCTGAAGTAGAAGAGCGAGTTTATTTTATTTTATTTTATTTTATTTTATTTTATTTTATTTTATTAATGTAAGTTGATGTAATTAAACAATAAGAAACAAATTACCTAATTTAGAATTAATTGCAGATTATATATTCTGAATTCAGCAACCTATTGTTTTCTGTGTCCATCGTCTTTTTGTGGCAGCTGGAACTGGTGCCTCTTCATTTAAGTATGCTTTGTACTCCATTTGTATCCTTTAAAAAATAAACAAGTGAGTGTTATTTTAAACATAATATATTTAAAATATAAATATTTATAGGTCTATGTTCTCGCAACCTGAACAGGATAGCGAGACAGACTTTTCTCTGGGCCCAAGGAAAGTTCCTGTCACTCAAGGCAGTGTACATTCCAGGGCACCTGAACGTGGGAGCAGATTTACTGTCCAGACAGACACTACCATCAGGGGAGTGTAAACTCCACCCAGAGATAGTGAATCAGATCTGGAACAGATTTTGTCAGACGGTAGTGGACCTCTTCGCCTCTTTTCAGACAGCGCAATGTCCCCTCTACTTCTCTCTGAGTCACCCAGCTCCGTTGGGTCTGGATGCGATATCACACACATGGCGCAAATTGTGCCTGTATGCGTTTCCTCCAGCTTTCTCTGCTCCCAGGGGTTCTAGCCAGGGTTCGCCAACAAGGATTTGCCTCCTGTTGGTGGCAGCGTGTTGGTCGAACAGAGTATGGCTCTCAGAGATAATATCTCTCCTCGGCGGCTCGCCATGGCGATTCCGGAGAGGAGGGACCTTCTATCTCAGGCGGGGGGAATGATATTCCATCACAGGCCCGACCTGTGGAATCTTCATGTTTGGCCCCTGAGGGGAACCAACTGAGGGACACTGGGCTTTCACCTGCCGTTATTGAGACCATCCTAGGTGCTAGGGCTCCCTCCACTAGGAGAAATTATGCCATTAACCCTTTGGGGCCTGAGGTGTTTTGGGGCCCTGAAGAAGTTTTGACATGCCCTGACATTTGTGCTTTTTTCAGTATCTTAAAAACATATGAATGGTTAAAGTCAGATTACATTGTAATCAGCACATATTGGGCTACAATAATATGCAAGCAACATTAATGTGCATGTTTGTGTTTTTGAGAAAACTATGTTTATTGGTTATTGAAAATCTGAAGTTTTGAAGTCACTGAAATAAGGCCATGAAGCACATACAGGACATTTCTTTACAAGACTTTAGATAATTGGATGTCGTAGGCTAGAATTTTTTCAACCAAATGATGTGAAAATCATCTCGTTCACTCGTTCAGAGAAAACAATATATTGATTTAAATTTTATAAAACATGTTTTGTGATCGAAAGGGATTATTCATAGGTGTGGCAATGACCCATGAATATTTAGCAATTCACACCTGAAAGACAAAAGGGCCCTCCCTAATGGCCCCATCAATGACTGACTTGACTATAGCAAGTAAGGAAACAATGTGAGAAGATTCAGAGAATGGAGTTTTAGATTATTTTTATTTTATTTACTATCACTGTATAAACAAAACATACATAATGAAGGTCCAAGACACATTATTGAGCTCCCTCATCTTACCACACAGATGTGCACAGACTTTGTGGCATTTCTGAAAACTTCTGCTGAATTCTGTTCAACAAATGAAACAAATCTTACTTGCTATTTTGTGTGCCCTTAAAAAAATACAAAAAAAGTCAAAAACTTGTTTTACACTAGAATATCAGTGTAGTTGAACATCTCAAGTTTCTAGTGCTCTCAGAGGAAAACAGTTTGAAGGGACTCATGGGAAAGAGGGCAGGATTCATCTTTTGAGCAGGTTTGAGATCACTACAAAAACAAAACAAATCAAAAATCATATCAGGATCATCTGTCAGAATACAGTCTATACTCTAGAATTTGTACTAATGTAAAAAAAAGGACATGTAATATCTAAGAAACTAATAATTATCGTTTAGCACTATATTACTAATAAACGTGATGTAAACACACATTCAGTGTAAGCACTCATATTACTTTTACACTGTTATACAATAAAATAAATAAATAAAGTATGATTCTACATTCATAAAGATATCGTCATAAATGCATCTCACAGTCATAATCACATCGTTTTTCTAGAACATTATAAATATCCTGCCATTGTAAGAGATGCAATGCAATCAAATGTACTTCATAATGTTTCATTTGATAAAGTCAGGAATTTTAGTTTGGAATAAGTCTAACTAGTAAAATGTGTACATGTTTTGTCAAAGTAAATAACAGCGAAAGCTAGTAGGAAAATGAAAGTAAGACTTACTCATGTAAATGTCTCCTCCTGCTGGGTTTGCGTCGCATCGCGTCCTTCTTAGGATTGAGGTAAATATAAGTCTTATTCCTCACAGCATATCTTCATTCAGTAACAAACTGTAACCAAGATGAACTTGAAGTCATGTTGCTTTGTTGCGGTGATGTGGGAGTTTCCTTGTGTACAGATACTCCGGTCCTTGCCGCGCTAGTAGCACATGGCTAATTTGCATGGCAAAAGATTTCGCTATAGTGGGCGCGGTCACATTAGAGATAATTAGTTGGAACTGGATAGACTAGACATCTCCTTGGTTTCATATAGATTAATTTATCACAGATTATTTGTTTTTGATAAAACTTACTTCGTTTACAAGCATAAATCTCAAGCTTTCAGTAGATACCACTTTTATGTTTGTGTGCTAAATATTTACCGTGTTTGAATGATATAAGTGACGCATTTCTAAAAGCAGTTCACGGAGACAGAGAAAACAGAAATCACCCTGTTTGTTTTCTTTATTCTAAATAAAAAAACACAACTTTCTGCTGTTCTTTTGATGAAAATGTGTAGGGGATTTGTGTTGTGTTTGGGAGGGTAGCTGTGTGTTTCCCTAGAAGGATAGAAATGGTGTTAGTGTGAGGCATAGAAAGGAATTGTCTGTCTGTGTCAGTGGGTTTGGTCTTCCCCCTTTTGCTGCCGGTTGGAGTCCCAATGTTTCTTTATCGGCTTTTGGCGAACCTATCGAGGAACTGACTCGCTGCGCCCTTGCCCGATTTTGGTTTGGTGGGCAACAGGCGAGAGCTTGTGGGATTCCTTTCAGTGGGGTAAGGACTTTCTCTGACAGGCGATAGGGAGGGTTCTGCCAAGGTTGGCGAAACTGTAATACCACACTTTGTTTCCGACACTGAGTTCCTTGTGGGGGGCCTTCTGGCCGAAGTAGGCTTTGCGGCCTTCTGCGCATCTCTGGTGTGGTGGTTGTGCAAAGGAGATGGCTAGTATGGGGCTTTACACCCAAAAGTTTCAATACTTCCTGCATCATTTCTTTCCATTTTGAGTTGTGCTCGGTGGTTTGGGTTTCTTGGTTGAAACTGGCAACACACCAGGCATCCTTTCATGTAATCTGCCACGTCTTGTTGCATGTCAGGCCACTGTGCCACCTGTTTGAAGGTGTTGTAGTTGGTTTTGGCACCTTAGTGCACTGTGCATGGTGCATCGTGTGCGTGCCTAAGCGTCGTCCCCCTTTGGCTCTGAGGGACTACAAGCTGTGGCGCAGTTAGGGGCTCAGAGACATATGTGAGGGCACCATTTTGCAGATGCAGCATGTGCTTGAAGGACTGGAGGGTGCGGAGGTCTGAAGACGTGGATTAGTCAAGTGTAGAACTCGGAGGAGAGGAATGATCGAAGATGTGAGCAGAAATAGGCAGGTCTGCTGATGTGGCTTGGAGGGACAGTTCGATGTGGGAGGAGGAGGGGTTTTGCATGCCAACGGCGTGTTGGCGGTGGGTAAGAGCTGTAGCCATTGGGATGGGTGGGAGGGCATGAAATGTCCTGAATGGTTGTGATGGGCGAGGGTCGCTGTTGAGCTGGACCATGCCCGCTTTCAGATTGCCCTGGTGATTGTGTGGGCAGTCATCGACATACACTGTGGGCATCAGTTTTATTGGGCCACAGTCCGGGACGTCCTTTGCAAAAGAGTCCCTGTACTCATGTAGAATTTCTTTAAGTCTTTGGTGATCTGCTTTCTTGAGTCTGGTGTCCTTTGGTAGGCTTTGGTGTCTGTGCTTCGATGCTTTGAAAAGATTCAGGCTGACGGCTGAGTTTTCCTTCTCAGGGGCTAGCACTGCATCAGACACTAAAGTGTCTTGGACATTTGTGTCAGTTCTGAGTTGAGGGGGACCTGAGTCTGAGTCCCATGCTTGCAGTGAGCAGAGGAAAGGGCCTTGTTCTTTGCTGCTTGGCGTTGAACTTGAGCTTGGCCTTGACTTTGACACTGCATCGTCACTAAGCAAATTGAAGGCAACGTCTGTGGCTTGACACTGCGACTCATTGGGGACTACTGATGGGAAGGGCAGTGGCTCACGGACTTGCATCCACAATTTCAGGTGCTTAAAGTCTATCAAGGTTTTGAAGCGATTGAGCAGATCTTTTCTTGTGAGGAGCGGATAGTTATTTAGAGGTGAGATGTAGACTGGGTGGATGAGTTCCCTTCCGGGAACTCTACACTGCGTCCTGAGACACTTTGGGGAACGCCATTGGCGGGCCGCACTCTGAGTCATGTCCAACGTCCAATGAGAAACGGGAGTGACGTCACAGGCGCGGTGACGTCATCGACCAGGAAGTATATAAGCACGTGCGTTTGAAGCTGGCGTCAGCTTTTGTCATTCAGCGAGAGCGCTCTGTGTCTTTGTCTGTCTGGTTTTACTGCTGTTTTTTCGTGCCAAATTGCACCACTTTTATTTGAGCAGTATGCCAAAAGGGGGAAAACGATCTTTTAAAGCTAAAAGAGCGGTTGAGCAGCCACATAGAAAGTGTGTCCCTCCCTGCCAACGTTTCATTGTTGGTGGGGATACACACGATCTATGTGTGGTCTGCTTGGGAGCGGAGCATGCTAGGTCAGCCCTTGAGGGGGTTGGCTGCCCGCAGTGCGAGCGAATGCCGCTGCGGTTGCTCCGTTCCCGGAAAGCCCTCTTTGAGGAGGGGGCTTTCACTAGCGTTCCCCGTGGGTCTGGCCCCGCTTCCGCTGAGGCGGAGCGGCAGCTGCACTCATGGGGTTCGCAGGTAGATCTGCTGGAGGGAGTTGAGACGGGTGATCCCCTATCTCTCTCCTCACCCAGCGGATCGTATGACCTCCTCTTGGATGAGGAAGCCCGCTCTGCGGTTCCTTCCCTCCAAGAGGAGGAGTCAGCGCTCCTTCTGTCTTCCTCCGAGGAGGTTGATGTTGAGAGCGTTGACACCCCACAACCGCCCCCCCCCCATTCATCCCAAACGGAGCCTTCCTTTTTTCCCCGATCTCCACAAAGAGATCAGGAGATCGTGGGAAAAACCATATTCCTCTCGTCTCTTCTCCCCCACCTCTGATTACTACGGTAATGTGGGGGGGATGGAGGAATACGGTTACAGGGCGATGCCCCAGGTCGAGCAGACACTAGCGAGCTATCTGTCTCCCGGCCTGGCATCGTCCTTGAAGGCTCCGTCCTTACCCACCAGGCCACTAAAGATCACGTCTGGTCTAATGGGTAAGGCATATGCGGCAGCAGGTCAGGCTGGTGGTTGCCTACACACCATGTCTGTGCTCCAGGCATACCAGGCCGACCTGCTGAAGGAGTTTAGTGACGGTGAGGAAGTGAGCGTCACAGAGATGCGCAGGACCGCAGACCTGGCGCTCCGCGCCACCAAGGAGACCGCCCGTGCCATTGGGCGGTCTATGGCAGCCTTGGTGGCCGCGGAGAGGCATCTCTGGTTGACCCTGTCCGACATGAAGGAGAAGGACAGGGTCACGCTCCTGGACGCCCCCCTGCAGCCCTTTGGCCTCTTCGGTGACTCTGTGGACACTGTTGTCAGCAGACACCAGGAGGCCCGCAGGCAGGCAGTGGCGTTCCAGCGGTTTCTTCCTCGCCGCACTTACTCCTCTGGGGCTGCTGGACGGGAGCAGCCCCAGCCGCAAGCTAGCTCCTCGCACCGGGGTGCACAGAAAAGGAGTGTTGCTACCCGCACCCCTCCGGCTAAGCCTAGAGGGCGGGCTCAGCAACACTCCAAGCCGGGGTCCTCTAAGACTAGGCCGGACCTGAGGGTCGTCCTACAGTCTAAGAGGGCCGCGGCTAAACGGCCCTGATGGTCGTGGCCCAGGGCCAATGAGGGCAGCCCCTCTCGAAGACTTAGGTGCTTCACCGCCTCTGAAGAGTACGGTGACCACCTCTCTTCGGGGCCCTCAGGAGATTCGTCAGCTAACCCTGCCGGTGTTACAGGGCGCGGCAGTCTCCCGCGAACATCATTCTCTGGTCCTTCCGCCCGGAAACGTAGCGGAACCAGAGAGTTCGCCACCCCCACGGGGGTCTCTAGAGCGCTCACTTCAGGTGCATCCTGCCAGTTCGCTGCTACAGGTCACCAAGTTAGCTCCTCTAATAAATCCAGAGACCAGTCTCGAGAGGCTGGTTCCCTTAGTAGAATTTCTGGCAGCGTGGAAACTACTGCCAAATATTTCTATGTGGGTCCTGCGTACTGTAGAGAAAGGTTATTCCATTCAATTCGGCGCCAAGCCGCCGCCTTTCAGCGGGGTATTTCCTACTCTGGTAGGCCCCGAGCAGGCTCTGGTATTGGAACAGGAAGTGAATACTCTCCTGAGGAAGGAGGCCATCGAGGTGGTCCCTCCTCAACACAGAGAATCCGGGTTCTACAGCCGGTACTTCATTGTTCCCAAGAAGGATGGGGGCCTGCGGCCCATTTTAGATCTCAGACAGCTAAACCTCTCAGTAAGAAAACTGAAGTTCAAAATGTTGACTGTCAGACAGGTCGTGTCTCAAATCAGGTCCGAGGACTGGTTTGTCACGATAGATCTGAAAGACGCATACTTTCACGTCTCCATCCTTCCTCAACACCGGAAGTTCCTCAGGTTCGCTTTCAGGGGCAAAGCTTACCAATACAGAGTTCTTCCGTTCGGCCTAGCACTCTCTCCCCGAACTTTCACGAAGTGTGTGGATGCTGCTCTGGCTCCACTGCGACTCCAGGGCATCCGCATACTCAACTACATAGACGACTGGCTCATCCTAGCCAGTTCAGAACAGTTAGCGGCTCAACATCGAGATGTTGTTCTTGCTCACATGAAAAAGCTGGGGTTGAGACTCAACGCCAAGAAAAGTGTGCTGTCTCCATTACAGAGAACCACTTATCTAGGTGTAATCTGGGATTCGACCACGATGCAGGCACGATTGTCACCTGCTCGGATCGAGTCGATCCTTACTGCAGCAAATGCGGTCAAGCTAGGCCTGCTACTCACTGTCAAACAGTTCCAAGTACTGTTAGGTCTTATGGCAGCTGCATCCAACGTGATACCTCTTGGACTGCTGCACATGAGACCACTGCAGTGGTGGCTCAAAACCAAAGGGTTTTCCCCGAGGGGGAACCCATTCCGCAAGATCAAGGTCACGCGGCGCTGCCTACGTGCCTTAGTCATGTGGAAAAAGCCCTGGTTCCTATTACAAGGTCCAGCGCTGGGAGCTCCTTGCCGCCGCGTCACGCTAGCGACAGATGCATCCCTCACCGGGTGGGGAGCGGTCATGAGTGGCCGCTCCGCCCAAGGCCTATGGAACGACCGGCATCACTCTTGGCACATAAATTGCCTAGAAATGTTGGCAGTGTTCCTGGCTCTGAAGCATTTCCTTCCAGACCTGAGAAACCGTCACGTGCTGGTCCGCACAGACAACACGGCGGTGGTCTACTATATAAACCACCAGGGAGGTCTGCGTTCACGCCCCTTATACAAGCTGGCGTGCCAGATCATCCTGTGGTCACAAGGGAAGCTTCTCTCATTGAGAGCAGTTCACATTCCTGGACGTCTCAATGTGGGAGCAGACGTCCTGTCGAGGCAGGGGCTGAGGCCCGGGGAATGGATGCTTCACCCTCAGGTGGTGAAGCAGATATGGAGAGTCTTCGGTCAAGCCCAGGTGGACCTCTTTGCGACTCAGGAGACATCGCAATGTCCCCTTTGGTACTCTCTAGTTCCTCCAGCTCCTCTCGGACTGGATGCCATGGTACAGACGTGGCCGAGGCTTCGTCTGTACGCTTTTCCCCCGATCGCTCTGCTCCCGGGAGTTCTGGAAAGAGTGCGCCGGTACGGAGTACGGCTGCTGCTAGTAGCCCCGTACTGGCCGGCCCGAGTATGGTTCTCGGATATAATCGCCCTCCTCGACGGCTCTCCATGGGAGATTCCTGTCAGGAGCGACCTTCTTTCTCAGGCTGGGGGCGCAATATGCCACCCCCACCCAGAGAAGTGGAAGTTATGGGTGTGGCCCCTGAGGGGGCACAACTCATAGAAGCTGGTCTCTCAACCGAGGTTGTTGAGACCATCCTTCAATCCAGAGCTCCCTCTACGAGGAAACTTTATGGCCTAAAGTGGAACCTGTTTGCGTCATGGTGTCATGAACGCCGCTTAGACCCAGTCCACTGCCCGGTTGGTACAGTGCTGGAGTTCCTGCAAACTCGTTTGTCCGCTGGGTTAGCTCACTCCACCTTGAAGGTGTACGTGGCGGCTATATCGGCTTACCACGCCCTTCATGGCGGCCTTTCAGTGGGCAAGAACCCCCTGGTCTCACGTTTCCTCCGCGGTGCACTCAGGCTGAGGCCTCGTGCAAGACCGAAAGTCCCTACATGGGACTTAGCTGTGGTGTTGGAGGCGCTGTGTAAGCCTCCCTTCGAGCCTCTGGAGGAGGCCTCCGATCGGATGCTTACCCTAAAGACAGCACTGCTGCTGGCGCTAACGTCTCTCAAGAGAGTCGGGGACCTGCAGGCCCTTTCAGTGGCCCCTTCTTACATTGACTTTGCCCCAGGGTTGGCCAAAGCATTCCTTTACCCACGAGCTGGGTACGTACCCAAGGTCCCATCAGCGACACCACAGCCAATAACGCTCCAAGCGTTTTACCCTCCTCCATTCGTGGAGCACGACCAGAGGAAGTATAACTTAATGTGTCCAGTAAGAGCACTGGACACTTATGTCCACAGAGCTGCCCTGTGGCGTAAATCAGAGCAACTTTTGGTCTGTTACGGCCCCCCTAAGAGGGGGTGCCCGGCTTCCAAGCCTACTATCAGTAAGTGGATCATTGATGCCATCTCTACTGCCTACGAGTCCTCTGGTCTCCCATCCCCGATGGGAGTCAAGGCTCACTCAACTAGAGGCATTGCAGCCTCTAAAGCTCTGATGGCAGGTGTCCCGATCCAGGACATCTGCAGTGCGGCGGGTTGGTCCTCACCTCTAACGTTCGTCAGATTCTACGAACTAGACCTCAGAGTCACTCCTGGCTCAGTCGTCCTTCAGCCCTAGCATTGCTAGGCCTAGAGGTGCTTAGGCGCTTTCCTCTATGGAGGAAAAGGATTTCTACCCTCTCGACCTGGCAGTCCTCCAGGCGAGAGGTGTGATATCCTGCCTCGCGTGCCCGAGGGCCGAGGCCTGTGTTCCTCTTGTCTGGTGGTTGATCACAGACAGAGATGTTTTCTAGTGTCCTGGCGGTCCACCAGGCACTTCTTGTGTCCCTCTTGTTCTGGCCGTAGCGCAGACAAAGGACTACCACTTCTCCTCGTGTGCCCGAGGGCCGAGGAGCCTTTCTCCCCCTGCACTGGTCTTGTGACAGGCAGCGGTTGAGAACCCTAGCCTCGTGTGCCTGAGGGCCGAGGCTCATTTATCCCTCTTGTCTGGTGGTTGATCACAGACAGAGATGTATTCCAGTGTCCTGGCACGTTCACCAGGCACTTCTTGTGTCCCTCTTGTTCTGGCCGTAGCGCAGACAAAGGACTACCACTTCTCCTCGTGTGCCCAAGGGCCGAGGAGCCTTTCTCCCCCTGCACTGGTCTTGTGACAGGCAGCGGTTGAGAACCCTAGCCTCGTGTGCCTGAGGGCCGAGGCTCATTTATCCCTCTTGTCTGGTGGTTGATCACAGACAGAGATGAATTCCAGTGCCCTGGCAAGATCACCAGGCACTTCTTGTGTCCCTCTTGGTCTGGCCGTAGCGCAGACAAAGGACTACCACTTCTCCTCGTGTGCCCAAGGGCCGAGGAGCCTTTCTCCCCCTGCACTGGTCTTGTGACAGGCAGCGGTTGAGAACCCTAGCCTCGTGTGCCTGAGGGCCGAGGCTCATTTATCCCTCTTGTCTGGTGGTTGATCACAGACAGAGATGCATTATCACTCGCGTCCTGGCAAGATCACCAGGCGGAGTTTCCATAGTGTCTCATCAGGTAAGTATTCCAGACACTGGATTATGCTAACCTCGTGTGCCCGAGGGCCGAGGTACATTCTCTCCCTCTTGTCTGGTGGGCTCCACAGACAGAGATGTATTATCACTCATGTCCTTGCAAGTTTCCCAGGCTGAAGTGTACCAAGACACAACTTTTCCACCCTTGGCCTAGCAGACAAAAACTGGGCAGGGCCTTGGAAATTATGGGGGCGTTGATACCTCGTTCCCCAAAGTGTCTCAGGACGCAGTGTAGAGTTCCCAGAAGGGAACGTCTCAGGTTACGTATGTAACCCTGGTTCCCTGAGGGAACGAGACACTGCGTCTCGGACCATAATTCCCGCATCCCTGCTGCGCTCGCTTCATTCCTATAAGCCGACGCCAGCTTCAAACGCACGTGCTTATATACTTCCTGGTCGATGACGTCACCGCGCCTGTGACGTCACTCCCGTTTCTCATTGGACGTTGGACATGACTCAGAGTGCGGCCCGCCAATGGCGTTCCCCAAAGTCAAGTCAAGTCAAGTCACCTTTATTTATATAGCGCCTTTTACAATACAGATTGTGTCAAAGCAACTGCACAGTATTTAAACAGCACAATAGTGTGTAAGTAACGCATTATTGTAACAATCAATTTTCAGTTAAAGGCAGTTCATCAATGAATTCAGTGATATCATCGTCAGTTCAGTTCAAATAGTATACGATATCGCTGGAAAATGTCCCCAACTAAGCAAGCCAGAGGCGACAGCGGCAAGGAACCAAAACTCCACAGGTGACAGAAATGGAGAAAAAAACCTTGGGAGAAACCAGGCTCAGTCGGGGGACCAGTTCTCCTCTGGCCAGACCAAACAACAGTTTGTACCAATGTCTGATTGTAGAGAACTCATCAGGATCCTGTGGTGTAGTGCCGATGGCCGTCAAGGTTGGCGAGGTCTTTATTGATGATCCGCCTTGGAGCTCATCTGGTTGACATCCACAGCTATTGAAGTCATCTCTAGGTGGTGATCCACGATCTAAGCTGGGTACGGACTGGATCCGGGGGACTGGAGTGACCATCTGATCCGGATACAGGCTGGATCTGGTGGCTACGGTGACCTCGGAATAAGAATGAAACAGACTAATATTAGCGTAGATGCCATTCTTTTTACGATGCAACGAGTGCATCAGGTGTTATGGGAGGTGTTTTCGGTTCCGGTTGACCTAATTAATGCAGCCTAACAATCCTTTAACGGATTTGAATTATAGAAATGTGTTAATGATTTTATGTGTAAGCCAGGTTAAAGAAATGTGTCTTTAATCTAGATTTAAACTGACAGAGTGTGTCTGCCTCCCGAACAGTGTTAGGTAGATTGTTCCAGAGTTTAGGCGCTAGATAAGAAAATGATCTGCCGCCGGCAGTTGATTTTGATATTCTAGGTACTATCAAATTGCCAGAATTTTGAGAACGCAGCGGACGTGAAGGACTATAATACGATAGGAGCTCGTTCAAGTACTGAGGAGCTAAACCATTGAGGGCTTTATAAGTAATTAGCAAGATTTTAAAATCTATACGATGTTTAATAGGGAGCCAATGCAGTGCTGACAGAACCGGGCTAATATGGTCATACTTTCTGGTTCTAGTAAGAACTCTAGCTGCTGCATTTTGGACCAGCTGGAGTTTGTTTATTAAGCGTGCAGAACAACCACCCAATAAAGCATTACAATAATCTATCCTTGAGGTCATGAACGCATGAATTAATGTTTCAGCATTTGACATTGATAGCATAGGTCGTAATTTCGATATATTTTTAAGATGGAAAAATGCGGTTTTGCAGATGCTAGAAATGTGGCTTTCAAAGGAGAGATTGCTATCGAATAGGACGCCTAGGTTCCTAACTGATGATGACGAATTTACAGAGCAGCCATCTAGTATTAGACTGTGTTTTAGGTCATTACTTGTGGAGGTTTTAGGTCCAATAATTAATACCTCTGTTTTTTCAGAATTTAACAGTAAGAAGTTATTCGCCATCCAGTTTTTAATATCAGCTATGCATTCTGTTAGTTTTTCGAATGGATATGTTTTGCCGGGCTGCGAAGAAATATAGAGCTGAGTATCATCAGCGTAACAATGAAAGCTAACACCATGTTTCCTGATGATATCGCCCAAGGGTAACATGTAAAGCGTAAAAAGTAATGGCCCTAGCACTGAGCCTTGAGGTACTCCATACTGCACTTGCGATCTAAATGATACCTCTTCATTTATTGCCACAAACTGATGACGGTCAGACAAGTACGATTTGAACCATGCCAGTGCACTACCACTAATGCCTACATAATTTTCAAGTCTATTTAAAAGAATGTTGTGGTCAATAGTATCAAATGCGGCACTAAGATCCAGTAGCACTAATAATGAGATGCAACCACGATCGCTTGACAATAGCAGGTCATTTGTTACTCTAATTAGAGCAGTCTCAGTACTATGATATGGTCTAAAACCTGACTGGAAATCCTCGCAGATACCATTTTTCTCTAAGAAGGAGCATAATTGTGAGGATACTACCTTTTCTAGTATCTTTGACAGAAAAGGGAGATTCGAAATTGGTCTGTAGTTAATTAATTCATAGGGGTCAAGTTGTGGTTTTTTAATGAGTGGCTTAATAACAGCTATTTTGAAGGTTTTGGGGACATATCCTAATGATAGTGACGAATTAATAATATTCAGAAGAGGATCTATGACTTCTGGAAGTACCTCCTTTAGTAGCTTAGATGGAATAGGGTCTAACATACATGTTGTGGGTTTAGATGATTTAACAAGTTTATACAATTCCTCCTCTCCTATAATAGAGAATGAATGGAATTGTTCCTCAGGAGATCTACAACGCACTATCTGATGCGATACTGTAGCGGGCGGCTGTATGGTTACAATTTTATCTCTAATAGTGTCTATCTTGGAGGTAAAGTACGTCATAAAGTCATTACTGCTGTGCTTTTGGGAAATGTCTAAACCTGTTGCTGCTATATTTTTAGTTAATTTAACCACAGTATTGAACAAATACCTAGGGTTATGTTTGTTTTCTTCTAAGAGAGATGAAAAGTAATCCGATCTGGCAGTTTTTAATGCTTTCCTATAAGATAAATTACATTCACGCCAAGCAGTACGAAAAACCTCTAGTTTTGTTTTCCTCCAGCTGCGTTCCATTTTTCGTGCTTTTCTCTTTAGGGCGCGGGTATGATCGTTATACCACGGTGTTACACTGTTTTTCTTAATCTTTTTTAGGCGCACTGGAGCAACTGTATCTAAAGTGCTAGAAAAGAGAGAGTCCATAGTTTCTATTACATCATCAAGTTTTTCTGAGCTATTGGATATGCTGAGGAATTCAGATAAGTCAGGAAGATTACTTACAAAGCAGTCTTTTGTAGTAGAAGTGATGGTTCTACCGTATTTGTAGCAAGGAATTGAATTAACAGTTTTAGCCCTGGTACCATCCAAGACCTCGTGAGAATCGATGGGAGAGATCATGGAGCCAGCCAACCTCATCAAGAAGCTCAGGAAATGGCTTGTGGCAATCTCAAGCCACTTGATGATCGCCGGCAGCTGGGACTGATCAGCCCATGATGAGGACGTGCAGGTGTGCTGCGTTGGTTGCCAGGGCGACGCTGATGAGCCCAGAGAGACTCGTCACAGTATGTATTGCATATTGTCACTCTGTATAATCCTGTAGGTATGTAACTGTCTATATGTAAATTGTTCCTGCACTGTCCAGAGCTGTGACAATAAAAGTGATTTGATTTGATTTGATTTAATATTCTAGAGAATTGTGAACTTCTGATTTATAGCAAAACTTTGGGAAGGGCCATTTTTATTCCAGCATGACAATGAGAGAGAAGATAATAAGAAAACCAAGCAATGTTAAAAAAAAAAAAAAAAAGATTTGGTAAAACTTTGAGCCAAAAACTTATCACCCATAAAATTATATACTGTAGCATTAAAGTGACAATTTACCCAAAAATAAAAATGATGTCATAATTTACTCCCCTACTTGTTGTTTTAAACCTGTAGGAGTTTTTCTAATCTGTTGAAAATAAATGAGCAAATTTTGGTTAATGATAGGAACCACACAGTTGCTGATAGCCATTGAATTCTATAGTAGGAAAAACAAATACTATAGAAGTCAATGACTACCAGCAACTGTGTGGTTACCACCATTTATCAAAATATCTTCCTTTGTGTTCAACAGAATAAAGAAACTCGTACAGGTTAAAAACAACATAAGAGTGTGTAAATGATTTTAATTTGTTGGGTGAACTATCGCTTTAAGATCTGTGCTCATGGAAATGACTGAAGTGTAACCTGATCATTAAAAGGGGGTGTCTCAATACTTTTGGCAATACAGTGTAGTAGGCTACTTTAGTATTTTTAACAGATTTTTTAATATACATATTTTAAATGTTTTTCACAATTCATCCAGTATTTTTTCAAACGTTTACAGTTTTATTTGGCCATAGACAGTTTCTCTACTATTAATTCAGTCATATAATTATGTAATAATTGTACTGTTGGCACCTTTTTCCATTAATGAAATTAAATTCCTATAAACACAAAATCTGAGATGACCATGATGATTTGAGCATTTCATGATGCTGATTTTATAACTTTCATACTGGTACTGTACTGGTAACTGGGTAACAGTTTAAAAGCTTTTAATCTTGATCAACGATGCCCTCTCCTAACCACTGTATAGTTTGTATGTTTCACTAAACACTACAAACATGAGCATAGGCCAGTGATTAACAATATATCAAGGCTATATTTTCACAGAACATTCTTTACATTACATAGGACAATTTTATGCCAAAAACAGTAAATCACAAAAAAATTACTTAAGGTGGATTTTCCTAGGCAGGGTCACAAATGTGTAGCCTAGAAATCTAGACGCACCCTAGCGGCAGCAAAAATTATTTTGCAGCCAGGTGGGTCTAGACACTCTCAATAGACCTTCTAGCTGCAAAAACCCAAATTGGGTCAGGCCAATCACAACGTGTATAGAGTAGGCGGGGCGGGCTTAACATATGACGGCAGAGTTGCGACGGCTGCCACTTGAAAAACAAAGAATGGCGGCTGCAGCTGTCGAACAGCGGTCTTTCGAATCGGCTTTGGCCGCGACTCTGGAGGACTTGGAGTTAAGTTTTTCTTTAAGAAACGAGCAAAGAACGGCACTTAAGTCATAACGTCACTTAACGTCACCTTCTTCGTTGCTCTGATTGGTTGAAGCGCTATCCTATTGCGTGCATAGGGATTTTGAGAGACAACCGTTTATCCCGCCCCTCGGAGTAAGCCGCGTCTATGGAGAGTTTCCAGACTAAACACCTTGATGTAAGTCTGGCTCGCCAGGCTAACAAATGTTGGTATTTTAAATGGAATTTGAAAGAATTCTGTCTATCTATTGACACTCCAAACAATTACCATTTTACCACTTCAAAGTGTGCATAAAGAAACTGTAAAACTACTTACAAAGTTTTATTCCATTTTGATGACATGAGGACGCACAAATGTGCTGTGTAACACACATGAAAGAACCACAGTGTTTCTTGCACATCAAGCATATTCTATTGGACTTTTTACATTTTTGCTTCAATTTAATTTAGGAATTAATGTAAATAAAACTTTAAATTCAATATGTTTATCTTAAAAAGCAATCAAGTCTTTATAGAAATTTGGACTAAACCTTTTTAATTAACATAATTTATGCTCTATATTATTTTTATAAACTTTTTGAAGAATCAAAGTGGTAGTGTCGACTGTCAATGGAGGAACAGATATCTCTGTTTGAGTAATGGGGGTTTCTGAAGTCCTGTCAAAAAAAGAGTAACCAATGGAATGCATATTACATTTAAAAAAAAAAACACTTACTTGAGCTGTCAGTGCCATTATGGTACAGATTTTGTCCTGCACATCATCCCTTGTGACGGAAAACCTTTACCAGATCATCAGAGTACTTGTCAAGCTGACCAATGAATTTGGAGATCAGAGAATCAATGAATTTAGTGACTGCGAGTTCACCTGAAAACTCAAAGCCACATGAATGCATGCATGTATGGAGTGTTTCTTATTTTATCCATATATCATTTTATATGTTAAGTTTTTTATTGTTTTTATTTCAATCAGATTTAATGTAACTTACCTTAAGGTAACCTGCAGTACATGTAGATAATGAAATGTCACACTTTAAGAGATTTGTGTCTGTGAAGACAAAAAACTGACAAAATCAGTTATTGCAAAATATTACACAAACAAAATTATTATTTTTAGGCTTTTTACTATACTATTACTGTACTGTGTTGTTTTATTGTTTTCATTTTAATGACTATCAAAGTAACTTTTAGCAGATTTAAGGTTGTAACTTGAAAGGCAATTAATAAACAAAAATTATGCAGCTAACTGCTCATTAAACCTTTGCTTTTTAATAAACAAAAATGTGGAAAAAATAACTGACAATTGAGAAAATGTTCAAATAAGTATAAAAGGATATAAAAAAGTTGTTTTACACATAATAGAAGCAACCCTGGTGAAAAAAACAGCTAAAACCAGCCTAGGCTGGTTGGCTGGTTTTAGCTGGTCAACCAGCCTGGTTTTAGCTGGTCATAGCTGGAAGGCAGGCTGGTTTTAGAGGGGTTTTGGCCACTTTTCCAGCCTGGCCAGGCTGGTCAGGCTGGTCTTAGCTGGTCAGGCTGGGAAACCACCAGCTAAAACCAGCCTGACCAGCTTGGCCAGGCTGGGAGACCAGCTAAAACCAGCTACTTCCAGCTTAAACCAGCTAAGACCAGCCAACCAGCCTAGGCTGGTATTAGCTGGTTTTTTCAGCAGGGAAGGCATGTAAAACATCTCAGAAAAAAATTATTTATCTCAAGTGAACATTAAATAAATCCATTAATTACAAAACAGATGTTATTTTAAAAACATTTAACAATGTAAAGCAGATGTCTAGTATTTACAGGCAGTGTATGCACCACCAAGTTATAAAACAAGAATGTTTATGATATACAGGATAGTTTAAAGTATCACTGTTTGCTGTTGGATTACCAAATACACGTAGGTCATTTCCTAGAAAACATTTTTAGGAAAATATGGAAATTTGTATAAACACAAAAAATAAGTTAGCAAAACATTTTCGTAATACTTGTAATTCTGAAAAAAGTTAAGCAGTTGAAATGAGTTTTTATTAGCATTTAGCACCATGTGGACGTTAGCACTAGTGGACTAGTAGTACAATACAACAACAACAGCACTAATACCACCTTTTACATACACATGTAACTGTCAAAATTTATAGGATGAATATAGATATCATTTACCTTGCAATCTGGTCACGATGTCAAAGAGATGTAAATGCTATTTCTTCCGATGCTGCTCTTTGCAGGTGTGCAATACTGCAACCTTCCAGAGTAGATTGCCTTCATTTCCGGTTCTAAACGATTCAATTTCCAGGAAATCACATGCCATCAAATCTCATGCTGCTTAACCAATTGGATCTGGTTTGTTCCACAGCTACTTATATTTATACCATACACATAACATTTCATAGGTTAAATCGAATAGTTTTCAAAGTTAACACATTTACATTGATTCTAAGCATTTAAATAAAATCAAAATGCTCTAAATACATAATTTTAAACTATGCCATGATTGATTGATTGATTGATTGATTGATTGATTGATTGATTGATTGAAACTTTGATAAATTTTAGAGTAGTCAATGTGATTACTCTAAAATCGTATAGCAGTATAGATTTACTGTCCTCTGAAAAAACATTTAGCCATTATTGTCAAAATAGCTGGAAACAAAAGTGAGTACACCCTAAGTGATAACAGCAGTGTATTGTTTAACCATGCAAAGCCACATATCCTATTCATCATGTTTATGTTTATGTTTATGTTTATGTTTTGTTTTTGTTTTTGTCTGCTTGACAGGATCATACAAAGTTGTGTATCTTGTATTAGAGCAGTTAAAATTTGGTGCCTTAAGTATAATTCTCTCATACTGTTCAACATGACATCTCATGGCAAAGAACTCTCTGAGGATTTAAGAATTAGAATTGTTGCTCTCCACAAAGATGGCCAAGGCTATTAGAGGTTTAGTAACACCCTGAAACTGAGTTAGACTACAGTGGTCAAGGTCATACAGAGGTTTTCCCAGATGGGTTCCATTCGGAACAGGCCTTGCAAGGGTCAATCAACGAAGGTGAGCACTCGTTCTATGCATCAGGTGCAGAACCTGGCTCCAAAAACAGACACATGAGTGCTGCCAGCATTGCTTTAAAGGTTGCAGAAGTAGCAGGTCTGCTTGTCAGTGCTCAGACCATACGCTGCACACTGCAACAAGTCGGTTTGCTTATACGTTGTCCCAGAAGGAAGCCTCTTCTGAAGCTGGCTCACAAGAAAGCCAGCAAACAGTTTGCTGAAGACAACATGTCCAAGAACATGAATTACTGAAACCATGTCCTGTAGTCTGATGAGACTAATGCCGAGTTCAGACTGCATGATTTTCAAAGCAATCGCGTCACAGATGTTTTCACACTGCATGACTATCTGGGGTAGAATTCCGTCACTGCTGTGTTCAAACTGCACGATGGATCGGCGACAGGGGGTTTCACACTGCATGACTTTACAATAGGAAGAATCGCCGACAACTTTTTCCCGGTCCGCAAACTATGTCTCACAACCAAACACACGCGAGAAGTGACATGGAAACAACGCAAGGTCAGGCGTGCAAGTTCTCACGTGAGACTGGGATTATTATTTAAAAAAATGGCAGCCCGCAAGAAGCTTGTCATACAAATTGCATGTGCACTCATTTGCAGCGAAAAGAAAAGAAGCCGAAGCTATGCTTGTTGATATTGTGGTCTATACCTTTGTAACTCCTCCCCCACCTTCCCGCTGGCCTGAATGTTGCTTTCTCATTGGCTGTAGGTAATCGCCGACGTGATTTTCAGTCAGATCACCTTTCACACGGCATGATTTTGAATCGTCGACAGGTCCAGATATTTAGCATGCCAAATATCTCACGGGTGTCGGCGACACGTCGGCGATTCTCTCAGATCGCGTCTTTGATAGTTCACACTGTCTGATTGTCACTCGCGTGAACGAGCACCGATTTGCCTGTGATTTCGGGCATTTGTCGGCGATTTCTCAAAACCTGTCGGCGAGTCAAAATCAGGGCTAAAATCATGCAGTCTGAACTCGGCATAAGATAACTTTCAGAAACAGTCCCACCACTAATGCACAGACTAACAGTCTGTTTGGGACAAATATAGCGAATCTGTGACAAATAGTGAATAGTCTATGGGCTGTTGCACTGGATATCAAAACACTTGTAACATGCCTTGACTAATTTACAGATTTAGATTTAGGAGAAAATCTTTAAAATAATGGGCGTGTCAGTCCTAAATTTAGGACTCATACATTTTTGCTGTAAGAGTATTTCACAAAGCGTTTTAGCTCTAAAACTAGCTCCCAAATCTGTGAACATTAGGAGTAGTGAAGAGGACTCCTAAGTCACTAAGACCAAATTCCAACTATCCTAAAATGGCTGTTGCTGGCAATCTGCCTCGGAACTTAAACTTTTTAGAAACACACTGCATTTATTTGCACACATATGTTTTCCTACTCAATTTTTTTGGTTTTCGAGGTTATCCCAACTCAAAATGTTCCTTTGATTATATCATTGTTTTCATTAACATGTTGGGCAAGAAATAACAGCTGTTATTGAGTCCAGTTTGGTTTTCTTTTACGCTTCTTTTACTATCAGCCATGATTGTTCTATTCTGCCAATAAAAAGGCTGTTTATATGTGTTACGTTGAGACGTAAGTGCTCTATGCATAGCTCTGATTCTTGCATGCATGCTCTCTCTCTCTTGCGCTCTCTTTCTCTCTCTCTCTGTCCTTCTCCCAGGTGGCCCCACCCTGATTGAACGTGCCGGTACGTGCCCCGTGGTTGGGTGAACCAGGATCTGCGCGTCTTTTAAAAATGAGGCGACGCCGAGCTGGAGTGTGGGCTGTTGGTGTTGCTATTTGGAAGATTGTGTGTAACGAAAAAGTTGAAACATTGTATAATTACATTTGTGTAAATATTGTGAATACCGTTAGTTTTGTCACCTTACCCACCTAGTGTTTCCGTTGTAGTTTTACTCCGATTGTTTTTCTTTCTTTCAACGTGGCTGTGTGTTTTTGCCCGTTATTGTAAATATTGTAAATACACCTTTTTCTCGCTCGGAAGCTGTAGGGGTTGGGTGCCTTTTTCTTTTGTGAAATTCGTTTTCTCCTGTTTTTCAACTAGTCAGGGAGTTAGTTCAGTCCCTGTATTTTTGTTTGACTTTTTCTTTTAGGGTATTAAGTTTCTTTGGGAAAAGTTAGTTTTATTCTTTTGTTTGTTATTTTGGCCTTGGCCCAACCCTGAAGTTGACTAGCTTCCTATTTTGGTAAAAATAAAAAAGAACGAAAGATCAAAAAAAGTCGGTGTGAAGGCTATTATTTATGTTACTCCTAGCCCCTAGACCTGGGACGTAACATAAATTGGGGGCTCGTCTTTTACTTAATCCACAAAAACGGATTATTTCTCATCCATGAACCCTTCTTGTGGCTGTACAGTGGGTAAGTCATTCCAGTTTATTCTTTGTTTGGCTGCTTTCTTTTTGGTGTGTGAAAAAGTAGCAGATCATAGAGGTATTATGGATTTTGATTTGATCGCCTTTACACTCGCTCCGAGCACGGAACAGTTTAATCGCTGTCGTAAGGATGATCTGTTCAAAATTGCAGAATTTTTTTAAATTGTTGTACCGCATAAAGCTTCTAAGAAGGAGGTTAAAGACTTGTTGCACAAAGAATTGATTATGCAGCGGATTTTGCCTGATGAGTCCGGGGTGGGTGCCGTGGATGCAAGTGCTTCTACGCCGACGGAGGTCGACGAGAAGCCGCCATCTGCGCCACACTCGCCCGCACTTTCCAGGTATCCAATAACTGCACCACCCAGTAGTACTTCATTATTACCCAATTCGGACCAGTTGTTATTTTTAAGAACAAAGGAAATAGAATTGGAAATCAAACGGGAAGAGACCGAGACAAAGAGGCTTCATTTAAGGGAGCTAGAGCTTGAGATGGAGAGGGAACGTTTTCGGCGAGATCACAGCCGGCTTCACCCGACTGAGAGCGCGCCGGAGAGTTCCCCTGCTTCTCCGTCGTTTGCTCAGTTACCTACAGGGCCTAGGCCAGTCTCTTCTAGTCCCGTTTCTGTTCCAGCGGCGATTTCTTCGCCTGACTTTGACGTGAGCAAACACATTAATTTAGTCCCTCCTTTTCGAGAAGCCGAAGTTGACAGCTATTTTACAGCTTTTGAACGTGTTGCAGCTACATTGCAGTGGCCAAGAGCGATGTGGGCTCTGCTTCTGCAATGTAAGCTAACCGGCAAAGCGCAGGAGGTTTGCTCCGCGTTGCCGATAGAACAGAGTCTAAATTACGATGTGGTTAAACAGACTGTTCTTCGTACTTATGAGTTAGTGCCGGAAGCGTATAGACAGAG
>NC_133370.1:35373295-35410564 GCF_049309525.1 Garra rufa
TTCACCAAAATAAGATGTATATTTTCAAAACTCTTAGTACAAAAATCCAAACTGGTCACACGCTACATCACTAGTCATTCTATCAAAATCTGATCTCATGCTTTCATCACAATTACACATATTTACATTTTTTTTTTTTTTTTTTTTTTTGGATTGGTACTATTTTCACAAGCAAGAGGTACATTTTCAACATTCTACTAATCTCACAACAAATCAAAAGTGCACTTTTTTCCATTTTAGCATATGTTTTGCAGTTTTTTTTTCCACTGCTAACAACCAATGTTCAAAACTGAAGCCACATTTTCAAAACTGTTCATATAGACCAAACATGTTTTTTGGCCAAACAGTTGATCTCACCTCCAAAACTCACTCAGACTAACAAAACACTTCATATAGGTCTCAAAATAAGCTTTCTCATTCAAAAAACATACATTACATTCATAACACACAGATCTAAAAAACACTAAAAACAGGGAGGATGACATAATCGATTAACTTTTTGAATTGAATTGAATTGAATTGAATTGAATTTAACTTTTATCTTTGAAGTTTGAATGATTTGTCACATAAGTATTTTATTATTGGATAAGAATAACATCTTTTCATTTTACTAACTGTATTAGAGCACAAAGAATGAATGAGAAAAGCAGCATTTCCACCCTATTTCTTTATATTAAAACAAAACCCCATCAACATTAATCAAAATTTACTTGTGAAAAAAAAACACAGAGAAATATATATAAAAATAAAGATCTTCCCTTCTAGCCTGTTTTTCCTCTCTTTCTTGATCTTCTCCTTCTAGCCTGCACTCTTCTAACAATGCCTGATATATGGTATTTTTGAGCACTTCCTATGTTGATCTGCCTCCTTAGGATGAATCACTTGTTGTATTCCCAATTGTAAGTCGCTTTGGATAAAAGCGTCGGCTAAATTAATAAATGGAAATGGAAATGGAAAAAGTAAGGGAGGTGGAGCAGAGGTGGATCAGTTAGAGGGTTGGAGTAGATGGGCATAGCTGAAGACCACAAATGTGAATCAGAAGAAAACTAAGGCAGAGCAGAATGGTGGGACCGGTGGAGCTAAAGAGAGCAGAGCGAGAGATCATGGTGAAGCTGATGGAGCTTGGAGCATAGTGGTGCTGGAGACTTCCAGGGAAGAACTCAAACAGACAGCACAGAGAGTTTGTGATTGTGACAGGGTCAAAGAGTTCAGAGACAGCCTCCTTGGCCATGACAGAACAGGCAGAAGGTTCAGAGATGGCTCAGTGAGGCTGTGACAGGCCAGGAAAGGAGTTTAAAGACGGCCTATTTGGTCATGACAGGACGCACAAGTTCAGAAACTACATCCTTGGCCATGACCGGAGAAAAATCAAGTTCAGAGACAACCTCCTTGGCCATAACAGGACAGGCAGAGGTTTCAGAGATGACCTCTGTGGCCGCAACAGAACAAGCAGAGAGCTCGGGAACGGTTCCATGGAATTCATGGATGGCCTCCTTGGCCATTTCAGAGCAGGCAGAGAGTTTAGGGGCAGCCTCCATGGCTATTTCAAAGTAGCGGCATGACTAACCTGAGCGGTTCAGATAGCCTCCCTCAAAAGAAATCATGAGGCAAATCAGGGACAAAGAAAGGCAACACTTCAAATGCAAGTTTGTCAACAAAAGCACAAACACAGATCATCCAGTCCTGTGTCCGTTTTGTCTTGTCTTTTTCTGCGGCTCATGCATGGTGCAATCAGAGCTGATTTGGCGTTGGGGCTGCGTGGATTATGAGCTGCTTGTCTTCTATCTGTCGCTCATTAACCCACCTTTATATTCTCCACTGACTAGCCCTTGTTGCAAGTAGATTGTTTTGTGTTTGGTGCTCTGTGTGCTCCGTGCTCTGGTTTTGCAAAAAAAAACTGTGTTTACCTTTCCGCACTGGACTACCACTCTCTGCCTCACTCTTCTCTTTGGTTGCTGGTCCTGGGCTGCATTCAGCCTGTTTGGTCTGCACTACGCTGCAGACCGAAGCTGAATTACCCCAGAGACTCGCTATTTTGGTTATTGTTTTTTACAGTGTTTTGTTTTGTTTACCTTTGAAAATAAATCTCATTTTGTATCTAATCCTCTGCATTTGCGTCCTCTGTCTCCTCGCCCTGTCACAGAATCTATTGCCACATGATCATGGACACAGCAGAAGAGGATGAGGTGCACAAATCTTTCATGCAACAGGGCACTCTTCTGGGTTGGCAACAGGAGGAAATCGTGGCTTCTTAACCAGCTGACGGAACGGATCGACCAGCTACACACCAGCCCTCCTGTGGCTCAGATGGTAACCCAGCCTCCCAATCCCAATGGAGCGAGTGTCAGTCACACTGAACCACGGCTCAAACCTCCTGCTCCTTACTCAGGTGAGCCTAAGACATGTCGACCTTTCTTGTCCCTAAATGACTTTCTTGCTGCAGCCTTCCTGTTTTTCCACAGAGCGGTCAAAGGTAGCCTTCACCATTACGCTCTTGGTGGGTCAAGCGAGAGAGTGGGGAATGGCCATGTGGGACAACAAGCAGGACTGCTATTCCTCTTATGAGAGTTTCTCAGAGGAACTACGCAAGGTGTTTGATCGCTCGGCTCAAGGCACTGAGGTGGCATGAGTCTTGGCACTGCTACGGCAGTGGGAACAGTCAGTATCCAGTTACTCAATCGAGTTTCGCACACTCGCGGCATCCTGTGGCTGGAACAACAAAGCCCTTTCTCCATGGTCGCCATCCGAGCGGATAACCGTCTTTCTTTCCGTTTCCGGCATTGGAGAGGAGTGTTTTTTCTAGAGCGCTTACCGCCCAAGGAGGGGCAGAAGGTGAGCGTCGCTAGGGCTCAATTTCCCTCTGGTGATCGTTTGGAGTTTCAAGCCTTGTTACTGGTCAAATGGGCTGCTTATCAAGTGTCTGCTTTGACTCTGCAGCAGAGGGCAATTTAATGGATGCCGGGCTGGCCAGGCGCTTGGAGATTCCTTTCATGGCCCTGGCCAAGCCTATATCAGCTAGAATACTTTGCGGCACCTCTTCTTTATGGATAAGAAGGATGGTTTGCTGCACCCCTGCATACACTATTCGGGGTTGAATGGCATCACAGTGAAGAATCGTTATCCTTTGCCATTAATGTCATCCGCCTTCGAGGTCTTGCAGGGGGCAACCATCTTTATGAAGTTGGACCTCCGCAACGCTTAACACTTAATCCGGATTAGGGAGGGGGATGAATGTAAGACCACCTTTAACACCCCCTCGGGGCACTTTGAGTATTTGGTCACACCATTTGGGCTCTCCAACTCCCCGGTGGTCTTCCAAGCACTTGTCAATTACATGCTCAGAGACATGGTCAACCGGTTTGTTTTTGTTTACCTAGATGATATCCTGATCTTCTCCCAGAATGAGCGTGATCATATCCAGCATGTCAGGTCAGTGCTCCAGCGGTTACTTGAGAATTGTTTATTCGCCAAGGTGGAGAAGGAAGTCCGTTACGTTCCCGGGATTTGTCCTCTCCCCGAGGGTGTCCAAATGGATCCTACCAAAGCAAAAGTAGTTGCTGATTGGCCCACCCCAGGTAGTCGTAGGAGTTCTTTACTGATGATCTGTCTCCGGGGCTCATCTAGTTGATGTGGTCTCCGCTGACATTCAGGGCTGTAGAGATTGTCTCTAAGTGTTGATCCACCATCTGGGCTGGGTATGGACTGGATCTGGGGAACCATCTGATCTGGATACAGACTGGATCTGGTGGCTACGGTGTCCTCGGAATAAGAACAAAACAGACTAATATTAGCATAGATGCCATTCTTCTTACGATGCAACAAGTACATCAGGTGTTATGGGAAGTGTTCCCAGTTCCGGTTGACCTAATTAATGCAGCCTAACAATGCTTTAACAGATTTGGATTTATAGAAATGTGTTAGGTGTAGGCCAGGTTAAAGAGATGTGTCTTTAATCTAGATTTAAACTGACAGAGTGTGTCTGCCTCCCAAACAATGTTAGGTAGATTGTTCTAGAGTTTAGGCGCTAAAAAGGAAAATGATCTGCAACCTGTAGATGATTTTAATATTCTAGGTGTTATCAAATTGCCAGAGTTTTGAGAATGCAGTACACGTGAGGGACTATAATGTGACAAGAGCTCGCTCAAGTACTGAGGAGCTGAACCATTGAGGGATTTATAAGTAAGTGGTGGTCTGTGTTTGTAGCTCCCTGGAGCTTAATTTTTCTGTTGGATCTTATTGTCACTTCTGCTGTTTAAATTGATAGATATAGCTTAACTCCCACCAAATTTCCAATATTGTCCATCAAACTAATTTGACTGATCTGATCATTCGCGTTATTCTATAACCGCGAGTGCAGTGCGTTAACATTCCATTAGCCGGTTAACTTGACGCTCACATTTCATTCACGTTTTTATCTCGTGTTTACTATCATTAGCATTGCATTAGCCGGTTAGCTTGCCATTCACGTTCCATTCACGTTTTTATCTTGTGTTTACTATCATTAGCATTTGCGTTATAGTCAGGCTGACAGAGAAGATTTCAGAACTAGAGTCACGCATCCAAACTTTAATAGAGGATAGTATGTGAGGGCCTTAGATACAGTTTTGAATGCGACTAGCTCAGAAAGCCCTGTACATTGTTTGGTTCCGGTAACAACGCCCATGCAGCAGGGCAACTGGGTGACTGTGAGGCGGCATAGTCGCGGGTCAAAACACCGCTCTTCTGTTCCAATCAGAACATCAAACAGGTTCTCCCCACTCAGTGAAGCACCCACTGAGAAACCTGATGAAAGTGCTCTAGTTATTGGCGATTCTATTGTACGGAACGTGAAAATAGAGACACCAGCCACCATAGTCCAATGTTTACCGGGAGCCAGAGCGCCTGACATCTTGGCAAATTTAAAAGTGCTGGCTAATGCTAAACGTAAATTCAGTAAAATTGTTATTCACGTCGGCACTAATGATGTTCGACTTCGCCAGACGGAGATCACTAAAAATAATGTTAAAGAGGTGTGTGAACTTGCAAGTACGATGTCAGACACTGTATTATGCTCTGGTCCCCTCCCTGCTTACCGTGGTGACGAGATACACAGTAGACTGTTGTCACTAAACGGCTGGATGTCAAAGTGGTGCCCGCAGAATAACATAGGTTTCATAGACAATTGGACGAGTTTTTAGGGCAGACCTGACCTGTTGAAAAGAGATGGTCTTCATCCCTCCGGATATGGAGCTTCTCTCCTATCTAGAAATATGGCACATAGTCTTAGAGTTTGCACTTGACTAACTGGGGCCCAGGTCAGGAAGCAGACAGACTGGCTAAACCGACCGTTTGCTAGCCGCCTCATGTCACAGAAATCAGTTAATTCTCAGCACATAGAGACCCTTGTAGGATTTTGGGTTACGCAAAGCGCAAATAACGATCGAATCACCACATTCCAGGAGAATCAAAAAGATTTTCCCTCCCAACCAGTTGCCTTTGTAAAAAAATCAGTCAAGACACCCACAGGACGCCAGCTAATCCACTAGTCTTCCCTAGTGTTGACCCAGCATGCCCGGTTAACATTAATCCATGTCAGAAACACAGGAAGACGGTAATTCACAGGACACTAAAACAGTGATAATGCGACCATACGCATCCAGAGAGGAGAAACCGCTCTTTGTCTGAGAGCACCCAAGAAACAGATGTCCAGCTTGCTCCTGACATAAATTTCAATCACATAAACAGTAAAAGGACAGATTTACACGAGCCTGTAGGGCACAGGATCCGTCCAGCGTGACTCTCGTGACCTTTCAGACATCCTGTTCCGCTGACATTCCAAACGCACCCCGTCTCTCAATTGAGAGCATGCAAAGACAATCTTTAAAGAGATAATCAACTTATTAGTATTGCTATTAGAGCAACAGTATACTATGTTTTCATGTTTTCTTTTATATGCTTGATGTGTTTTATGTGATCGTTGGAGTTTGATCTATACATTATATGCCTTTAGGAAAGGAAGTTATCAAATGTATTAACAGGTAAGCAATATACCCTTGTTTGATATGTAATGAATGGGCTTGACGTATGCTACACAGCAAAACGAATGAGAAGTTGATATTGTGTATATTTTATGCATTGCAACAGTTTATTGAGGTTAATAACGACGTGCAGAGGTTTTATTATCTTAAGTTACGCACCAGAAGGTACAGCCCAGGGGGCATGGCTCTGCCCCGCAGCAATATTCGATTGGACCATAGCACCATGGGACGTATTTGGGCAGCCTGCTTAAAATCCAATGACTCTTATAGTTCATTTCCTTTTTGCTACTGGCTTGTGCCATTGCCTTTCGTCATCGCTTTTGGTCTTCCGCCTGCCGTGGTTTGAGTGCTTTTCACCTGTGCTCACCCGCTCGAACAAGCACGCGTTTGTGCCATCAAAACTCTACAGAACAAACTGAAAAATTTGCGACTGCCAAACTCTTCAAAGTCTCGCAACTCCGATGCAGAAGAACTCTGAGCGCGTCAAACCGCATAACCAGGCAACCGAAGACCGGCTCCAGCAACCCAATCCTCAACTTCAAAGGATTCCCAAAGACGTCATCCAAAGACCGACCAGCAACCAACCAGAATCTTTGCTAAGTTGAGCCCACAGAGGGGAATCCCCGTTCCCGGCACAAACGCAAGTAAACAAGGTCTCCCTTTTCTGGCTGAACCTGGTGCTAGATTGTTAAGTCAAATCTCTGCTTTTGTGGTTTTCTAAGGTTGCGATCTAAGAACTAGTTAAGAAATACTAGAACTTTGGGGTTCTCTTCAATTCAGTAATTTCTCATCCCCGGAACCGTATGAGTGTAAGTGCGAGTGTGTGTGTGTGTGTGTGTGTGTGTGTGTGTGTGTGTGTGTGTGTGTGTGTGTGTGTGTGTGTGTGTGTGTGTGTGTGTGTGTGTGTGTGTTTGTGTCTTAGTAGATTAGTTTTGTGTCTTAAAGTAGTTCAATAAATCATTGTTATCTGTATTTAGATCCAAGCTGCCTCAGCATTAAAATTTCCTAACGTAATATTTTGGTTTATTTGTGATCTTGGCCAGGAGCATAAATTAAACCTCAGAGTTGATACAGTATACTGAATTACCCACTTCGCTGGACGAATGGTTAAGAAGCTTAATCTATTAATTCTGAATCAATTTAATCAAGTTTTGAATCTTTCGATTCGATTCATTATTTGAATCATTATAAAATTGAGCTTAATCCCTACACCCTTTCACCTAGATATCACACTATAGAGACTGTGTCTGTTCCCTGAGCTAGAAAATACAAAAAATGCCTGAACCAAATCAAGAGTAACAATTTAATTGATGTTCAACAAATAAAAAATGTATAATACAGAGAAACAAATGATAAAGCTTGGCTTATTGAATATCAGGTCCCTTTCTACGAAAGCACTTTTGTAAATGATATGATCACTGATCATAACCTAGATGTGCTCTGTTTGACAGAAACCTGGCTTAAACCAGATGATTACATTGTTTTAAATGAGTCCACCCCCCAAGATTACTGTTATAAACATGAGCCGCGTCTAAAAGGTAAAGGGGGAGGTGTTTCTACTATTTATAGCAATATTCTCAATGTTTCTCAGAGAACGGGCTTCAAATATAACTCGTTTGAAGTAATGGTGCTTCATATAGCTGTCAGTATTTTGTCCTGTCTTGTTCTGTTCTCCTAGTGTTTTTCCCCCTATGTTTCCAGTTCTAATGGTTTAGTCCTTGTCTCCCCCTTTAGTTCTGTCTCATTTGGTCTAGTCATGCCCATATTTGTATTTCCCCCTCGTCATCCTATTATCTCGTTTGTAACCACGCCGTGTCTTCAGTGTATTTAAGTCTGTGTCTGCTCACTACCCCTTGTCCGTCATTAACGTTACATGTGCCTGTTTCTTGCTCCTGGTTTTTGTTTGTTTGTATCATTTTCAAGTGTTTTGTTTAATAAACTGTATTTATTCATTTACTCCGGTTCTCCTCCTCCATCTCCACTCCTCAACCCCGCCTGACTGTGACAGAACGACGGACCCAAACAGAAGATGAATCGGGCTGAGGAAAAACTGTGGAGACTGCGGCAGGGCGGCCGAACGTTGGAGCGATATGTGGAGGAGTTCCTCGAGCTTTCACATCAGGTGGGCTGGCCCGATGCTTCCCTCGGCGCTGTGTTTATTTTGGGACTGGATGATGAGATTATTTGTCGCGATCTTCCTGCCTGTCAATTCCCCTTGATCGAGCTAGTCAATCTCATTCTGTTTTTAAATGGGTCTGAAGTCGAAGAAATTTGTCCTATCAGTCCGACTAAGTCTCATCATCCAGGCTGCCACGCCAGATTCTGCAAGCAAGATGGCTGCCACACCAGAGTCTGCAAGCAAGATGGCTGCCACGCCAGAGTCTGCAAGTAAGATGGCTGCCATGACAGAGTCTGCAAGCAAGATGGCTGCCATGTCAGAGTCTGCTCACCAGTTGGCCACCATGTTACTATCTGCCCTCAAGATGGCTGCCACGCCAGAGTCTGCACGCAAGATGGCCGCCGTTCCTGAGTTCCCGGCCAAGATGGCCACCGTTCCTGAGTTCCCGGCCAAGATGGCCGCCAAGCCTAAATTCCCAGCCAAGATGGCCGCCAAGCCTGAATCTCTGACCAAGGTGGCCGTTGATCCTGAGTTCCCGGCCAAGATGGCCACCAAGCCTGAGTCCCCGGCCAAGAGGGCCGACGTTCCTGAGTTCCCGACCAAGATGGCCGCCAAGCCTGAATACCTGGCCAAGATGGCCGCCAAGCCTGAATCCCTGGCCAAGATGGCCGTTGTTCCTGAGTCCCTGGCCAAGATGGCCGCCAAGCCTGAAT
Organism: Garra rufa; assembly: GCF_049309525.1. Taxonomy (NCBI): domain Eukaryota; kingdom Metazoa; phylum Chordata; class Actinopteri; order Cypriniformes; family Cyprinidae; genus Garra; species Garra rufa. The sequence continues at coordinate 35,382,145 of NC_133370.1, forward strand.
CTACACCCAAGATAGCTACCGTCAAGTCAGAGTCTCCGCTGGTTCCGCCCAGCCCTCCAGTGACCGCGCCGCCAGAGCGCCCTCCAGTGACCGCTCGCCCAGAGCTTGCTCCTTCAGTGTCTCCGCTGGAGACGCCCAGCCCTCCTGAATCTCCGCTGGGGTCGTCCAGCCGTCCAGAGCCCGCTCCTCAAGAGCGCCGTCCAGAGCCCGCTCCTCAAGAGCGCCGTCCAGAGCCCGCTCCTCAAGAGCCAGTGCGCCCTCCAGAGCCGGAGCTCTCTCCTGCTCGCCCCCCAGAGCCGGAGCTCTCTCCTGCGTGCCCTTCCGTGCTCTCCTGTGTGGACTATGCCCTAGGTTCCCCCAAGAAAATTTTGGGGGAGGGCTACTCCCCTGATCAGCCATGGCCACCTGGACTGTTTACTCGGCCATGGCCACCTGGACTGTTTACTCGGCCATGGCCACCTGGACTGTTTACTTGGCCATGGCCACCTGGACTGTTTACCCGGCCATGGCCTCCTGAACTATTTACCCGGCCATGGCTTCCTGAGCCCCCAGATCCGCCATGGCCTCCTGGACTGTTTACCCGGCCATGGCTTCCTGAGCCCCCAGATCCGCCATGGCCTCCCGGACTGTTTACCCGGCCATGGCCCCCTGAGCTCTCAGATCCGCCATGGCCTCCCGGACTGCTTACCCGGCCATGGCCCCCTGAGCTCCCAGACCCACCATGACCTCCTGGACTGGTTACCCGGCCATGGCCTCCGGAGCTCCCTGGAGACCTCCCCTGTGTCCTGTGGTTCCTGTATCCCTGTCTAGTGGTCTCCAGGGCGCCCACCCCCCCTCCCCTTTGGATGTTAGACGGCGCGAGACGCGCCTTTTGGGGAGGGGGGTGTAATGTCAGTATTTTGTCCTGTCTTGTTCTGTTCTCCTAGTGTTTTTCCCCCTATGTTTCCAGTTCTAATGGTTTATGTTGTATTTGTCTAAATATCAGTATATTTAGTGGACAATAACACAATGGAGACCGAGTGCACTTAACCACTGTTTCTTCTTTACTTAAGAACTATTCAGAAGTATATACAGGGTCACACAGCGCCACCAAAAGCACAACCTAGTAATTGCAGGATTTACCCAATGCTGAACACTGAATACATAACATTTCCTCCCAACTTAAATCAAAGGTGACCATACAAAACAAGGTGCTATTACTTTTCTTGAATTTAACTTTAACCACAGTGAAACAAGCACCTTTTTACTTAAGTTTACTCAGCATGAATCTCTCTTTAACAATATATACATTAGGATGCTTGATAACGATCAGGAGGTCTAATGAGACGGGTAGGATAGCGCTTTAAAGTCTCTCTTGTTTGTACTGTCTCAGTAGGCGCAGTGTCAATGTTACCAGACCCTGGGTTATCAGTTATCACATCTACAAGATCATTAGTCTTTTCACTGATATTCTCCAGAAGGGAATGTGCTTGGGAATTATCAGAACAAACAGGAACATCTGGCTCAATCGAGGTGTCAGACAATGGGGCCTCCTGTCTCAACATTTGATCAACATGACGTTTCCAAGTTCCAGCAATGCCCACATTGACGTTGTAGGAGACAGGTCCCGTTCTTGACATTACCACTCCCGGTATCCATTTTTCTCCTTTTCGGTAGTCACGGACAAGGACAGAGTCTCCAACAGAAAATTCTCTCGACTTGGAGTGTCCCTGGCGTCGTAACTGCTGAGCTTCCTGAGATTGACTCACGGTTCTGGCAAGATTAGGTTTAAGAAGATCCAGTCGGGTTCTTAATTTGCGATTGAGGAATAACATTGCAGGTGACTCCTTAGTAGTAGCATGAGGAGTGTTCCTGTATGTTAACAGGAATCCATCAAGTTGCTGTTTGATTGGGGTTGACCCCCTGGAAGCTTTTAGAGCGTGTTTCAGTGTTTGGACAAAACGTTCAGCTTGCCCATTACTGGAAGGATGGTAGGGTGCAGAGCGGATGTGTTGCACTCCATTCGCTTTCAGAAAGAATGAGAACTCCTCAGCACAAAACTGTGGGCCGTTGTCACTGACAATGACATTAGGGACACCATAACGACTGAAAAGTCCTCGTAATACTTGAATAGTTTTGCTTGTGGTAGTACTGTCCATGATGGAGACTTCAGGCCATTTGGAGTGTGCATCAACTACAATGAAGTACATATGGCCTTCAAAGGGACCAGCAAAATCCACATGAATCCTTTCCCAAGGATGAGTTGGCCAAATCCATGGGTGAAGCGGTGCAGGACAGGGAGCATTTTGGATATGTTGACATGACTGGCATGATTTGGATTGCAATTCGATCTGTCTATCGATACCCGGCCACCAGGCGTAGCTACGGGCAAGATGTTTCATCCTTACCACCCCAGGATGGCCTATGTGTAAATCAGCTAACACCCGGTGGCGGAGTTTGGGGGGTACAATAACACGACTTCCCCACATTAAACATCCTTGTACCACTGTAAGCTCATGACGACGAGTCACAAAAGGTAGCAAGTCTGTGGGTACATCATTGGGTCTTGGGAACCGTCCAGATGAAACCATGTCCAGCACAGATGACAAAGTGGGATCCGTTAAGGTGTCACGTTTAATTTCAGCATTACTGACAGGCAGGGTGGCTACCTGATTGGCATAGAACACGTCCACTGTGTCCATTTTCTCTGTGTGTGTCACTGGCAATGGTAGTCGTGAAAGTCCATCCGCATTGGCATGGTGGGCTGCTTTCTTATACTCAAGGACATAATCATGGGCTGCTAAAAGTAAAGCCCATCGTTGCATTCTGGCTGCTGCCATGGATGGAATGCTCTTGTTAGGACTAAAAATAGCAGTTAGGGGTTGATGATCAGTGAGGAGGGTAAACCTTCTTCCGTATAAATACTGATGGAATTTGCGAATTCCAAAAATTATGCCCAGAGCCTCCCGCTCAATCTGAGCGTAATTTCGTTCCGCTTTACTGAGTGTTCGGGACGCGAAAGCAATTGGCTTTTCCTCACCATTGGGGCACAGATGTGATATCACAGCTCCCACCCCATACGGGGAAGCATCACAGGCAAGACGAATGGGTAGCTCTGGATCATAATGGGTGAGTACTGCTGGTGAGTAAGGAAATCCTTTGCAGTTTGAAATGATTGTTCACAAGCCACACTCCAGTACCATTTCTTTTCTTTACAGAGAAGATTATTAAGTGGATTCAAAACAGACGCCAAATTTGGAATGAAACGACCATAATAGTTAATCATTCCCAGAAAAGAGCGTAACTGACTTACATTGACTGGTGTGGGCGCTTCCATAATCGCTTTGATCTTTTCTGGTGATTTGTGGAGTCCAGCTGCGTCAATGTAATGACCCAAATACTCCAGTGACTGTTTGAAAAATTCACATTTCTCACGTCGCAATTTCAGACCATATTTTTCCAGTCTAGTGAGAACTTGGTCTAGTGTCTTGAGGTGCTCTGCATTATCTCGTCCTGTTATCAGTATATCATCTAGATAGCAGTGAGTGTTTGGAATCCCCAAGAGAACTTGATCCATCGCTTTCTGAAAGAATGCAGGAGCTGGGGCAATCCCAAAGGGGAGACGGTTATAGCAAAATAGCCCTTTTTGAGTGGATATGGTGAGTAATTTCCTTGACTCCTGTGCGACCGGCATCTGCAAGTAAGCGTTTGACAAATCCAGCTTACTGAATAACTGACCACCAGCTAGAGATGCAAATAGATCTTCTATGCGTGGAAGTGGATAGTGATCCACACATATGGCTGGGTTGAGCGTCACCTTAAAATCACCACACAGTCTCACTGAACCATCTTTCTTTATCACTGGTACCACCGGTGTGGCCCACTCACTGTACTGTATTGGTGAAATCACTCCCATCTCTGTTAAGCGTGTCAATTCAGCCTCTACTTTTGGTCGAATGGCATACGGTACTACCCTTGGTTGACAGAATTTTGGAGTATGATCAGGCTTTAACGTAATTTTTGCTTCAATTCCTTCCATAGTGCCCAATTCTTTCCCAAAAACTTTGGAGTGCCGCTTTAACACAGTGTCTACGGTGTCTGCAACTCCATGTTTGACTGTTTTTATGTCTTGCCAGTTGAGTTTTATAGATCTCAGCCATTCTCTTCCAAATAATGGTGGGGCATCACTGTTGACCACGTACAGAGGCAATTGTGCAGACTGATCGTTTAATTTTACTGCTATGCTGATGACCCCTACTGGTGATAGCGCTTCTCCAGTGTATGTTTTTAAGATTATGTCGGTCGGCTGCAGCGGAATATGCTGCAAGACATTAGCATATTTTTCTTTTGAAATTATGGACACCGCAGCACCCGTATCTAATTCCATCTCCATCAGTTTTCCTTCAATTTCTGGAGTTATACAAATGTGTGCGAGTTGCTCTCTTTTGGTTATCATATACAGTGACATTTCCTTCTCTGTATCTGTACTCGACTCACCACTTTGTTTTCCTCCAGCATCCAGATGATGTACTCGTCTTTTATCATTTTTACTCAGTCTTTTAAATGACTTGAACTTTTTCTCATGCTTTCTTTCTTTCTCAAAGTTTCTTTTATTTCTGCACACGCGTCCAATGTGGCCTCTCTTTCCACATGAATGGCAGGCTTGATCCTTATACCAGCAGTCCTCCTCTGTGTGGTTCGTTTTTCCACATCTATTACAATTGCGTCGCTGTTTGGGCGCGGAAACATGCATTGCATTCACTTTCAGGGACGTGCTGAGTTGTTGCGCTTCGCGAGCGACGGTCTCCGCGGCCACTGCGATCTCCACAGCTTTGTGAAACGAAAGTGCCGCCTCCGTTAAAAGTCGCTTTTGTGTCGCTTCATTGCGTAATCCACAAACAAATCTATCCCTTAGTGCATCCTCCAAATGTGTACCGAAGTCACAATGTTCAGAGAGTTGTTTTAAAATTGCTACATATTGTGCAACAGTCTCTCCTTCCTCTTGATTGCGTTTGTGAAAACGGAAACGTTCTGCTATTATAAGGGGCTTTGGCGAGAAATGTTCCGTTAACGCTGTAACAATCTCCTGATACGTCTTTTGTCCCGGTTTAGCCGGTGCAATCAAGTTACGTAGAAGACCGTACGTTTTAGTGCCCATAACGCTTAACAACACCGGTACTCTTTTTTCCTCTTCAATATCATTGGCCGTTGTAAAGTGTTCAAACCGTTCAATATATGTTGTCCACTGCTCGATGGCCTCATCGAAAGCATCAATATGCCCAATAGTCGCCATTCCGTTTATGGATTATCTTGATTTGATGTCCAGTTGATTGCCGTCAGCGTTTTCAAGAATGTGCACTCATCGTCTTCAAAAAAAAGTATGCTGGTCTATATCAGTTTGTATCAGTACAAAGTTTAACTCAATATTTCCACTCCTCGTCGCCAATTTTTGTTGTATTTGTCTAAATATCAGTATATTTAGTGGACAATAACACAATGGAGACCGAGTGCACTTAACCACTGTTTCTTCTTTACTTAAGAACTATTCAGAAGTATATACAGGGTCACACAGCGCCACCAAAAGCACAACCTAGTAATTGCAGGATTTACCCAATGCTGAACACTGAATACATAACAGTTTAGTCCTTGTCTCCCCCTTTAGTTCTGTCTCATTTGGTCTAGTCATGCCCATATTTGTATTTCCCCCTCGTCATCCTATTATCTCGTTTGTAACCACGCCCTGTCTTCAGTGTATTTAAGTCTGTGTCTGCTCACTACCCCTTGTCCGTCGTTAACGTTACATGTGCCTGTTTCTTGCTCCCGGTTTTTGTTTGTTTGTATCATTTTCAAGTGTTTTGTTTAATAAACTGTATTTATTCATTTACTCCGGTTCTCCTCCTCCATCTCCACTCCTCAACCCCGCCTGACTGTGACAATAGCATTATCCAGAGAAACAAGTGTTAATGATAAATCCCCCGTGACGTTTGTACTGGCTACTGTATACAGGCCACCAGGGCACCATACAGACTTTATTAAAGAATTTATTGTTGTTGGCCGCAGATAAAGTCTTAATAGTGGGTGATTTTAACATCCATGTTGATAATGAAAAAGATGCATTAGGAATAGCATTTATAGACATTCTGAACTCTAATGGGGTTAGACAACATTTGTCAGGACCTACTCATTGTCGAAATCATACTCTAGATTTAATACTGTCACATGGAATTGATGTTAATGGCGTTGAAATTCTGCAGCAAAGCGATGATATCTCAGATCATTATCTAGTCTCGTGTATACTCCAGATAGCTAAAACTGTAAATTCGACTCCTTGCTACAAGTACGGTAGAACCATCACTCCTACTACAAAAGACTGCTTTGTAAGTAATCTTCCTGATTTATCTGAATTCCTCAGCATATTCAATAGCTCAGAAAAACTTGATGTAATAAAAACTATGTGTAACAGAGAGACGTGACGCTTTTATTGTAAAGCCCAGCTGTGGTCAAAACAGGCAGAGGGTCGGTATACAGTGAACGGGAGTAACGAGGGCAAGACAGAAGAGTAATCCTTAAACTGGCGAGGTTTGGTAACAGAGGCGAACGTAATCCAACAGGGCAAGACAAGAGAGTAATCCACAAGGAGGGCAGGAGATCGGTAACCCGAAAGGCAATCAAAAACACGGAAGACAAGACTAGGAAACAAGGAAACAAGGAAACGCTTTTAACATAGCAAAGAGCGGCTTCCAGACGCTCCAAACACAGTAAGATCCCGGAGGGGGGTGCAGCTGTGTCTTGGCTTAACTCAGAAAGTGCTGCTGTGTCTTGACTTGACTCCGGAACTGCTGCCGTGTCTAGCCCTGACTCAGGAAGTGCTGCTGAGGCTTGACTTGTCTCTAAGGAAACAGCTGCGACTTGACTTGACTTTGAAGGAACAGCTGTTACTTGACTTGGCACAAGAACAGCAGCTGTGACGTGACTTGACTTTGCAGGAACAGCAGCTGTGACGTGACTTGACTTTGCAGGAACAGCAGCTGTGACATGACTTGACTCAGCAGGAACAGCAGCTGGAGCAGACTCAGGAGAAGCGGGCACTGGCTTGGCAGGCGAGACACTAGCGGGCACTGGCTTGGCAGACGTGGTGTTAGCAGGCAATGACTTGGCAGACATTGACTGAGTTGAGAGACTGCTCGTGCTGACAGCAATGGTGGGTCCTCCAGGCTGGATACCAGTCTCTGATAAGCCAACGTGACATGAGGGATTGATGCTGCAGCTGCCATTTTGTAAATGTGGCATGGCGCAGCCGTCATTTTGAGTTTGCGGTCTGGCGTGGCCGCCCCTTTGTGATCGCGGATCAGTGCGGCCGCCATTTTACGAATGGGTTGAGCGGCCGGCATTGCTGCGATGTCGCGTTCCTCCTCTGCGACACCCACGGTGAAAGACGTGCCAACGTAAAGCAAAGCATAGTCCATAGACTCGCGAAGAGATGAACGCGGACCCTCGCGAATGAGCTGCAATTTCAACGGCTGATTAACGCCCTCGAGAAAAAAATCTATAAGCACACAATCCAGAAGATCTGAATAATAAGCAATGTCCAAATACTCCTGAATATAACCCTCGAGCGATTGTGCACCCTGCTCGAGGTCTAGTAACAGTTTAGCAGTGTCCATACCTGGCCAATGTCCGGGTGGAAAGCAGGTGGATCCTGGTATGGCCGAGTATTCTGTAACAGAGAGACATGAGACAATCGGATCCATTTGCAAGCTTTTATTGTAAAGCACAGACGTGGTCAAAACAGGCAGAGGGTCAACAGTGAACGGGAGTAACGAGGGCGAGACAGAAGAGTAATCCTTAAACTGGCGAGGGTTGGTAACAGAGGCGAACATAATCCAACAGGGCAAGACAAGAGAGTAATCCACAAGGAGGGCAGGAGATCGGTAACCAGAAAGTCAATCAAAAACATGGAAGACAAGACTAGGAAACAAGGAAACAAGGAAACGCTTTGTATGGTTGCACGCAAACTCAATACTCGGCATGGGAATGAAGTCCAAAATAGTGAGTGACAGTCAGTGTGGTGAAAGGGCTATCTCCGGTGGTGAACGGATGAAAGAACACAGGCAGAGTTTGTAACACTATGGACTCTCTCTTTTCTAGCACTTTAGATACAGTTGCTCCAGTGCGCTTAAGAAAGATTAAGAAAAACAGTGCAACACCGTGGTATAACGATCACACTCGCGCCCTAAAGAGAACAGCACAGAAAATGGAACGCAGCTGGAGGAAAACAAAACTAGAGGTTTTTCGTACCGCTTGGCGTGAATGTAATCTATTCTATAGAAAAGCATTAAAAACTGCCAGATCGGAACACAACCCAAGGTATTTGTTCAATACAGTGGTTAAATTAATGAAAAATAAAGCAGCAACAGGTGCAGACATTTCCCAACAGCACAGCAGTAATGACTTTATGAACTACTTTACTTCCAAGATAGACACTATTAGAGATAAAATTGTAACCATACAGCTGCCTGCTACAGTATCGCATCAGATAATGCACTATAGATATCCTGAGGAACAATTCCACTCATTCTCTATTATAGGAAAGGAAGAATTGTATAAACTTGTTAAATCATCTAAACCTACAACATGCATGTTAGACCCTATTCCATCTAAGCTACTAAAAGAGGTACTTCCAGAAGTCATAGATCCTCTTATGAATATTATTAATTCGTCATTATCATTAGGATATGTCCCCAAAACTTTCAAACTGGCTGTTATTAAGCCACTCTGTTAAGCCACACTGTTATTTTAAAAAACACAACTTGACCCCAATGAATTAATTAATTACAGAGCAATTTCGAATCTCCCGTTTCTGTCAAAGATACTAGAAAAGGTAGTATCCTCACAATTATGCTCCTTCTTAGAGAAAAATGGTATCTGTGAGGATTTCCAGTCAGGTTTTAGACCGTATCATAGCACTGAGACTGCTCTTACTAGAGTTACAAATGACCTGCACTTATCAACCGATCGTGGTTGCATCTCTCTATTAGTGCTACTGGATCTTAGTGCTGCATTTGATACTATTGACCACAACATTCTTTTAAATAGACTTGAAAATTAGGCTCAGTACTAGGGCCATTACTTTTTACACTTTACATGTTACCCGTGGGAGATATCATCAGGAAACATGGTGTTAGCTTTCACTGTTACGCTGATGATACACAGCTTTATATTTCTTCGCGGCCCGGCAAAACATACCAATTTGAAAAACTAACAGAATGCATAGCTGATATTAAAAACTGGATGGCGAGTAACTTCTTACTGTTAAATTCTGAAAAAAAACAGAGGTGTTAATTATTGGACCTAAAATCTCCACAAGTAATAACCTAAAACACAGTCTAATATTAGATGACTGCTCTGTCAATTCGTCGTCATCAGTTAGGAACCTAGGTGTGTTATTCGATAGCAATCTCTTCTTCGAAAGCCACATTTCTAGCATTTGCAAAACCGCATTTTTCCATCTCAAAAACATATCGAAATTACGACCTATGCTGTCAATGTCAAATGCTGAAACGTTAATTAATGCGTTCATGACCTCAAGGGTAGATTATTGTAATGCTTTATTGGGTGGTTGTCAGTGATGGGAATAACGGCGCTATAAATAAACGGCGTTACTAGATCGTAAGAAGAATGGCATCTACGCTATTATGTTTCATTCTTTTCCGAGGTCACTGTAGCCACCAGACCCAGCCTGTATCCAGATCAGATGGTCACTGCAGTCCCCCGGATCCAGTTTATACCCAGCTCAGATCATGGATCACAACCTAGAGATGACTTCTATAGCCCTGAATGTCAACTAGATGAGCTCCAGAGACGGATCATCAATGAAGACCTCACCACCAAGACAGCCATCAGCGCTACACCACGGGAACCTGATGAGTTCTCTGCAATCTGACATTGGTACAAACTGCTGGTTTCGTATGGCCAGAGGAGAACTGGTCCCCCGACTAAGCCTGGTTTCTCCCATGTTTTTTTTCTCCATTTCTGTCAGCTGTGGAGTTTTGTTTCCTTGCCGCTGTCGCCTCTGGCTTGCTTAGTTGGGGACACTTTCCAGCGATATCGTATACTATTTGAACTGAACTGAATGATAATATCACTGAATTCATTGATGAACTGCCTTTAACTGAAAATTGATTGTTTACATTAATGCGCTACACACTATTGTCCTGTTTAAATACTGCTAAGTTGCTTTGACACACTCTGTATTGTTAAAAGCGCTATATAAATAAAGGTGACTTGACTTGACTTGACTTATCCAAACCTCTTCCAGAGACCTTGGCATTGTTGTATATTATCAGTATATGATTTTTCTAATTTACAATAGACATGATGTAGCTGCCTGCAGCTGATAACAAATAATAGCTAATTTATTAGTTTGATGCATAATTAGGTTCTTCACCTTATTTGTTTCAGAGTAGCAACAATTTATCTTTCCATAAGATAACATAGCTCTGACATAGCATCCCCCAACTGAATCACTTGCATTTTATGCATACTATGCACTTTATTCCTTTTTCATTCATGGTATTCATTTAGTAGCTGTTGATCACTCTTGTCTATCTTTTGTTAATAAATGTATTTTTTATTACACTTGTGTCTTCCTTATGTTGATAATACAGTAAGAGGTTCTACAAGTTAGAGATCCCACCAATCTTTCTTATGTGATGTACTCATAACTGCACATACTACACGATTTTGCCTCCCTAGTGTCACGGTTCATGAATCCGCTGCATTCTTCATGTCATGTGTTTTGTGTGTATGTGTGTGTGTTACGTGTCTGTCACGCCCCTCTCATCAGCGCACCGGCTGATCTCATTATCGCCGGCAGCTGCTGCTCATTTACTCTGCTATAAATTCTCATTGCAATCTCTCCTGTTTTTCAGATCGTTGTTTGATGTCTGATGTGTGTTTCCTGTGTTCGTGTTCTTCCTGGAGTCTGGTCGTTGTCTCGTCGTCGTCGTGTAGTCATCTCTCCTGGATTGTTTGTCTTCACTGGATTCACCTCTACTCTTCATCATCACGCTGACCATCTTATCCCTGCGCCACCAACCCATCCGAGAGACCATTTCTGTTCATTGTATTTCTGCCTTATCATCATTGACAATAAACCGGTTTTCACTTGCATTTTGCTTTCTCTCCATTTCTCCCGTATCGTTACAGAACGATCTGACCAACAATGGAAGCAGCAGGTGCCACTCCTTCCTTGTTGGAGGAGTTTATTTGGGTTAGTGTCTCTCAGATGAACGCCCAGGAGAAGAGCATGAATGAGTCAGGGCAGGCTATTCGTGCTCTTGTGGCGCAGGTGTCCGAGCTCACCCAGCAAGTTCAACAGCTGCAAGCTCCCGCTGCGCCACCCACACCACCTACTCCCCTCGTACCATCCAGCGCTGTCTCCCAGTCAGAGCCCCGCCTACCAACTCCGGAGCTCTACAGTGGTGAGCCGAACTATTGCCGTGCTTTTTTAACCCGTTGCTCAATGCACTTTTCGTTGCAGCCCAGAACTTTTTCCAATGAGCAGAGCAAGGTGGTGTTCGTGCTCACCCTGTTGACTGGGAGGGCAGCACTATGGGGAACTGCGGTGTGGGAGAACCAGGATCCATGCTGTGCCTCGTTCCAGACACTCTCCGACGAGATGAAAAGGGTGTTTGACCGCACGGTCGCTGGCGGATCTCAAACAGAGGGAGAGATCCGTCTCCGATTACTCCATCGATTTCCGGACCCTGGCGGCAGAGTGTCAGTGGAACGAGGAGGCGCAGTGGGATATGTTCTTGCATGGGCTGGCTGATCGCGTCCAGAACGAAATCTACGCCCTGGACCTACCTGCCACCCTTAATGGGCTCATCGATCTGGCACTGTGGGTAGACTCTCTACTCTCCCGAGCCGAACGGCGGAGGTTACTCATTCGGCTTCCCCCTGGGGAGATATCCACACCTCGAGCCAGCGGCGGGGACGTGGTCAGCCCCGTCAACGATCACAAGCCTATGCAGGTCGGGCGAGCTCGGCTTTCTCGGGAGGAGAAGGAGAGGCGGAGATCCCAAGGTTTGTGCCTGTACTGTGGAGCGGCGGGACACCTCGCCTATAATTGTCCGGTAAAAGGGCCAGCCCAACAGTAAGTTTGAGGCTACTGTCGGGTGGGATCTCCGATGAGAAGACCTCTTCCAGATCTACCTCCACACTCCTCCCGGTAAGATTAAGATGGTCAGACCACTCTCACAACTGTTTAGCACTTCTGGACTCAGGGGCCGAGGGTAATTTCATGGACTACACATTTGCACTCAAGATTCAAGCTCCACTTCTACCCATCACCTGCACCATCGCAGTCCACGCTCTCAATGGCCAAACTCTGCCCACCATATCATTCACCACCGAACCCATCACACTCACTGTATCTGGCAACCACACTGAGACCATCTCCTTCTACATTCTGGACTCCCCCCTTGCAGCCATTGTCTTAGGACACCCCTGGCTCATTGAACACAACCCCAGGGTTGACTGGCAGCTGAAATCTGTATCAGAATGGAGCATTAAGTGTCATGAGTCCTGTCTTTTGTCTGCTTGTCCATCTGTCTCTGTTTCTGTGTTTCAGTAGAAGGCAGTGGATTTGTGTAACGTGCCCACGGAGTACCTAGACCTGAAGGAGGTGTTCAGTAAGTCTCGTGCTGCTTCTCTCCCTCCTCATCGTCCCTATGACTGTGCCATAGAGTTACTGCCAGGTACGTCTCCGCCTAAGGGCAAATTATATTCACTCTCTGTTCCAGAGAGAGAGGCTATGGAGAAATATATTTCTGATTCTCAAGCAGCGGGGTTCATTCGACCCTCCTCTTCTCCAGCGGGGGCGGGGTTCTTTTTTGTGGGGAAGAAGGACAGTTCTCTGCGACCTTGTATTGACTAGCGAGGGTTGAATAATATTACGGTAAAGAATACTTATCCTTTGCTGTTAATATCTTCAGCCTTCGAGAGGTTGCAGGGAGCGTCGGTCTTCACAAAATTGGACTTAAGAAATGCTTATCATTTGGTCCGCATCAGGACGGGAGATGAATGGAAGACTGCCTTTAACACCCCCAGGAGGCACTTTGAATATTTGGTCATGCCCTTCGGTTTGTCCAACTCCCCAGGGGTCTTTCAGGCACTTGTCAACGACATGCTACGAGATATGTTCGATCAATTCATATATGTTTACCTGGACATATTGATTTTTTTCTTCATCTCTCCAGGAGCATGTGCAGCATGTTCGACGAGTGCTTCAGAGGCTGCTAGAGAATGGGCTATTTGTCAAGGCGGAGAAATGCAATTTTCATGCACAGTCTGTTCCTTTCCTAGGGTACATTGTGTCGGCTGAGGGGATGCGTATGGATCCTGAAAAGGTTAAGGCTGTGGTGGATTGGCCAAGTCCAGATTCCCATAAGGCCCTACAGAGGTTTCTGGGGTTCGCCAATTTTTACCGGCGTTTTATTCGCAACTTCAGCCAACTAGCCTCTCCTCAGACCGCCTTGACCTCCCCCAGAACTACGTTCAGGTGGTCAGACGCAGCTGAGGCTGCGTTTGCCAAACTGAAAGGCCGCTTTGTTTCAGCCCCCATCCTAGTCACCCCTGATCCTTCACGTCAGTTTGTGGTGGAGGTTGATGCGTCAGAGGTGGGGGTAGGTGCAGTGCTATCCCAATGCTTCTCGACAGACAACAGAATGCACCCTTGCGCGTTTTTTTCTCATTGTTTGTCCCCTGCCGAAAGTAACTATGATATTGGCAATCGAGAGTTGTTGGCAGTCAAGCTAGCATTGGAAAAGTGGCGTCACTGGTTAAAAGGGTCGGGGGTACCTTTTATCGTGTGGACAGATCACAAGAATTTGGAATACATCAGAACTGCTAAAAGATTGAACTCTAGGCAGGCTCGGTGGGCACTTTTTTTCGGACGTTTTGATTTTACCCTCTCGTACCGCCCGGGTTCCAAGAACATCAAACCCGATTCATTATCTCGTATTTTTGACCGTTCCGATCGCCCATCTACTCCCGAGTGCATTTTTCCGGAGACACTAATTCTCTCCACACTCACATGGGAGGTCGAATCGAAGGTTAAAACAGCCTTACAAGGGGTAACGCCTCCGGTCGGTTGCCCACCGAATCGTTTATTTGTGCCAGAGGAATTACAGTCCGAAGTTATTCAGTGGGGGCATTGTTCCAATGTGGCTTGTCATCCAGGAGTCAGTCAATTTTGGCAAGAGTTTTGTAAACTACTGGGGGCTACTGTTAGTCTGTCTTCTGGGTTTCATCCTCAGAGCAATGGTCAAACTGAGAGAGCCAACCAGGATTTGGAGAGAACGTTGCGATGTCTGGTCTCCAAGAATCCTTCCTCATGGAGCCAACAACTATCGATGGTGGAGTACGCCCACAATTCGTTGCCAGTATCATCTACGGGCCTGTCTCCGTTTGAAGGTAGTTTAGGGTACCAGCCACCAATTTTTCCCAGTCTGGAATCCGAAGTCGCGGTTCCCTCCACTCACGCATTTGTCCAGAGGTGTCATCGCACTTGGACTAGAGCCTGCGAGACTCTACTCCAAGTGGGAGCGCGCACCAAGGCCAAAGCCGATCGCCACCGGTCTAGGCCTCCCGTATACGTTGTTGGTTCCAAAGTGTGGCTTTCTACTAAGAACATTCCTCTGCGATCCGTATCCAATAAGCTTGCTCCTAAATTCATTGGCCCGTTCTCTGTCACCAAAATCATTAGTCCGGTGGCAGTCCACCTCAAACTTCATTCATCCCGTGTTCCATGTATCTAAAATCAAACCCGTCTTTTTTGCACGCATTAATCCGCCAGCCCCAGTTCCCCCACCGCCACGACTCGTAGATGGGGAACCCACTTATTCGGTTAATCGTATTCTGGACTCAAGGCGGAGGGGACGCGGATTCCAGTATTTGGTGGACTGGGAAGTTAGGGTCCGGAGGAGAGAAGTTGGGTGCCTGCTAGAGACATCCTGGATCACTCCCTTATTGATGATTACAATCGGCAGGTAAGGGAGTCTGGGAATGCCAGGAGGCGTTCCTAGGAGAGGGGGTACTGTCACGGTTCATGAATCCACTGCATTCTTCATGTCATGTGTTTTGTGTGTATGTGTGTGTGTTACGTGTCTGTCACGCCCCTCTCATCAGCGCACCGGCTGATCTCATTATCGCCGGCAGCTGCTGCTCATTTACTCTGCTATAAATTCTCACTGCAATCTCTCCTGTTTGTCAGATCGTTGTTTGATGTCTGATGTGTGTTTCCTGTGTTCGTGTTCTTCCTGGAGTCTGGTCGTTGTCTCGTCGTCGTCGTGTAGTCATCTCTCCTGGATTGTTTGTCTTCACTGGATTCACCTCTACTCTTCATCATCACGCTGACCATCTTAGCCCTGCACCACCAACCCATCCGAGAGACCATTTCTGTTCACTGTATTTCTGCCTTATCATCATTGACAATAAACCGGTTTTCACTTGCATTTTGCTTTCTCTCCATTTCTCCCGTATCGTTACACCTAGGTTTGGTGAAAGCAAATTAACTATAGTAATTCCTTATGATAGATTTACTGTAACAGAACATGATTCAATAAAACAGTCCAAGATCAAACACAGATAATCCAAACAACAGGGTAAATGCTCAGAAATGTCAGTCGTGGCAAAACAAGACTTTGCGGGGTGTGTGTGCATAAACCAGAAGTTTAAGCATGAGCACTCCAGCTAGCGATCGTGACAAAAATACTGATCCAAATAATTAATAATTCCTTTAGAAGGAATTACTAACACTTGAGTCATTACTATCCAAAACCTTACTTTTACCTCAAAAGCTTACAATGACTTTAGTCAATATTAGGGAGTTATCATGCTTTTTACTTCTGAAGAATTTGATATTGCTTGAGTGAGTCATCACTAGTGGGTTACCATGATCTTTACTTTAGATTAATTATACATTTTGCATTATTCACATTAATTATGAACCTATATATTGCAGTTCTTAGTTATTCTTTGAGAGATATGAAAAAATAGTAGTTACTGATTAGCTTATAGTAAACTCACTTTCTGAGCTGATCTGAATTACTTGTTAGTTAATAGTAGTTACTAGAATGTTTATAGTGTATTAGTAATTTGTTCCTGTGTAGTTATTCATTAATAACAGAATAGTATTCTAAAGTGTTACCTTTTAAACTATAATATTTCCATAAGTACTCTATTGGAAAACAGTCCTAAAAGTATAAAAAAAATAAGTTTTATATAAAAAGTCATAAATGAGGTAGTGTTTGCTGTTTTACATTCGCACCCTCTGTTGAATTAATAAGCGCAGTGTAATAATTGCAGGGTAACTAAATGTATTGTCCTCTCCGGTCAAAGCTTATATTATCACACTCAAAAGTAGCCCTACAGAGCAGCTCATTCTGTTTGCATAACTCCCCTGCGACATCCAATATCTTAAAACCACTCAAGAAGATGTAAATATGAAAGTTATTGCTGATGGCAAATCAGAGATACACAGCTTAATAGCCAAGATGTGTGGCAGAATTTAATTAACTATTCCTGTCAATGGTCTTGTTTGGCCATAGCCTGAGTGACACTGTAATTATGGTGCTGATATCCTTTCTTCACCCAGCAGGAAATTGAATATAAGAGCTGATTAAAAGTCTTATTATACCCAAGCTATACAGCCCACAATCATATTTAATTGTGCACCAATCATCATAGTTTAATTTTTGGAAGATTTGTTTTCTTTTTTTTTTTTACTTGACCACAGTTTGATCTAATGTAAAAAAAAATTAACAAGTTATGATTCATATTTTCAATACATAAAGAAATGTAACGATTCTTTTTTTTTTTTTTTTTTTTTTTTGTATTTCTTGTTCCATGTAAGAAAAAGTCATACAGGTTTGAAATTACATGAGGGTGAGTAAATAATAACAAAATATTCAATACTGTTTTAGATTTGTGTGTATACTGTAAATCCAGCAGGTCATGGAATGCAAGTGTTTTGAATGATCAAGACTGTCATGTCCTAAAATAAGTGATAGTTTCAAGGTTTTAAAAAGCAAATTGCTCATACCATTTTTGTTGCTCCCTCATGATTAAATTGCACTCATATCTTAGGCATGCTTGTAATTTAGTGAATGTTTCTTAATGCTCTAACCTAAATTTTAAGGGATCTTTCACCCAGAAATGAAAAAGAAGCTGTTTCCAATATTTCAACAGATTTTGACCATACAATGAAAGTCAGTCGGGCCCAAAGCATCAAAGAATTTCACTGTATGGACAAATGAGCCTGAGATATTTTTTCAAAATATATTCTTTTGTGTTCTACGGAGACAAGAAATTCATACAGCTTTGGAAAGACATAAAGGTGAAAAAAGCTTTATTATTTTAATACTAGGTCAGCACCAATTTTAACTTTTAATACCATCATTAAATCAAAAACCTGTCAACATAAAATATTGATATATTTTATAGGTCATTAATGTGAAATTACCACTTTGCTGTAGAGTTTATAAAGATAACATAGCAGTGAGAGTGAAATGGTCAAGTCAAGTCAAGTCAAGTCACCTTTATTTATATAGCGCCTTTTACAATACAGATTGTGTCAAAGCAACTGCACAGTATTTAAACAGCACAATAGTGTGCAAGTAACGCATTATTGTAACAATCAATTTTCAGTTAAAGGCAGTTCATCAATGAATTCAGTGATAGCATCGTCAGTTCAGTTCAATAGTATACGATATCGCTGGAAAATGTCCCCAACTAAGCAAGCCAGAGGCGACAGCGGCAAGGAACCAAAACTCCACAGGTGACAGAAATGGAGAAAAAAACCTTGGGAGAAACCAGGCTCAGTCGGGGGACCAGTTCTCCTCTGGCCAGACCAAACAACAGTTTGTACCAATGTCTGATTGTAGAGAACTCATCAGGATCCTGTGGTGTAGTGCCGATGGCCGTCAAGGTTGGCGAGGTCTTTATTGATGATCCGCCTTGGAGCTCATCTGGTTGACATCCACAGCTATTGAAGTCATCTCTAGGTGGTGATCCACGATCTAAGCTGGGTACGGACTGGATCCGGGGGACTGGAGTGACCATCTGATCCGGATACAGGCTGGATCTGGTGGCTACGGTGACCTCGGAATAAGAATGAAACAGACTAATATTAGCGTAGATGCCATTCTTTTTACGATGCAACGAGTGCATCAGGTGTTATGGGAGGTGTTTTCGGTTCCGGTTGACCTAATTAATGCAGCCTAACAATCCTTTAACGGATTTGAATTATAGAAATGTGTTAATGATTTTATGTGTAAGCCAGGTTAAAGAGATGTGTCTTTAATCTAGATTTAAACTGACAGAGTGTGTCTGCCTCCCGAACAGTGTTAGGTAGATTGTTCCAGAGTTTAGGCGCTAGATAAGAAAATGATCTGCCGCCGGCAGTTGATTTTGATATTCTAGGTATTATCAAATTGCCAGAATTTTGAGAACGCAGCGGACGTGAAGGACTATAATACGATAGGAGCTCGTTCAAGTACTGAGGAGCTAAACCATTGAGGGCTTTATAAGTAATTAGCAAGATTTTAAAATCTATACGATGTTTAATAGGGAGCCAATGCAGTGCTGACAGAACCGGGCTAATATGGTCATACTTTCTGGTTCTAGTAAGAACTCTAGCTGCTGCATTTTGGACCAGCTGGAGTTTGTTTATTAAGCGTGCAGAACAACCACCCAATAAAGCATTACAATAATCTATCCTTGAGGTCATGAACGCATGAATTAATGTTTCAGCATTTGACATTGATAGCATAGGTCGTAATTTCGATATATTTTTAAGATGGAAAAATGCGGTTTTGCAGATGCTAGAAATGTGGCTCTCAAAGGAGAGATTGCTATCGAATAGGACGCCTAGGTTCCTAACTGATGATGACGAATTTACAGAGCAGCCATCTAGTATTAGACTGTGTTTTAGGTCATTACTTGTGGAGGTTTTAGGTCCAATAATTAATACCTCTGTTTTTTCAGAATTTAACAGTAAGAAGTTATTCGCCATCCAGTTTTTAATATCAGCTATGCATTCTGTTAGTTTTTCGAATGGATATGTTTTGCCGGGCTGCGAAGAAATATAGAGCTGAGTATCATCAGCGTAACAATGAAAGCTAACACCATGTTTCCTGATGATATCTCCCAAGGGTAACATGTAAAGCGTAAAAAGTAATGGCCCTAGCACTGAGCCTTGAGGTACTCCATACTGCACTTGCGATCTAAATGATACCTCTTCATTTATTGCCACAAACTGATGACGGTCAGATAAGTACGATTTGAACCATGCCAGTGCACTACCACTAATGCCTACATAATTTTCAAGTCTATTTAAAAGAATGTTGTGGTCAATAGTATCAAATGCGGCACTAAGATCCAGTAGCACTAATAGAGAGATGCAACCACGATCGCTTGACAATAGCAGGTCATTTGTTACTCTAATTAGAGCAGTCTCAGTACTATGATATGGTCTAAAACTTGACTGGAAATCCTCACAGATACCATTTTTCTCTAAGAAGGAGCATAATTGTGAGGATACTACCTTTTCTAGTATCTTTGACAGAAAAGGGAGATTCGAAATTGGTCTGTAGTTAATTAATTCATTGGGGTCAAGTTGTGGTTTTTTAATGAGTGGCTTAATAACAGCTATTTTGAAGGTTTTGGGGACATATCCTAATGATAGTGACGAATTAATAATATTCAGAAGAGGATCTATGACTTCTGGAAGTACCTCCTTTAGTAGCTTAGATGGAATAGGGTCTAACATACATGTTGTGGGTTTAGATGATTTAACAAGTTTATACAATTCCTCCTCTCCTATAATAGAGAATGAATGGAATTGTTCCTCAGGAGATCTACAATGCATAATCTGATGCGATACTGTAGCGGGCGGCTGTATGGTTACAATTTTATCTCTAATAGTGTCTATCTTGGAGGTAAAGTACGTCATAAAGTCATTACTGCTGTGCTTTTGGGAAATGTCTAAACCTGTTGCTGCAATATTTTTAGTTAATTTAACCACAGTATTGAACAAATACCTAGGGTTATGTTTGTTTTCTTCTAAGAGAGATGAAAAGTAATCCGATCTGGCAGTTTTTAATGCTTTCCTATAAGATAAATTACATTCACGCCAAGCAGTACGAAAAACCTCTAGTTTTGTTTTCCTCCAGCTGCGTTCCATTTTTCGTGCTTTTCTCTTTAGGGCGCGGGTATGATCGTTATACCACGGTGTTACACTGTTTTTCTTAATCTTTTTTAGGCGCACTGGAGCAACTGTATCTAAAGTGCTAGAAAAGAGAGAGTCCATAGTTTCTATTACATCATCAAGTTTTTCTGAGCTATTGGATATGCTGAGGAATTCAGATAAGTCAGGAAGATTACTTACAAAGCAGTCTTTTGTAGTAGAAGTGATGGTTCTACCGTATTTGTAGCAAGGAATTGAATTAACAGTTTTAGCTATCTGGATTATACAAGAGACTAGATAATGATCTGAGATATCATCGCTTTGCTGCAGAATTTCAACGCCATTAACATCAATTCCATGTGACAGTATTAAATCTAGAGTATGATTTCGGCAATGAGTAGGACCTGACACGTGTTGTGCCTGACACGTGTTGTCCATGGTGTGCTAAACAAGTATATTTTCTAGCTATGACCCCCTGGCAGGCAAAACCATCATCATCTTGTAATTCCCCTCAGTTTAAAGGATCAATTTGATGCTTTCAAAATCTCCAGTGACACATTAAAACTATAGTGGCATCTATGCAACTTGCCACTTAAAACACGTCCACACTGAAGTTTTACTTGCAATCTTCATGGTTTCTCTTTTTTATTTTTATTTTATTAATTTACAGATTAGACTCATTGTCAGCCTAGAGAAAGGTTGGATTTTTTATTTATTTATTTATTTATTGTTTGCTTTATGAGGAAAACCAACATTGTTCAGGTGGATAGGACTTCTACACTGATCCATTATTAAAAGAAGTTTGATTCAGAATTCATAAAATGCATAGACCATTTTTAAAAGCTGAATAAATTATTAACAGTCCTTAATTTAAGACAGTGACTAAGTGCTTGATTACCTGCAGAGGACTGTCAAATCTGTCCTAATAGAGTCTGCTGAATTAATAAGAGCAGCATTACTTCTTTCTAAATCTGATTAAAATGAATTACTAATTCCAAAACAGGGTTTTCTAATTGGATTCAAAAAAATATTTTTAGTAGTCCTGATGTTGTCTTTGAAATGTTATTACCATATTTCTACCTACATAATTAGAGAAATGTGATTAAGGCCATTAATTGTGTTGTTAGAATTCATGCTGAAATGCTTAGTTATAGTGCTCATAGCACATATTTGATGTGAAGTCATTAATCAATGTTCCTGTCAGTATGGTTTGTTGTTAAATTCTGAAATTAAAGTAATATGTAAATTATATAAAATAAAAGTCAGGATGAAATCCATGTTTTTTACCTCATAAATTTTAAGTACATTTCATAACCCAATCTTTTGTTGAAATGTCTCCTCTCTGATGTATGTCAGGCTCCAATAATTTAGTCCACTTAAACCCACCCCTTTCTAATAATCAATTGCAAGCTTGCATTCAGATCTGCCTCCATCTAATTCTCATCAATTTTTAAATTGCTTTTTAATGCTTTTTCAATCAGTTGTCTGTGGGCCCAAATGGATAGTTTGATTTTTCCTGTAAACTGATATTTGATCAAATATCCATAAAATTGGTCAAATGAGAGATAAATGTTATGATACATTTATCAAAATGCTGAAACAGTTGTTTATGACCTTAGCAGTCATGATGACACTGATATAAAAACACAGATTGAACAGCTGGATTGAGTACACTTCTATGGTTCCATGAAGAGTCTTTCACATCCATGGACCCTTTCCATTCCAAAAGGTAGTATAAGAAGTTTCTTTAGAATGTTTAATTGTTCTTCACAGAAAAAAAAAGAAGTTATTTTAAAATCTGTTTACTGAAAGGTTTTTTGGGAACCAACAATGATTGTTTGATGGCTTTGCAAAACCCGGGTAACACTTTATTAAGGTGTCCTTGTTACTGTACATGTTACAGTACATAGGCTATAATTAGTACTTACTATTATAATAACAATAAATTACACATAATTACATGCAAGTAACCCTGAGACAAACCCTAATCCCAACCCTAACCATATAGTAAGTACATGTTAATTAATATTATATTACTCAGTACTTAAATGTACAATTACACTGCAACAAGGACACTTTAAAATAAAGTGTAACCAAACCCTTTTGGAACATTTATTTTTAAGAGTATATTCTGCCAGTTTTTCAACACTTTTCATCACAAATGGCCACAATACTGTTGATTTGTTGTCTAAATACACATTTTTTTAATTAAAGACCAATGTGGACCAATAGGCTATGTCATTTAAAGATTTATGAAAAGCAGTATACTGTAGCAAAGTGGAGTTCAGAGTATTAAATTGCTCATCATGACTTGCCGCACAAAACTTAAAAAAATTGTAGCCTACGTTTTGGTGTTTACGTATAGATTGTGGTTATTTGGCTTAGACTATTAATTACCCACGAACATAAATATTCAAAGTAATAGTTATCATCATCAAATGCACTTTGTTGATTACTTGAAACTTGCTAGGTATACCCTAACTGAAGAATCGAAAATTATAACACATTAATTGATTCTCTAGTCACTCTATGCGTTTGTGCTGACGTCAGATTGCACGCGGCGTGGTGTCACAAAGGGACGCTCGTTAAAGTTGTGAGTGACAGTCGTTTCTGAACAGAGCCGGTTTGGAGTTTGTTCTCGTTCTGTGACATACAAGATAATTTACCAAAGACGCTTCAACACTCAGTTAAAAAGCGACTGGCTAGTGATCTTTTTCTCTTTTTGCTACCTGTGAGAAGCTGTCTAACATATTGAGCAGTACAGTGGACACTGCCAAAGAAAACAGGTAAAGTAATGGAGAAGAACTTTGTACAGAATTTTTAAGTAGCATAATAAAAATAATCAACTAATAACTTAATATACTGGATATGTTGCTTGGTCTATTGATGGGTTCTTTCATAAGCAAATTCGCTTACTGTACTAAATAATTTGTGCGTATAGACTATTTTTTTTATGAATATGATATAGTTTATATTTGCAAGACTCTTCCAAAGATTGCTTTGTATTTTCCTTATGTAAGTAAAGGTTAAATGCTTGTTTGCAGACCATGGCGTTAACTGTGAACTGGTGGACTCTGGCTTTGAGCGCCTGTCTCGTGCTGATGGCTCGCGGTGAATGCGGCAGAGACTGCGCGCTCTGCGTTTACCGGCTGATGCGTCAACAGACAGAGATCGACACACTGGTGAGTTTTATCTCCATATATATATATAACGCTAAATTTAACTAGAACACTATTTTTCATAGAAGTCAGGTCGGAGCAAGTTGTCACGTAACTTAAAAGTAAAAAAAAAAAAACGTACAATTTATTAGGCTAATTATAATATTTGTTTATATTTTTTGAATGTTGCATTGAATGTTGCATTTTACATTTATTTGGCAATAAAATGGCAGGTTTTATTGTTACAACCTAACCCCTTATAGTGAAACAAAATGGTTGACTATTGGTGAGCTGTATTCAGTTAATTGTATTTTCTTCTTCCTGGAGAAAAATGGCAGGAATGTTCAATAGCATTTTGTAATCAAGGCAAGCTTTCAAACTTGAAGCTGTCCCGAGCAGAATTCACTGAAATGAAATGTGTAATAACTAGCCCAAATCTCTATTTCAGTCTTAGTCATTTTTATTTGCAATACAAATTTGGGAGAAACTGAGAAAAAGAAAAACTTAATGTTTTCAGACACTTAACTGCATGTTAATTGCAATTAAATGAAAATGTATTATAGTTTAACTTCATTCAGCTGATCTTTACAGTGTTATTTGAACCACATAAGTTTAACAAATTTTTAATTTTAGAATTACCTCTATTGTCTTTGTAATATGGTTAGTGTACTGCAGCGTGTACTGACAAGCATTTATGATATGTTAAAATATAATGTAATTTCTATTTAAACTTGTATGTCATGTATTTTAATATATATGTAATAACACATTTGTAATGATGACGTCTAGTACATTTTTAAAATATATTAATTTTAAATGTAATATTGAATAACACATTGCTGTTCAAATTAAATACATGTGTTTTAATGTATTAGTAACAGCAAAAAAAAGATTATTAAAATATGATTTAAAATAAAACTTTAAAGTAAAACTTTTGTTATTCATTTTTAAAGTGTAGTTAAGTGTGTTAAGAAACATAGTCATGAAACTGTATTGTCTTTAAGTACACTCAAGTGGTCATTCATTAATAATTTATAGTTTTAATAATTAAATACACTTTTAAGATTACAGTACTTTCAAGTGCATTTTTTCACTAGTGTTAGGAGACATTGAGATATGTATGTATGTACTTGTATGTTGTACTTCTGTAATAAGTTATTACAAAAAAAGTTATTAGCAAAGTTATTAGTAAAAAATATTTCATTAAAGATTTACAAATAACACATCAATACAAATGCCATTTAACTTTAATTAAATTGGTTGTTTGTGTTGTAGAATAAGTTTTGACTTTAGTTATTAGTTATTAATACTTTTCAAGAGCAATTTAAAGTAAGTTCTTCAAATTTTGTGTTGCAAATTGACAACATTTTCCATTGTTCATTGTCAGCCGTAATTAATAACATTCTAGCAGAATGAACATGTGTGCCCTCTGGTGGACCAATCGTTTCTATGCATTGATTGGTCATTCATGTCTCTTATAGACCTGCTCATTACAGTGTGAAGGGGCAGTGGACTTCAGAAAACTAGATATCTGCAAAAACATCCTCAGTGAAGAGGATCGCCTTGCAATGGACAACCTCAAACAAGAGGAAGAGAGTGCAGACCATCTTCTCACTAAAAAATATGGTGGATTCATGAAGCGTTATGGGGGTTTCATGGTTAAGAAAGCAGCAGAGATCGGCATGGGAGCCTCAGCTGAGAGTGATGACACAGAGGCCATTAGTAAGAAATATGGTGGCTTTATGAAGAAGGACAAGGCAGAAGATGGAGCCAAAGACCAACAGACAGAGCTGCTGAGAGAGATCCTCAGGGTTGGTCTCACCTCAGAGCCAGATGAGCAGCATGATGGGGACATGCTTAAGCGCTATGGAGGATTCATGAGGAGTGTACAGGGGAACAGTTTTCTAGGGGAGGCAGGGAAAGACCTGCACAAAAGATATGGGGGGTTTATGCGCAGAGTGGGGAGGCCTGACTGGTTGGACAACCAGAAAAGCAGTGGGTTTCTGAAACGCACTTGGGAGGATGGAGGCGAGAGTGCCCTGCCCAACATGCAGAAGAGATATGGCGGATTCATGGATTAGAATTAAAACATGGACACCCATCCTAAACAATCTGTTCCTATTTTCTGTAGAGCTTGCACTGTATTGTACTTACACTGTAATTTCATGTGAAGCCATTTTTAATCCTTATTTATTTTTGTCTGCTGAATGTTCCTCCATGTGTACATATATACAGTGTACATTTGTGTTCTCAGTGACTAGGGTTTGTAATTAAAAAAATGGACAGAAAATATTTGCTATTCTCCGTGTTTACAGTGGAATCACCCATCAGATGGGACATTTGGTAAAGACAAAGACAAAGGATAATAATCTAACCATTTTCTGAATCACATCACCATGAATGAAAAATACTTTTCACATTGTTGCTTTGTTCTCAGATAATATCATCACATTAGCTAATGTGCTTCACTCATTGAACATTGTAGATGAGGTTAAGTCTGCTGTCTGCACTTATGCACAATGTTAATGATTAATGCAACTTTTCAAAAGCTTTTGTTCTTGTTTAAATCAGAGCAACATTTCTGAGCTATTAGCTGTACAGAATACAATAAATTCATCTTATTGCAGAAGTAAAATGGCTCATTGACATATTTGTTTCTTACAAATCAAGTATTTCCTCTAGTGGAAGGTATTCTCCATTGTTAGGTTGTCATTGCCTTAATCGCCTTTGGTAGCTTTTAATACAAGACCTAGCTTTTCGTATGTCTTCCTTGAGCAATAACGTCTTTAAACTATTTTGTGAATATGGTCAAGACTAAAGATGTTAGGCATAAGGCAGGAAGTTTATTTACGCATATTGTACATATTACCAAAGCAGACTAGGCTTAGTTTTTAGCAAGGTTTTCCTATCTTTGTGGGCACAGTATGTTCACAGAATATTGATTAATCATTTGACTTTTTCTGTAGGTACGTAAATACCAGCAAGCAGCTTGTTTTTTCCTCCGCAAGCTCCGGAGATTACTGTTCTTATAGAATATATTTATTTTAAACAGTATAGGCTAGTATCAAGATATCTTGTCATTCATATATCGTTATGCAACGTACTGGTGATTGTAAAAAAAAATCGAAGTCGAAAAATTAACACAAAAACATGTGAATATTTTTGGTTTAAACAACTCCCACAAGCCAATGCGCGAAGTCCGCTGAGTCACGTGACCGCAGTGTTTCTTACCCAGCCCAGTCCATCTTGTAGACCTACTGCACAAAAACTGTAAAGTAATGGAATCAGTAACACATGTATTATTGGAATGTAGGAAGTATGAGAAAAATGTTACAAATGCTAGAGAATGACAGTACAAATATTGATATTCAGAATCTCTCTTTTGTCTATTTGGTTCTGTCATCTACTGTTCCACACTCCAGTCTGGTAGGTGGCGGTATAATACACATTTAAAGCTGGTTGTCAACCGAAGAAGAAGGCCTACCGCACAATCTTAACCAGGTAAACTCTAGTTCACTATCATTGGTGAAATAGTGTGTTTGGCGTCCGTCTGCAGTATTTCCCCATTTTAAAGAGGAAGAGGGAGTAGTAACGTCTTTCTTAAAGTGTGCGCGAGCCTAGTCGTTTTTGTTTCATGTTCATTTGAAGGACAGATATTTATTTACCGACTGCGACCTGCACGAGAACAACTCACCACACGGGAACTTTTTGTATCTTGCACAAGAAGGTAAACCTTGTGTAAATATTTAGTAGATCTGCTTTCGATTTATATATATATATATATATATATATATATATATATATATATATATATATATATATATATATAAGTAAAAAAAAAAAAAATGTTTTTTGCATGTTTCTGACCACACTGGTTTTCTGCAGTGTTTGTGTAAGTCTTAGTCACACTGTGATTCACTGTTCTTTCTGTGTCATGTTCATAAGGTCTTCTGCCAATCTCAAAATGAACTTTCTCTTGGAGACTCTTCGGTTGATAGTGTTAACCATCTGCTATCACCTAGAAGCCTTCATAAAAGTCATTGTCCCTCAGAGGAGAAAAAATGTGTCTGGGGAGATCGTGCTAATCACTGGGGCAGGTAATGGTATTGGCAGACTGATGGCCCTCGAGTTTGCCCCACTGGACGTCTCATTGGTGCTTTGGGACATTAATGTGGATGGTTTGAAGGAAACTGCAAAGCAAGTTAAAGAAAAAGGAGTATCAAGGGTACATTACTACCAATGTGACTGCAGTGATAGAGAAGTGGTCTACCGAGTGGCAGATCAGGTAAGCCGAGTTTAAACCTGTTGTGAGCTGTTTTCCTGGAATGACAAGTATTTAATTTAAAACCATAAGTGGTCTGACTGCTTTGCTGATTATAATTTGAGTGCTCTGTTGAGTTTGGGGCTGTGCGATATTGAAGAAAAATGCAATATGCAATACCTTGTTAAATAATGCAATATGCAATACAATATTGCTTTAAATGTGCAAAATCAATTAAAATTATATTTTAAAGTATTTAGAAATGAAAATTATATAACCAATATATATGTTTCACATTCTTTCTTGGAAAAGAAAGCATCAATACAACTTCTGAAAGTGACCAGCAGTGTTTTAGCAATACATATAAATTAATGTCACAAATCTGAAAATGTAATTTCAACATGAGTGTAAACAAACAAAAACAATTAATGCCACTTATTTTAAATCTACGGAGCCCCTTACGCCACCTGTAGAAGAAAAATAATTAATCCGTGGGGACGGTTTTGCAATTCGTTCCCTCAGTTTATAAACCGTACTCACGTATTCTTAAACTGTTCCCTCGGTTTAACAAGTCGTGCCCACGGATTAACAAACCGTACCCACGAATTTCCAATCCGTGCGCTCAGATTTTGTAAACCGTACCCTCGGATTTTGAATCCGTACCCACAAATTCATAATCCGTGCGCACGCTTTAGCAATCCGTTCCCACGGTTTGTAAACTGTACTCACGGATTTGTGGCCCCGCCCCCAAATTCAACCAGGCCACCTGTT
>NC_133370.1:35411064-35506989 GCF_049309525.1 Garra rufa
GATGAAATTACATTGTTTTATACTTTAACTTTTTTACGACTATATCTATGTTTATTTTAGGCAAGTCGTGATTATCTGATAAGTCAAAATTGATCAAACACGATCAACTCACTGTCTGCCACTGGTCGCCTGATCCTTACTTTAAAAATTAAAAACTTATATTTAAGGAACAAAAAATGCTCCAAACCTTTTTTCTAAATTAACTTAATAAAAAAATGAAACGAAATATAGTCACTTTGCCATTACATACAAAACAGAACTATTTTAATAGCTGAAAGAGTAGTATGCACTGTTTTGGGAAGAAGGTGCTCTGTGACAGTAAATAATACTGATAATAGTCATTATTATAATTATTATTTTAATTTGTAGACTAAATAAATGAGTGCACTCAAGACAGTAAACTGTTTATCACAATGCATGCTTTATTTTGTAATAACCTTTTACAGTTTTGAAAATGTGTTTGTGTACTATTCATCATTAACATGTAGACTCATTTTGGCGATTTGTGATAAGCTTTTCACCCAGAGTTAGATGCATGCTGCACTATTAATGTTATTATTAAATAAGGCCTATTATTACATTGCATTTAGTTTGAGAGCAAAGGAATGACAACATAACCTGTACATTATTTGTTTTGTATTGCTTTTAACCTTTTTTTTTTTAATTCAGGCAATTTTATATTTTGAAAAATATTATTAAATAAAGCAAAGCCGTTTGAACAGCGCTCTTCACTTATTATTTTATTTTGGTACCATGGTCCGCACTTACAAAACAGTCTTCTTTTTAGCGTTTATTTTACATTAATAACCAATGGGATAAAACATAGGTGTGGTGTTTTAGCAGCTAATCTATTGGTGATTAATATAAAATAAAGCTAAAAACTCTGTTTTGTCAGTGTTGCATAGTCTCATATAGCCTACTACGAGAAATAAAGTTTAATAAATGCAATACAATGCATCCCGCACCTAAACAGATGGCCTGGTTGAATTTGGGGGCGGGGCCACAAATCCGTGAGTACAGTTTACAAACCGTGGGAACGGATTGCTAAAGCGTGCGCACGGATTATGAATTTGTGGGTATGGATTCAAAATCCGAGGGTACAGTTTACAAAATCTGAGCTCACGGATTGGAAATTCGTGGGTACGGTTTGTTAATCCGTGGGCACGACTTGTTAAACCATGGGAACAGTTTAAGAATTCGTGAGTACGGTTTATAAACTGAGGGAATGAATTGCAAAACCGTCCCCACGGATTAATTATTTTTCTTCTACAGGTGACGTAAGGGGCAACGTATAAATCCATGTAACATTGCTTTCTTTACTTGCGTGAAGTATACTTTTAATACCAGTAAAAAATATAGCAAACATGATTAAAGGCAATTAAACAGTCAGTAAAAATAAATGAATAAAAAATAAGAACAAATACACAAATTACAAGTATAGATAATTACAAGATAACAGTTACAAATAAAAGAAGGTCTAACAGTAGTATTCAAATGTAATAGTTAAGTGTAAAATAAAACTGCATAGTTTTCACTGTATGAATTAAATGTAGAATAATCTTTGTTAAAGTTGTGTTTTGTTGTTTGATTAACATAAGTGACATACAGTGGTGTGAAAAAAGTGTTGGCCGCCTTCCTGATTTTTTATTTTTATTTTTTTGCATGTTTGTCACACTTTAATGTTTCAGATCATCAAACAAATTTAAATATTAATCAAAGGAACCATGAATTCTGCTGGCTACCAAAAAATCCTGAAAGACAATGTCCGGCCATCTGTTCATGACCTCAAGCTGAAGCGAACTTGGGTTCTGCAGCAGGGCAATGATCCAGAACACACCAGCAAATCCACCTCTGAATGGCTGAAGAAAAACAAAATGAAGACTTTGGAGTGGCCTAGTCAAAGTCCTGACCTGAATCCTATCGAGATGCTGTGGCATGACCTTAAAATGGCGGTTCAAGCTCAAATAAGTGGGCCAAAATTCCCGCACAGCGCTATAACAGACTCATTGCAAGTTATCACAAACACTTAATTGTAGTTGTTGCTGCTAAGTGTGGCCCAACCATTTAAGTTTAGGGGGCAAACACTTTTTCACAAAGGGCCATGTGGGTTTGGAATTTGTTTTCCCTTCATAATAATAAAAAAAAAAAACTTCATTCAAAAACTGCATGTTGTGTTTACTTGTGTTATCTTTGATTAATATTTAAATTTGATGATCTGAAACATTAAAGTGTGACAAACATGCAAAAAAATAAAAAATCAGGAAGGGGGCCAACACTCTTTCAAACCACTGTATATATATATATATATATATATATATTTATTAGGGATGGCGAAAACTAAAAAATTTCTTGACCGACCACCGAGCCTCATTAGCCGGTTGAAACCGGTTAACCGATTAGTTTAAAATATGGTACGCTATTTGAAATAACAGCCATTTCGAGCCGCGCCTGCAATTTCGCAACTCTGTCGCATCTCTCTGCTGCTCTGCCTCCCGCACACACACACGCACACACTGCCACTCACGTCACTTTTTTAAAATCCCAGACAGCGCGAAACATGAGTCCCGCAAACGCGGCGCCGAAGAGCTTGTTGTATGTAATCGTAGGACAAATGGCTCCTTAGTTTCAAATGGTTTGGGTACAAGGTGATCGCTTTGAAAATAAAGGCGTTTGTCTAGGTTAGAAGCTCATTTGAAACATTGCCACGGCTCATTTAAGAAAATGACAGCTCCGAAGAGACGCCGCTTTAGTTGAGGTAACAGTGCTAACCATAATAAAGAAAGATGATGATCATCATCACCTTATCGGTTACCACTGAAATGTAGATGTAATGTATTTCCAAATCTAAGCCCATCTTATGCGGAATGTTGCCTAATAGACTGCAACATGATAAAACCAATGCATAAAACAGGCACCTTCAGAATGCGTAAAAGACGCACCGGCACTTTTTTTTTAACCGACTACCGACAACTTTGACCGGTTAACGTTGATACGGTCAACCACCGGTCAAACGGTCATCGGTTAACATCCCTAATATATATATATATATATATAAATATAATATATCTATGCTGTGTTCATGCCATGTCGTAATTACTGCAATTTTAAGATAACAACGTGATGTTGTACTTTGAGCTGTAGACTCAGAATTATGTATTTCCATGGTGATGCTATCAGTGCCTTAACATAGTGCCTACATGAATCAGGTTAGGTGGTCAGCGGTCACGGTAAATAAGTTGTAGCTCTCAAATTTTCTAAGTTTCTAAGTTGTAATTATGAGTTCTACAAGGACGTGAATGCTTTTTACAATTTGTAGTCTACAGTACACTGTAAAACCTAACAGTGGAATTCGTTAAATGAAATGAGTTAATTTAACTCAAAAATTTCTAAAAGTTATTTCAACTCAATACATTTTAGTGATGTAAACTCAAATGCGAATTAGGTTAAGCAGAACTCATTTTAAATAAGTTACTAGAAATTAATTTAATCTATTATTGCCATACACTCTATGTCTATGGCCGATCACAAAATATTTCAAATAAATATAAGCTTAATCCATGATTTCTAACATAGTTTTTCGAGAAGTCACGTTTGTATAATATAGTTCTAGATTATTAGATGTTTCATTACTAGATAAATAGCCTAACTAAATGGTAATATATTACTTTTAATAATAATTAAACAACCATAATAATAAACTGTAATAATAACGATAATATAATAAATACATACATCTATTTCATTTAGATTTAGATTTATAATTTTAAAATAATTACTTTTACTGGAGGCAAAATATTTTCCGGGTTTTTTCAAAAACCGCGCGCATTTTTTCAGTCAATCACGTCTGCTCATCCTCTCACTCATGTCATGGGATCACAGCAGGATGGATTGCGACGTATTCCTGGAAAATATCAGGCAAGTTAAGCTTTTCAAACTTCTTTATTGCTGTTTTAAGCACTTTCGAACGACTTGTGTTTGTCAACTTTATTGTGTATAACGTTGTCTAGCAAAGATCAAGCAGCTATGGCGTCATTACATCAAAGTTATCAACGGGAGGTGTTAAATATGCAGTGTTAAACACAACGGTTTGTCAGTGATAAATTAATAAATATGTTTTGTGGTTTCTCACAGTCGGACACAAACGAGTCCAGCAATTTTTATTTTTAAACTCGAGAGGCGGCTGAAAGACGAACTATCTTCCACATCTTTAACCGTCACTCGCGCCACAGCTCCGAAGCAAGGTAAAGCAAACACACATTCCCTATTTTCAAAAATGTTTAAACTTTTTGTTAATCGTTATTTATTATTTGCTTTGTCAGTTTCATCTAGAATATCCATGTGACGCTGACGTTTAACGTTACTATAACGTTACTCGCCCAAGCCCGGTGAGGAGCGTTTATACTCTGTTTTGTTAACATTAAGTTAGTTAACATTTTAGACTGTTATTTGCTCCTCATGATGTCTTATTTAAAATTCATACTAACAAATTGTCATGTTTTTTACATCAATCTTTTCAGAGCTAAGCCAGCTAGGGGTGGTGTGATGTCATTGGCAACAAGCTGCTGCAGTAAAAGCCTAAAATGAAGTAAGTAGAATTCACATTATATTTATATGATGGGCTTTAGGATATATACAAATTGATGGGCTTTAGTGTTTATTACGAAATTACAAGATGTAATTTGTCACGTTATAAAAAGTAAAGTTCTTCAGTTTTTATTGTTTGATGAATTGCTATTAATGCAATTGCAATTGTGTCCAGAATTACCAGCAACACAAATTCAATCTCTGCTCTTCTGAAGCAATACTGTAATTTTGTGTGAATATTAGATTTGAAATTTAGACCTAAACAATGATCAATGGTGAATACACAGCACAGATGAAAAATGGCAAACCTCAACTAGCATCCCACAAGAATAACATCATGACATCTAAGGACCAGTAATGTTTGTAGTGTGCTACCATTTTGATTCAGTCTGTATTGGCAGAGTGAATGACATCTTAAATTTCAGGTTGGCTGTCATTCTGACAGTCTTTTTTATTTTGTGTTGCTTCAGAAGAATACCAGTGAAGTCTTTTAAGTTGTGATTATAGTTATAGTTATATACTTAATTAATACAGATGAAAAAAATATATTTTATAGATCTAGGAACATTCCAGTTGCGTAGCTGTCTATGGAGGCTCAGAAAGTTCTCAGATATCATTAAAAATACCTTAAAGGGATAGTTCAAACAAAAATGTTTAACTCAAACCATTGCAGTCTGTCAGTCATATAATGGCAGTCAATAGTTACCAAATCTTTGAGGGAAAAAAAACATACACAGACAAAACCCAATTAAACCCTGCGGCCCGAGGTGATACATTGAGATCTTGAGACACAAAACTGTCTGTCTTGTTCAAGAAACTTAATAGTATTTACATCATTATTTACCTCTGATCCACCGGAACTCTCCCCTGTATGGAGCGTGTTCACAACAACCTGTGCATGGTGCGTCAGCGTGCTCTGGCGATTGTAGTCAGTGAAAAGTCAACACTCCCCGATGGGTTTGCACAAGAAAACGTAATCTTTTAGTTTTTAATCAATTGCCAGAATCAGGATAAGCACAAGTCATTATCATTTTGAGTAGCCACTATGCACTACGTAAACAATGAGTGATGTGTACGCATGACAGACCGCCGTGCATGCATCTACTATGGCAGATCACGTTGACGCATCACGCGCCGGCTGTTGTGAGGACAGTAGAACGTTGCGGTCGATCAAAGGTAAATAATATAAATACTGTTCAGTTTTTTGTACAGACCGATAGTTTTGTGTCTCAAACCTCAATGTATCGTCACAAGCCACAGGGTTTAAATTGGAATGCGGGCTTGGAACAACATTAGAGTAAGTAATTCTCATTTTTGGGTGAACTATCACTTTTTCTCTCTGTTCTGTAATAAAGAACCTTAGATTGTCAAATTAAATAGTAAATTAGTAAAATGAGTTTATGTAAATTAAATTAAATTAAATCTCTAAAACATTTAGCTGATATTCACATCTGAAAATCCTGCTGATAAACAACTCTGGAAGTTGTGATGTGAAAATTAAAGTACTACAGGTTTTTTGTTTTAAATTGTGTACATACCTTATTGAATAAACACTTTCCCGATCCTTCACACCTTTATTGTAATTTATGAAAATGTAAATATGTCTGATTTGTTTAGATATGATGATATTTGGTGACGTACACTAACAAAACTTTTACTGCATTTAGAAAACGGGAGCGTGATCAGGTGCAGATGGCAGCTGTCACCATCACTTTTAAGGAGGAAGAGGGAACATTATTCTTAAACCCAATGGAATGTCAGCAGAAACCACGTCAACTAGATGAGCCCCAGAGACAGATCATCATTGAAGACCTCATCACCTAGACGGCCATCAACGCAAGACCACGAGAACCAGATGAGTCCTCTCCAATCTGACTTTGTGGCAACATGGAACTTTTGCGTCTATGTTAATATTAGTCTGTTTCTTTCTTATTCTGAGGTTGCTGTAGCCACCAGGTCTAGTCTGTATCCAGATCAAATGGTCACTGCAGTAATGTAAAGTTGCTTTGACATAACTTGTATTGTAAAAAGCATTGTATAAATAATTTTGACTTGGATGTTTTGATTGTATCTAAAGATGATGTCTGCCAAGTTTTGGCTCAGTGTACAGGTTTTTTTTTGTTTTTTTTTTGCACTAATGTATTCCCTTATAGTATACATAAGATTAACAGTACTTTCTATACAAAATTGAAGGAAAACCTTTTTTTTTATATTTTATTTTAAAATTGATCCACTGTGTTTCATATCATTTATTGTTATTATTTTTAATATTATCAATTATAATTAGTATTTTAAAAAGGGATTTTGTTAAACATTTCCTTGTTTTTGCTGTCTTTGCTTATTTGGTGAAAAGTCTGATAAGATAGCGTAAATGTTATATTTTTAACTAAACAGATCACTTATTTTTATTTATGCTTTAAAACATTTGTTGTATTTCAATAAATACTTAAGAAAACCCACCTGTTCTGTCATTATTACCAGTGTTTTTGGTACGTCTTATGTAACTTTATTGCTTTGAGTTTGATGAACTTAAACCATCTAAGGCAATCGGTTTCCTCAAACCATTCAAGTAGCAAAAAGTTGATACGACTTAGTGGGATTTGTTACCTGAATTCAAACTGACTGAGTGGAATAAACTTACATTTTTAAAGTTGAGTTAACTCAAATAATTGCCTAAGCTAATGTTAAAAAGAATAAGTTAATTAAACTCAATGTATATGAGTTTATAGTACTCATATTTTTGGGTTTTACCAAACTTAAATGGTTTAAGGCAATCAGTTTCCTAAAACGGTTTGAGTTACCGTAACTTGTCGGGTTTTACAGTGTACAGTAATTACTAGGGCTGGGCGATAATTCGATAACGATAATTATCACGATATAGTTTTTTTTTTTTTTTTTTTTTTTTTTTTTCGATAAAATGATAATGACAGTTCGATAAGCGCTCGATAATGTTTATGCGCTATGCCTAACGCTGCGCATGCCTTTTGCAACCTGCACTTCTGGATGCCACACGCAGTATTTAGTTTACAGCCACAGGGCTCTACAGTGCGACCATTTCACTTGCATTTGCGACTAAAAATTAGTACGTGTGACTGTAAAAAAATATTTAGGAGCACCATGTGTGACTAACCCGATCAGCATATTTGTGTTTGCGCTCAGCGGAGCTTCAAAGGTTTCTACGTGTTTTTGCAACGTTGAGTAATGTACAGGGATTAAAGTTCTCCGTCGCTACGACGGATTTCCGTTACTTGCAACAAGTCTACAACGGATTTCTGTCAATTAGAAAAAATGAGGGGAAAATAAACGTATAGCGCATTGTTTTGTTGTTGTTGTGCTGGCACACCAAAAATCTTCCTGGGAACGGCTTCAGCTTCTCAGTGACAACATAGTGACGCCGCTGGAATCATTCACAGTCAAGTAATTAGTAGAGAACACAGAGCAGAACTTAAATTTCGGCGCGGGTATTAATACACATTGGAATGTATCATTTGCACGCGCTTTTGAGTCCTGCTTATTTAAAGTGAAAGAGAGACTCATTTGCGCGCTCTCTACTGCAGAAAAATGCTACAATGTATCATTTGTTGCCCTTGGTCCGATAAGGAAAGTGACAGATTTAAACAATTGTTAAGGGAGTAAGCAAATGTAATATTGACTTAATACAACAGTTGAATAACTAGAAGTTAATATTAAGTGACTTACGTTGTCTGACTATAACTCTACTGCCTGATTTTACTCTATTTTTTTCAATGAAACTATTTCCAAATAAAGTAACAGCTCAGCCGCTGCGCATCTCTAAAAGCAAAACAGCAGTGTCCGCCTCGAGTGAGAAGTAAACTGTCAGCCATTGTGTCGACGCTGGAGCAGAATGTTGCCTAAACGAGTGTGGAGTACAGTTGATGGGTGTAACAGCAAACACAGCAGTCATTTACTACTGAGACATCTGAGCCGCTGAGGACACAGTGGCTGAATTTTATTTTAAGAGAATGTGCCGCCTATCTACCTAAATAGGTTTATGTTTACGCGAATCATTTCTCACCATTATATGAGAAGTTGCTGCTGAAAAATGGATCTGTATGAACTATACGTATTCCTGCCTCATCTTCACCAGAAGAAGTGAGTGTAATTTCTTGTTCTACGAATCTTTGCTAATCATCTTTTTTAATAATGTGCTAAAGTTAGCGCATTTCACGATGAATTAAAGTGTAACTTACACTCTCAGAGAAGATGGTTATGTCGTTTTCTCTATGTAAATCCGTCTCAATATAATTCATAATCGCACGTTTATAATGAACGATGCATTAAGGTGATTGTCTAGTTACAAACTGTGTACGTTGTCGTAAAACTACATTAAGCTTAGCTTTGTAACGCTAGATGGTTTAAAACGGTGTCTGTTAATGATTATGAAGTCATGTACAATTATTTTAAATCGTTTTGGATCAGTTATAACTGCATTAAGAATGGTAACTTTAATGCAATGCCTGCAAAATAGTGTTTACAGCCTGCAACTGCATACGAGTAAAGACCATAACACTCACATTTATGTATTTCAATATTACAACGGGGTAAGTTATGTTAATCTCTCACTTATTTGCTCTTGTTCAGTCAGCTATACCTCAGTAAACACATCGTGTTCGTATCTCTCTCAGTACGCTATCCTGCCAGTACATACAAAGATATATCAAAGTGACATTAAGTTTACTAACCATTCAGAAACGCCTTGTTTAAGCCGTAATTGCCGAACTGTTTCGCGGGTGTCATCTTGTTCCGGGTCCAACTCCGGTTCAAACTGATATGGTTACACGTGTTTTCAAAGCCTCTCGCGATCATTATTTCCGCAAATAATACCCTCAACTGTTGTCTAGGCAACACCTCATGTGCGCTGTAATGACATGCCCCACAGAACTGAGGGGCGGGGTGAGCAGAGGTTCATATCTTTTAAAGGGGCAGGTACTGATATCGCTTGCTGAGAACAGAGACATTTTTTACCAGGTAAAATGAGTGTTTTTTTTTACTCTACCATTGAGAATTTTTAAAGTGCCCCTATTATGCCATTTTAAAGGTACTTAATATTGTTGTATTAGTCTCTTAAAACAGGTTTACATGTATGCAAGTTCAAAAAACACTTTAGTTTTCTCCAAAATTAGATTTAATTTTACCCCGTTTCTAAATGATTCGTAAACGACTCGTGTGAAGCAGGTCTCTCTAAACCCCTCCTTTCCGTGAGCCCTCACTGCTGTGATTGGTCAGATGGTGCAGTCCTTTTGGATTGGTCTACCGCTACAGCGCAAAAACGAAACGCCCATTGGCATAACTGAATGACAGCTGCGGAGACTTGTTAATGCATAGAAAAGATGGCCTCGATTTTACCCTATCAATTCGAGCCGGAGTCTGACGATGAAACAGTTGAAGTGGCACATCGACAAGAAACTGTTTTGCAAACACGACTGGAGCAGGACGTTTCTCAGTGGTTAGTGTCATATGTTAACTGTGGAAAGTGCTTGCAATTTGCTTTTGTAAGCAAACCGGGCACACCTCTACGCTGTGAACTTCAACACTGTACAATGCATAACACTGCGTTAAGCCATCGTTTATCATTATCATTACTTAAACTAATAAGGCAGACAGACAGTCAAGCTGCATCAATCACAATTTTTAAACTACATTGCACTTACAGCTGAACAACAGAACTACAGAAACGCAAGTTAGCCGGTTACCAAGACATGTGCGGGGTTGTTACACACCATAACGTACACAAAGACGTATTTTGAACGATCGCTAGAAAATACAATCATCAATTATTAATCATACTTACAGGTAGAAGTTCAGAGGAGCAAGCCGGTCCAAATAAACTGGGCACTGATCCATTTTTTAAAACCAAGCGTTTGGTGAATCTCGCGTTGTAACGTTACTCCCCAAGATTGGAAAAGCAGTCATCAGTAAAATGACGCGAACACAACACAAGATTGGCATTGGACTGCTGAGGTTATTGAAAAAAATAATGTTAACCACTCATTCTTGGTAGTTTCATCTTTCGGAAGGGCATATAAAACAAATTCACTCTCACAGCGCAGGACGCCTTCTTGACATGATGTAATCCACGTGAAAATGGTAGGCCTACTGTTTGTGGGCGGGCAAGTTGTTCGCGACATGGGCGGACATTACGCAAATGTGTAGCTCGTGACGTGTGGCCGTTACAGAAAAAGATTCGAATTGCTGACGACTCGTTTAGGCGAATGTGAGCCGACTCTTTTTTTTGATAGAGAAAAACTTCATTTATGGTGCACTGTCGGCGTCACAACTTTGCAGATAGTTTATGTTCACATACAGCTACATGACACTACATGAAATATCATATTTGAAAAGGCATAATAGGGGCACTTTAATCAAAGTATATTACAAACTTTTCATTAGGACCCTAAAGCATCATATTAACTTGTGGAAAATGGGCATCGGATGACCCCTTTAAAACGCAATATTTCTATATTCAAAAATGTATATTTAAAACATTTATTTCAACATGACTTTTA
This sequence comes from Garra rufa, assembly GCF_049309525.1. Classification (NCBI taxonomy): domain Eukaryota; kingdom Metazoa; phylum Chordata; class Actinopteri; order Cypriniformes; family Cyprinidae; genus Garra; species Garra rufa. Next base: position 35,422,176 of record NC_133370.1, read on the forward strand.
TTTGCACTTATGCCAACTCTGAGCCTCATTAAATGTCTGAAATTGCACCTACAAGTAGAGGTCGACCAATATATCGTTCGGCCGATATATTCGACCGATATTTGCCATTTTTTAATATATCGGCATCGGTCCATATCCGTGTTTAGTAGCGCCGATTTAAAGTCAGGCACGTCTGCGGACAGCCCCGTGTTATTTGTGCAGTAAAACGCGCTGCTGTGAAGGACCCCAAGCCAAAACTCTTGTAAGATTCAATAACAGTTCTGAGAGATAAAATGTAAGGCTTAAATTCTGTCCCATGGCCATATATTTACTATATATTACTAGTAAACTAGGAAGTGTTACTTTCACTTAGTGAAAGAAAAGCATAGAACCCTTGGGAACTGGCATAATACTACGGCTGGTTAAATGTTTGCTTGCAGTTAAGTTGAAGGACTGTAGTCGAAAACGATCTGCAGCTTGCTTGCTATCATATTAGCCCCAGTGTTATAAGCTCTGTTTTATTTTTCCTATATTGGAGTCGGACAATTTCACTCTGTGCGTGGGGTGGAGAAGGCGGCGGCTCTCACAAACAATGCAGCTTTGCGATTACTCGCCTCGCTGGGAGACAGTGATGCACGGAGGGTGGTTATATCCACGGGTCTAGTAATAAAAAATGCATTCTAATTACTTGTGGGTGGGTTGCGCGTGGATGAGATAAATCAATAATGATGTAAACATTAACTACATTTTCTAAAATCTGGACCTGAGTTATGTGGTCAGGATCGTGGCGCCAGCTTCCTTTTAAATATATATTGATGATTGCACCTGATGTCAGCGCCTGCACCGTCCTCTCCGTCACCTCAGATACTGAGAGTTTATACATATGTGGTCACGTCCAGATGTCAGTAAATGTTTTTTTTTTTCAGCATGGATTTGGCTTAAAAGCACGAGTGATTAAGTCTATATAAGTGTGCAGCGATGTGCAGATCAGCTGTTAAAATGAACCATCCATTTATCATATCAGCATGCAAAACTAAGAATTAGAATAATTGTAATAGGAAGATCATGTGCGGTTAGATAAATCAGAGAACAAATATAGGTGCGGGTGGGTGGCAGGCAGATTACACTATTGCCTGATTTTGCTTTATTTTGTCGTCAAAAGTAAGAGTTTGCTGTCTTTTGTCGTCAAAAGTATTCTGAAACAAGTCACAACTGAGCCACTGTGCATCTCCATTTAAACACAGCGGTGTTTCGTTTATGAATGAACGTGCGTGTTCTGGCTTCGCCTATTTTAGCATTTTTGCTCCCCCTACTGGTCATTTTGTATTCTACCGCTTGAATTTATGTTATTCAGTTTCCGGGTTCAGAAGAATAGCGTGCGCAGCACAGGGTAGCGCATTTTTATGTTGTTGCATCATTCCATCGTATTTACAGCACTTAACGAGGCACTGCCTGTAAGTAAAGTTTGATTATCATTGATTTATGGTATTCTGCATGTTTAGCAGGTACTACATGTGGAAATAGATGTTTTCATAATACGTGATTGTGAAATACGTAGTTCTGTTTATATTATATCTTTGAACTGCTTAAGCTCTTATAAGCATTTATCTCGCAGTACATTTATACTGTATAAACATTTTTCATGTAACAGTTTATTTATACAATCGTTTGTTTTATTTTACAGTTTTACACATTTTACTCAGTAAATCATCTGAACTACAGCTTCCGGGTGTCAAGTCCGTTTATTGAGTAGAAGTGTTTAGCTTGCTGGATATGAAGCCAGTACAGTAAAAAGGCAAGCTTCTTACAAGAGCTGTTTATCACGGAAGCAGAAAATCACTGCGCTTGTTGTCCACGGCATAGAGGCTAACACGACAACTGCAGTCATGGAAGATGACAAAAGTCAGTCAGCTCCATCCCGGCGCTCTGTGTCTTCCAGCAAGTCCACGTTTAGTCTGGCAGCAACTAAAGCAAGAGCGAAGGCAGAAGCTGCTCAGGCAAGAGCCTCATTTGCAAAGAGAGAAATGGAAATTAAAATAGAGAAAGCTCGCCTTGAAGCAACTTTAGACGTAATCGAGAAGGAGAGAGAGGCGGAAGCTGCAATGGCAGAAGCAGAGGTCATGGAAGCTGCTGTCTCAGATCTAGAAATGAAAAAGTCACATTGTAGTTCATCTATCCACCTTCCACAGCAAAGTCCTAGGCAACGTACCGAAGAGTATGTAAAACAACACAGTGAACCCAACGACACTGTACCTACCAAAGAGAATTCAAAGTCTGAATTAGCCCAAAATCTAGAGGATGATAGAGGGAAAAAGCCTTCTTCACCGGTCTATCACGTTCTGTCCTCTTGGAAGGCTAGTCATTACAGTGGCAGCGAAAAAGGAGATCAGTCTAAACCTCCTTTTCCCCAGTCTTCACAGGGCTTCACACGCCATTCTAAGAGTCAAGCTGCTCCCGTCCCTCATGCTGGACGAAAAATAAATCATCCTACTCATCACTGTGGTCATGATGTGGCCACACTCGACTTGGCTAAGTTCTTAGCACGAAACCAGCTTGTGACATCAGGGCTTAACAAATTTGATGACCATCCCGAAAACTATCTTGCTTGGAAGTCATCATTTCTCAATGCCATCAGAAACCTTGATCTTACAGCAGGTGAAGAATTTGATTTGTTGATTAGGTGGTTGGGACGAGAGTCGGCAGATCATGCCCGTCGCATTAAATCTGTCAATGTAAGGAATTTACTTGCTGGTCTCGAATTGATCTGGGAGAGGCTCGATATGACCTACGGATCTCCAGAAGCTATTGAAAAGGCTCTCTTCATGAAAATAGAGACTTTTCCAAAGATATCAGCTAAAGATCACCATAAGCTCCGAGAACTAGGAGATCTGCTTTCAGAGATAGAAGCAGCTAAGAGTGGGGGTGATCTACCTGGGCTCACTTATCTAGATACAGCCAGAGGTGTTAATCCAATTGTGCAAAAGTTGCCCTTTGGATTACAAGAAAAGTGGATGATGCAGGGTTCTCATTACAAGTACACATATGAGGTTCCGTTTCCGCCATTCTCCTTCTTTGTTGAGTTTGTGTGTGCAGAAGCTAGAGCACGCAATGATCCGAGCTTTAACCTTTCTTCGCTCTCCATAACCCCTGGTGGAAAGGACAGGTATAGTGAAAGCCACATCCATGTTCATAAACCTGTCTCAGTCCATAAAATTGATGTGATGCCCTTCTCTAAGTTTTCTCATGTCAAGAGTCTTCAGAGAGGAAACGATGAGATCGATAAGCAATGTCCAATACATCGTAAACCCCATCCTCTCAAGAAATGCAGAGGCTTCAGAGAAAAGCCACTAGAGGAACGGATACGGATTCTAAAGGAGCTGTCTATTTGTTTTAGATGCTGCTCATCGAACAAACACATCGCTAAGAATTGTGATTTGTTAATCAAATGCTCTGAGTGTGAGAGTGACAGACACCTGGCTGCTCTCCACCCAGGCCCACCACCATGGCATTCTGATTCTACACCGCCTTTACTGGATGGCGGGGAGCAAGAAGAGACATGTGTTGGAGATGTGTCATCAAAATGCACCAAGGTTTGTGGCAAAGGGTTTAGTGAGAAGTCATGCTCTAAAATATGCCTTGTGAATGTTTATCCTGCTGGAAGCCCTGACCGAAGCAAGCGGATTTATGCCATCATTGACGAGCAGAGCAACAGATCTCTGGCGAGGTCAGAATTTTTTGACATGTTCAATGTGCAAGGGACCTGTGCACATTGAAGACATGTGCTGGAGTTGTTGAAGCAACTGGAAGAAGAGCTCATGGGTTCATCATTGAGTCTGCAGATGGTGAGATCAGTTTTCCTCTTCCTACTCTTATCGAATGCAATAATATGCCAGACAACAGAGACAAAATACCAACCGCTGTTGCCGCCCTGCATCACAGCCATTTAAAAGTAATAGCAGACAAGATACCACCCATAGATCCAAATGCTGAAATACTGCTCCTTCTGGGAAGAGACATAATAAGGGCGCATAAAGTTCGCAGACAACTCAACGGTCCTCATGATGCGCCATATGCACAAAAATTGGACCTTGGTTGGGTCATCGTCGGAGATGTGTGCCTCGGGAAGTGTCACAAGCCCTCTCCGGTGAATTGCATGAGAACACACATCTTAGAGAATGGCAGACCAAGCTACTTCAGTCCATGCAATAATCACATCAATGAGAGAACCCAGTTCCAAAAACCAGTAGGTTTATCCAGCTACAGGATTGACTCAGTCTTTCAGCAGACCAAGGATGACAATAAATTTGCACCTTCAGTGGAGGACGAATTATTCCTAGACATAATGGAAAAGGAATTCTCCAAGGATTCAAGTAACAGCTGGGTAGCACCACTACCATTTTGTGAGCCAAGGAGACGCTTGCCTAACAACAGAGAGTATGCTGTAAGACGTTTCATGTCTCTCCGTCGCAACCTTGACCGAAGGCCAAAGTTGAGAGATGATTTCACAGAATTCATGCAGAGAATACTCAACAACAACCATGCCGAGTTAGCACCTTCTTTACGGGATGGCCAGGAGTGTTGGTACCTCCCATCATTTGGCGTGTACCATCCCAAGAAGCCAGAGCAAATACGAGTTGTATTTGACTCTAGTGCAAAGTTTGATGGTATATCTCTGAATGACGTGCTGCTGTCTGGGCCTGACCTTAATAACAGCCTGTTAGGGGTGCTCTTAAGATTTCGAAAGAATCCTGTTGCCATCACCGCCAACATACAGCAGATGTTCCACTGCTTCTTGGTTCGGGAGGATTGTCGTGATGTTTTGCGTTTTTTGTGGCATTGCGACAACAATCTGACTAAGGAGGTTGTGGACTACAGGATGCGAGTTCACGTATTTGGCAACAAACCTTCGCCAGCAGTGGCCATTTATGGAATACGTCGAGCTGCCAGAGAAGAAGAAAAGGAGTATGGCAGTGATGTGAGGAAATTCATCGAACAAGATTTTTATGTCGATGATGCTTTAAGGTAATTTCCTACAGAGGAGGAGGCAATTGACGTACTCAAAAGGGCACAAGAGGCACTTCAAACTCAAACCTCAGACTCCATAAAATTGCTGCAAACAGAGCCAAGGTAATGGATGCCTTTCCAAATGAAGACTTGGCCAAGGACATCAAATACCTTGACCTCTCCACGGATGACTTACCTGATCAGAGAAGCTTGGGGGTACAATGGAATCTAATGTCAGACACGTTCACCTTTCAGGTGCCTAACACTGATAAGCCATACACTCGAAGAGGAGTGCTCTCAACAGTCAATAGCTTATTCGATCCCCTTGGATTCCTGGCACCGATTACAAATCAGGGGCATCTACTCTTGAGAGAACTCTCGTTGGAGACACAAGAGTGGGACACCCCACTACCTGAGAACAGACATGAAGAATGGACACGGTGGTGTGATTCACTGCAAGACTTGAGAAGTCTGAACATTCCACGAATGTATGTGTCCATTCCTCTTTCTGTGGCCAAACATACTGAAATATGTGTCTTCTCAGATGCCTCCATGAAAGCCATCTCCGCTGTAGCATACTTGAGAGCCTCTGATCAGGAAGGCAACACAGAGGTTAACTTTATTCTTGGCAAAACAAGGTTGGCTCCAAAGCCTAATCTCTCTGTACCTAGGCTAGAATTATGTGCTGCAGTCCTAGCAGTCAAAATGTCCGAACTCATTACAGAGGAGATTAATCTGAAACCAGACAGAATAAGGCTCTACACAGATAGTAAAGTAGTGTTGGGCTACATTTATAATGAGTCCAGACGGTTTCATGTTTATGTGAGCAACGGTGCATCGCATCAGACAAACTACTCAGCCCGAACAATGGAGTTATGTTTCTTCAGAGCAAAATCCTACTGATCATGGCTCTCGTTCTGTCCCATCCGCCAAGCTTGAGGCCACAACCTGGCTCAAAGAACCTTCATTTCTGCACTATCCATCAGAGCAGCCTTTTGATAGCCCACACTCATACAACCTTGTTGACCCAGAGGAAGATGTCGAAATTCGCTCAGAGATTCATGTCTTCTCTACCCACATCAAAGTGGATCAGTTGGGTAACAAAAGATTTGAGCAATTCTCAAACTGGACAACAATTGTCAGAGCTGTGGCTCGACTGCATCATATTGCCCATTGTTTCACTAAACCAAGTGATGCTAGTCAGTGCACTGGTTGGAATTTGTGCTCAAAGGGCCTATCTGTAAGTGATCTTCTGAAAGCTGAGGAAATAATTATTAAGAGTGTACAGCATGAAGTGTACCAGGAGGAGCTGAAATGCATCATTTCCTCAGGTGAGGTTCCCTTACATAGTCCACTTTTAAAGCTGAATCCAATCATCGACAGCAATGGGTTGCTAAGAGTTGGCGGACACATCAAACAAGCAGAGCTAGGAGATAAAGAATCAAATCCCCTCATCATCCCGGCTCACCATCACATTACTGTCCTACTGGTCAGACACTTTCACGAATGTGTACAGCATCAGGGCAGACATCTGACTGAGGGCAGCATAAGGTCTAATGGCTTTTGGATAATTGGGGCTAAGCGATGCATTAACAGTATCATCCAGAAATGTGTCACCTGCCGTAAACTAAGAGGCAAGATGGAGGAACAACAGATGGCCAACCTGCCAGTTGAAAGACTGCAGATGGATCCACCCTTTTCCTATGTTGGCTTAGATGTGTTTGGGCCATGGGAGGTGATCACACGCCACACAAGGGGTGGCCAAGCCAATAGCAAGAGGTGGGCAGTGTTGTTCACTTGTATGAGTTCCAGAGGAGTTCATATTGAAGTGATTGAGACAATGACTTCAAGTCTCATTAATGCTCTCAGAAGATTCTTTTCTATTAGAGGTCCGGCCAAGCAGCTGCGCTCCGACTGCGGGACGAATTTTGTTGGTGCCTCTAGAGAGCTTAAAATGAGTGAGAATGAACAAACAGCAGTGAGAGAGTACCTCCTTGAGCAAAGATGTTCCTGGGTCTTTAATCCACCACACTCTTCTCATATGGGTGGCTCCTGGGAACGTATGATTGGCATGACGAGACGAATCCTGGATTCAATGCTCCTAAAAGACAGGTACACACAGCTTACCCATGAAGTCTTAGTGACATTCATGTCTGAGGTGACAGCCATCATTAATGCACGGCCTCTAATCCCAGTCTCCACAGATCCCGAATTCCCTTTCGTCCTAACACCATCTATGCTTCTGACACAAAAAACTGGTAATCTCCCTACTCCGCCAGATTTCAGCAAGACGGACATGCTCCAGTGCCAGTGGAAACGGGTTCAAGCCCTAGCAGAAACATTCTGGAACAGGTGGAGGAAGGAGTATCTTGGAACACTTCAGAGCCGTCGTAAGTGGTTCCACAAGTGTCCAAACATCAAAGGAGGTGACATTGTTCTGATCAAAGACAAACAAGTCAAACGGAATGAGTGGCCGATGGGGATAATTGTGAAGGCTGTTCCCAGTACAGATGGTCTAGTGAGGAAAGTGGAGGTGAAAATTGCTCAGCACGGGATAACAAAAATCTATCATAGACCCATATCCGAAGTAGTATACCTGCTTTCCTCAGACCAGATGTAATCTAGTAACTGTAAGAGTTAATGGTATCTTTAGGATACCAGACGGGGAGTGTTCTGGCTTCGCCTATTTTAGCATTTTTGCTCCCCCTACTGGTCAATTTGTATTCTACCACTTGAATTTATGTTATTCAGTTTCCGGGTTCAGAAGAATAGCGTGCGCAGCACAGGGTAGCGCATTTTTATGTTGTTGCATCATTCAATCGTATTTACAGCACTTAACGAGGCACTGCCTGTAAGTAAAGTTTGATTATCATTGATTTATGGTATTCTGCATGTTTAGCAGGTACTACATGTGGAAATAGATGTTTTCATAATACGTGATTGTGAAATACGTAGTTCTGTTTATATTATAATATCTTTGAACTGCTTAAGCTCTTATAAGCATTTATCTCGCAGTACATTTATACTGTATAAACATTTTTCATGTAACAGTTTATTTATACAATCGTTTGTTTTATTTTACAGTTTTACACATTTTACTCAGTAAATCATCTGAACTACAACTTCCGGGTGTCAAGTCCGTTTATTGAGTAGAAGTGTTTAGCTTGCTGGATATAAAGCCAGTACAGTGCGTTTTTTAAACGAATCTAGTGAAATGATTCAATTTCCCATTCATAAAGACCGTCATTTGCTTTATTCAGAAATGAATCAGCTGCTTGAACAAATCAAATGAATATGATTCAGTAATTAAATCAGTGTCTTGCCGCCATCTGCTGGCAGGTCCTCTCAGTTATATAAATCATTAAAAATTTCTGTACTCAATTTTATATTTAAAACATTAAAGTTTAACATTAATCTCAGCTCTTAAACTTTTATGTAAATGATTAACAGTTTTTATATTATCTGTTTTATATATTCAATACGGTCACACTTTATATTAGGTGGCCTTAATTATTATGTACTTAAAGTACAGTGTACTCAATGTGGTCATATTGCATTGCAAAACACTTTTGCTTCTATTAAGGTGGGATATGGGTAAGGTTAGGGACAGGTTTGGTGGTATGGGTAGGTTTCAGGGTGGGTTAGGGTGTAAGGGTTGGTTCAACAGTGGTAATTACAGAAATTAATTACAAATGCAATTACATATAGGTTTTTAAAAATATATAAATACAATGTAAAAACATGTATGTACACAATAAGTACACTGTACCAAATTATTAATTTAAATGTAAGTACATAGTTGTTAAGGCCACCTAATGTAAAGTGGGACCTTTAATACTTGGTCAGTTTGATTTGTTTGGTTAAATCTTTTATAATAATACTGTGCAGTGCACAAAATCAAGATCCGAAAGATGGTTCATTGTGTTTAAGTTTAGAAATGATGTGCATCCTCTTATTATTAGTGTGACATTTTAGCATGCAAACTTCAAGATATTGGCCCTAAAAATCGGCCAAAAAAATCGGCAGCACATATCGGCCATCGTCTGACCCTGACCTCTAAACATCGGCATCGGCTATAGAAAAACCCATATCGGTCGACCTCTACCTACAAGCCACCTCTGTAGTACAAATGATTTTTTATTAATACTAATTTTATATGATTGGTAATTTATTTGTCTTATTCTGCTATTAATAATATTGTTTTAAAATAAATATAATAAATAAATTTTTATTTGACAGATAATGACATTTTAATAAATTAAAAATGCCATTATACAAAGGTAAAAAGAAAATGCAACTGTAAATCACTTTAAGGAGTCAATTATCACCTCATATTAGGAAGGCTAATTTTTTATCAGAATTTTTTATTCTGATAAATTTGTTTTTCTTTCATTCATGAGTAAAAATCTGCCTTTTTGACATTTATCGTGATAATTATCGATATCGACTGATATGGCAAAACACATTAATGCTTGTCATGACATTCTAAAAATAATATTTTAAAATCATACACAATTTCTGTCCTGCTCTGTTCAGTAGGTTTTGCCTCTAAAAGTTTATGGTACATTATAATATAATGACATTTAACTTTAACTTATTTCACTCATATTGATTATTTTTCCACATTTAGGTAAAAAGTGACATCGGCGATGTCACCATACTAATAAACAATGCTGGCATTGTCAGTGGTAAACGGTTTATGGACACTCCTGATGCACTTGTTGAGAAGACACTCAGAGTTAATGCATTGTCCCACTTTTGGGTAGGCTCTCTCTATGAACATTTTCTGAATATCTTATCTTGTTTTTTTTAATCTGCTGTTCTGTATAAGTGCTCATTTTTGTTTATGCCTCTGTTTTAGACATATAAAGCATTTCTGCCTGCAATGACAAACAAGAACCATGGACATCTGGTCAGTGTTGCTAGTTCTGCGGGCTTAATAGGTGTAAATGGACTGGCAGGTAATCAGGTGTCCTTCTATCTTTTACACAACAACACTCTCACTAGATGAGCTTTTTAAACAGTAACAAATAGTGGTCGACCGATATTGTGTTTTTTTTTTTTTTTTTTTTTTTGCCAGTTGATAATGATTCCGATATCTTAGAGAGCAGGGTAGGGATGAACTATATATATATATATATATATATATATATATATATATATATTAGGGATGCACCGAAATGAAATTCTTGGCCGAAGCCGAATAATAATGAAATGCTTGGCCGAAGGCCGAATACCGAACGCGGTGTTTCGCATTTTTTTCCATTTATTTTGCCAATTTTTTCACCATTACAATAATTAAATAGTAAAAATTAGCTTTTTACTATTTTGCATTGCTTTTCAGAGAAATAAAATAACAAAAATACAATTTCAAAATATTTGTTTAACACTGAACTAGTTTTTAATATTAATATTTTTACTAGAAATTAATATTAAAGTTTCAAAGAATAAATCAATTTAACCAATTTAATTAATTTAACCAATTGTTATCAATCAAATATTATATTACTTAAATAACATATACATATATTTTACTGCCTTTGTTTAAATTGTTTACATTTTTATAACACATTATCTTGTGGATCCATCAGTTCACATTTACAACTCTATGCGTTTCTCTTCCAGCAGGAGGCGCTGTCAGAATAATATTACACAAAGCAGCGCAGCAAATGACTTTGAAACGTGCAACGCTCATATTTATTCAATGGATAGCCTTTTGAAGTTTCATCGCAATTCTTGTCTTTCAGTCCCCACATTTAAGACCACCTGAAATCATAATTAAGACTTTCTTAGCCCCTAAATAAAACTGCAGTCATCAATGAAAATTAAGAGCTTTATTTAAGTCTTTCAAAAAACAAACCTTACACAAAATACGTATACGTTTCTTTTTATTTTTTTCCCACCATGTTCAGGGCACAAGAAAAATATTAAGGGGACTAAATTAATATCAGCATATAAAGTATAATCGCCTCTTATGGTCTCTGAGAGAATGCACGTCAGATGCTGAAAGCACTGTCAGTTTTCACTTTCACTTTCACATATAGCGCAGTTTTCACGTTGCTTGTGTGATATCCATTGGCTCACCTCCATGGTTTAAAACATAAATATTTATAAAAAAATACAGTATATAGAAAGGACAAATCTTTAAAATATTGTGACGTAACATCAACGTAAAGCCATTGTTTTTCACTCACTGAAAGCTACATCTGTCTCTTTCTCTGCTCTCATCACTGGCTGCCCGCACGACTGCAGACACACCCCTCTTGAAACTTCGGCATTACATGTTTTGCAAATCGCTATCCGTGGGTCTTTCTCGGATATACTGATATACGTCCACACCGCATATGTGTTGCTTCAGACAAGCACGTGCAGGCTGCGGTTTCTGTTTGCGTCAACATACTGTTTCGGCCGTGTTGTTTCGGTGATAAAAGTCTTTCGGCCGAACACCGAAAATGCCCTTTTGGGCCATTTTCGGCCGAACATTTTCGGTGGCCGAATATTCGGTGCATCCCTAATACATATATGAGTCTATATATATAATTTTTTTTTTTATTATTATTATCATTTATCATTATTTTCATTTATTTATATTAATTTTTGAGAAATTTGACAAATTGAAATGAATTATATTAAAAATAAATGTGTAAAATAAACATACTTCTACTTTAAATGACAACCTCCTAATTCTATAATTCTATTACAGTATTTTTTTGCAAATACAGAAATATTTTAAAATATAAACAAAAAGAAAGTAAACACTGTAATCAGCAGGGCACTCAAAGGTAAAACTCTTATTTACATACAATAAAAATATGACAGTGGGCATAAATGCATAAAGCGCAGCATAATTTGAAAACACAAGTTTAAAGTTTGTCAATCGCACGTCTTCACAGTGAAGGTGAGCTCTCCTCCTGCCCGCATTCAATTTACACAGACCGACCGTCACAGAGCACACACGATCATGCAGGATACAAATGCATACTTCACAAGATTTTACAGCTAGATTTGACTAAGTCTGCAAGGTCTGTGGAATTAAATGTTTATTAGACATTTGTTTAAATTATGTAAATGCATATTTGCTGAATACTGACGGTACTGACAAACATGTTTGGCAGACATAAGTTTCACAGCAGACATGGATGAACACTCTAATATACAACTTGTAGATTAAATTTTCTGAGTGTTTAAAGGTTCTATTTGTGAGTAATATCTCCTGATTTCATGTTGTGTTTGATCCTTTCATGTTTGTGTTAAATAAAAGTGTAGACTTTAACAGGAAACCATCATCTGAGATGTTTCAGTGGCAGCTTCACTACAAATGTTTTATATTTTGCCCATTGTTTACCACACAGATTATTGTGCAAGCAAGTTTGCTGCCGTGGGTTTTGCTGAGTCTGTGGCCCTTGAGCTGATAGCTGCAGGAAAGGAAGGAATCAAAACCACAATCGTCTGCCCATACTTCATCAACACAGGCATGTTTGATGGCTGTGGGACAAAGTAAGTTAACAAACACTTCATACTGAAACCACATTTTTCTTTGAAGCAGCACTAGGGTTGTGACGATAGTATATAATGTATGATAGTATATAATGATAGTATATAATGAGCTGTCACTTTAATTCAGAGAGTTCAGCACAAATGCATTTTTAAATAGCTAAGGAAATGTAAGCATTGTAATTAGTAACTTACAATGTTCTATGAAATTGTTATATACAAATTAAGTCATATTAAAAACATTTAGCCTTATGCAAGTGTTGGTTCACTTTCCGTTAATGAAACTAAGTAAGCAAATAATTAAATAAATAGACAATAATATTGTGTATTGGCGATCTCACAGGCTGACGATAGGACGTAAATTGTCCACCTAAATGGTGCTGCTTAGTGTTGGGTGATATGCTCAATTTACATATCAATACCTAAATGTTCTCAAACTTAAATTTCGAAAAAAGTGTGGACATTCACAGTAAATAACAGAAGTTGCCCCAGGAGGACTACAAATCTAAACAATTAACAGTCATAGTACAACCCTTTGTAAGTATATTTGGAGAAATGTGTCAAGTCGATTGAAAAAAAAAAAACTAGTATGTGCCTCTTAACCCTTAGCATGGTCCTTTGCTGTCAGTACATGCCCAGTGACGTTGCCTAGGGGCTTAATCTACTTCCTGTTTTGACCCTCCAAATGTATGAATAGCTTAAAAACATTCACAGGATTCCCCTTTTTTGTTTTTCTGGTGCCGGTTGGAAATTAGAATTGCATTTGTAGCATATTTCTTTGTATTTGTTGTAACACCTTGTTGCAAAATGTAACAAGTATAAGACCAAAAGAGGCTTTATGGCTATGGATTTTCTTCCTGAACTGGGCATAGAAATGTATGTAAAATACACTTCATAATCCTCTTTTAAGGATCCCTAAACCTAACCCAATCACACAGTAAATTGTGGTTGTTGCCACATCAATTACAACATGTGCCTTGTTTGCAGGTGGCCCCGACTGCTGCCCATATTGGAGCCAGACTATGTTGCTAAGAAGATTGTCAGTGCCATTCTAACGGATCAAGTTTATGTTTTACTTCCAAGGTCCTTATACTTTTTAATGGCTTTAAAAGGGTAAGTTAAGTTTCATATGCTTATCTCAAACTTCTTCGGGTATAAAATGGCATCTCCTGTTTGGAATGTTTCATTTATCTGTAAAATGTTTTTATCTGTAAAAAATATTTCACATTTTAAATATTTTTATAGTGCATCATATCTTTCTAACGTACCCCCTTTTAGGGCTGCATGCTTTGATGAAATGTAATTGCGATAATGCGTTTTAAAAAAATAACATTGTTTATATTTTTTTGTTTTTTTTTGTTTTTTGCATATGAATACGGGTTTCTATATTTTCTGGCATCAGTGGGATGACCTGTGTAAATTGTGTAATTTGTCGGGGGGGGGTATATGTGTCATTGTCATCCAGCCGGAAAACTGGATTGACGCTTATTGAGAATGCACAGAATTACTATTTCATTCAGGTCATAATTCAATCTTAGATGTTGCTCACCCATTTTGTTTACTTCATAGAAAATAAACAAATCACAGATATGACGTAAAACTATTTATTAATTCAACATTGTGGATGTGTGAAACACACCTCAAACAAATGAGATGAAGCTCTTTTAATTATTGGAAAATTAGTTTCCATATCAAGTAGAGGAAAAAATTATGGAATCAGCTTGTAATTTGTATTTCTGAAATAAATATCTAAATATATCTAAAATGCTAATTAGCCAGCAGTTAAAAGAGAGTGCTTACAGACCTTAACGAGCTGTTGAACTTGGTTAATTGTAAAGAAACATGTCTCCCAATAGGGCTGTACGATAGATCGTTTCAGCATCGTCATCGCGATCTACGCATGCGCGATAGTCACATCGTGGCAGTCACGATGCAGGGCAAAAAAATTTTGTGTGTCTGATTTAAAAATGTACTTTCTATATTTCTAAACTTTCTATTCACGGATCTATATTTGTCTAAAATAAAGTAATTAACTCATATTTAAGGGTTCTTTAAAAACTACAATGCCCACGTTGCTTCACCTACTTCATGCATGCAGTCTCTGCGTGCGCATGGCGAAATGAGCGCGGGACGGGAGAAAAGCGCCGAAATGGAAGATTTGGTCGCAAAAAGAAACGCAACGTCGGTCATATGGAAGTATTTTGGATACAAAAAGGATGCTGCTGACCAAAAACAGATGCTTTGTCGGGAGTGCCTGGCAGATGTTGCCACAACTCGCGGAAACACTACGAATTTAAGGGACCGTTCACATGTCGCGCCTAAAAACGCGTGGAAAACGCTAGGCGCGTCGCTTTCTCCTTCTTTCCAAAGCGCTCTGTAACTTGAGTGGCAGAGTGGCGTCTGCCGTTGCTAAGCAACCATGACCCGCGCTCTCCTACAGACGCGGAAGTTTCAGCAAAGATAAATGGATTTCCAAAACTAAAAATTGCTTGCAGTAGCTCTGCTGCTAAAAAATGTTATCCCTGTAACAGCTATGATCAGCTAGCTGTTCCTCCATCTTGGCTAAGCTTTTAATGTTTTTCGTGAAAGGAAGAAGCTGATTTCCCTTTCATCAGGGTAAAAGCAACATTCATTATTAATTTCATATTAGAGCCTTGATTTGCCTGAATTGACAGTGAATAAGGTGAGTCAAACTGTTTATGAAACTACCCAAAGTAAGCTTTAAAAAGTATTTTATTTCAGGGTTTTGATTATACTGTACTTTTACTTTTTTATTCTTTGAAAATGCTTACAAAATTACCCCAATTATTCTTGAATTATTATTTTATTTTTAAGCAGTTCAAAACAACCTGATGAACATAAATGAATTTGTACACATCGCAATATATATCGCAAGAAAAAAATATATCGCAATGTAATTTTTCCCCAATATCGTGCAGCCCTATCTCCCAACAAGAAAGCTGTCAGTTGAAATGATGGAAAGGATTATAAAACTCCTTCAAGATGGAAATCCATCATGGAATGGAGCAAAAGAAGTTGGATCTAAGTTGGAAATTGTTTCTAAAGTTTGATGTAAGTATAAACAAAATTATAAAGAGAGATTATAAAACGAAAATATACAGGCAGATCAAGGAAGACATCTAAGCATCAAGATAGAAAACTGCCTTAAAAATAGAAAATTCACAACGAAACAAATGAACAACAAATGGGCGGAAACAGTAGTCGATGTGTATGACATAACTGTAAGAAACCGGCTGAATGAGTTGAGATTTACATATAGAAAGGCCAAATGAAAACCAGCATTAACACATAAACAAAAGAAAACAAGATTAGAGTGGCTAAAGAGAAGTAGTCATGGAGTGTGAATGATTGGATGAAAGTGATATTCAGTGATGAATCACAAATCTGCAATGGACAAGGAGATAATGCTGGATCTCTTCTCTTGTGCCACTCTAAAGAAATATATAAAGATGCCTGCCTGAAGAAAACTATCAAATTTTCCAACTCATTTCTAATATGGGGTTGCATGTCAGGTAAAAGACCACGGAAAATGACTATCCTTACCTCAACAGTGAATTCACAGGTTTGCATTGAAACTTTGGACACTTTTCTCATTCAATCAATAGAAAAGAAGTTTGGTAATGATCTTAGTATGATAATGGACCTTGCCATAGAGCAAAGAGTGTTAACTCTTTTCTTCAGGAAAGGCACATCAACTCAATGACATGGCCAGCAAATAGTCCAGATCTTAATCTGATTGAAAATGTATGGTGGAAATTGAAAAACTGGTCCATGACAAGGTTCCATCTTGCAAAGCTGATCTGTCAACCGCTAGTCAAGAAAGTTGGAACCAGCTTGATGAAGAATATTGTTTTTCATTAGTGAAGTCCACGCCCTAAATAATTCAGGCCATCGTAAATACCAGAGGAGGAGCAACAAAGTACTTTTTGTGTTTTTTGGTTAATGATTCCATAATTTTTTCCTCAACATTGAATGATTCCATACTTTTTCCTGTACTTGATATGGAATATAATTTTCCATTATTTAAAAGAGCTTAATCTCATTTGTTTAAGGTATGTTTCACATACCCAGAATGTTGAATTAATAAACAAATAGTTTTGTGTCATATCTGTGATTTGTTTATTTGCTATGACGTAAAAAAAACTGGATGAACGACATCTAAGTGTGGTGATTCCATACTTTTTGCCAGGGGTTGTAGTGTCAGTTTTAATAACAGTCATTTTCACTTCAGTGGGCAACTGCAAGCTACAAAACACTCTAAAACATTTTCTGCGTGGTCAGTTCACAGCAGTGATAGAAATTATTTTTTTCCAATATGTTTAAATTGATTTTTACCTTTTATTGCAATTTTTACCTTTATAAAGTCATTTTTTCTAAAACTGTGCATCTTTTGAGTCAAATTCTTACTTTTAACCAGTCAATTAGAAGAATAAGACATTTGGGCTGTTACCAAGCAAATTAAATCAGTATCAACAAAATTCATCTTTGCAGTGTAGAGGAAACACAGAAGCTATGTCTCAAGTGGCATTTAGGTGCATTTACTAGGGGTGGAAATCGATTCCAAAAATAATAGTTTCCTTGAATCGAGATCCCATCAAGGGGAATCGACTCCTTATTCAGAGCCGTTTTCAGTTCAACAAAACTTTTCTATAGGTGTCTTCCAACCGGAAGGCTGAATCCTACAAAGGCTGCATATCTCAGCTGCTACGAGTCGGTACTGAGCTCGACATTTGAGAAGCACTCATTAATTTATCTCTCACTCGCTAATAGTGATTAGAAGTCCATAAAAAGGTTCTTTTTGGATAGATTGTTTTAATGAACTAGTTCAAAAAACATTTCTGAGGTTATTTTACAACGTAACTAGCTTATGTTGTCCACAATTTTGAGCGCTGCACGACAGAATTGATCACAACATGATCGAGGGTCTTGATCTTATTTTCATCTTAAATTAAATGCTATTTTTTGTTCTCCAAGTTGACACCATTGGCGGCCGATCACAAACAGCCTTCATACAATAAGGTGAATCAATACGGATATCAAGTAAATGAGACAACCACTTTTTTGATTCAACTTTTATAGAACTTCCTCATGGTTTGTTGTTTTTATATATTCTACCATCACAGAGGAAAGATAAATATTACCATGAAATTAGTTTTATGGAACTGTAATTTACTCAAGTACCTGTACTTGAATATTTCCATTTTATGCAACTTTATACTTCTACTGCGTTACATCTCAGAGGCAAATTTGTTACTTTTTACTCCATACAGTTATCTGAGTTAGGTACTACTTTTCAGACTAAAATTTTTCATATCCCACGTATCCAGTGAAAACTATATACTATTAAAGTTTAGATAAACTGAAGGCTGAAGGTTCCTTTATGAGTTGAGAAAATTCTCCTACTTCTGAAGCTAAACAAACTATTTAAAACCTTGGATCAGCTTGAAAATAAATAGTCACAAATCTCAAAATTTAACATTTAACATTTTTTAACGTGGTTGTCACAGGACAACCTTAAACATCTACAGCATTAAAATGCAAAACGCATTAACGCAGCAGTAATGTTTATCCAATGGTAAAACACTGACAGGGACCATTTTACTGCACAATGAGTACTTTTACATTTGATAGTTCATTTTTTTTTTTTTTTTTTTTTTTTACAGTGTGGTATTAGTACTTTACCTGAATAGATGATCTGAATAATACCTCCACCACTGTTATTAGGTAGCTAAGTTAGCTAGCTAACATTACCTAGTGTTATCTAGCTATCTAGCAGATAAGTTAATTTGACGATGCTATACATCATTTATATACACGTTATCAATATAGTGACATATTTCTAGTAGTAAAAAAAAAGGAGATAATACATATTAGATAAAAAAAAATCATCTTGTTGTATCTTGCTGAGTGGTGACAGTTGATATCTGAAATGCTTAAGTAGCAGCTAAAAGTAAACAATGAGTTGCTATGATGGCAAATGAGGAGTTAGAATGTTGCAGCATTGGGCTGTTATTCATGCCAGAGCCGTTGAGAAACACTCCCACAGGGGTGATAGCGTTCCGGCACCACGCCGGATTTCCGGCGTACTGTGGCTGCGGGAAAAAAAAAAAAAATCAGGTTCGCGGATATTGAGCTGTCATTTCTCTAGATCTGAGATGCGCAGGTCAGAGAGTAGCTTTAACGCTCAACGACTCAAACAATACACACATACTAGCCAATGAGCCAATTAGAAGTAGGGAAGGGGCGGACCTTGTGTCTTTGTCAAATAGATTGATACAGGTTAAGGCAATGCTCCATGCGCGAAGGTGTTTTTAGCTCCCATACTGTACTAATGTGTGTCTCATACTGGCAACTCAAACCGTAAGTCATGGCTATGTTTATGTAGCCAGGGGAAGACATTAAAGATATCGATGAAGGCATAAAGAATAAATGGCGCTGGGCTTGGATTGAGGATGTGGTTAGCGACGGAAAGCCCTTTGGAAGCTGGTGTCAAAAGCTCCGGCAACCAGGAGCATGCTATTGCGCAAGGAAACTGATTTGAAAAAGCCTTACGGAACATTTAAATCTGTATTTGCACTGCCGCGGACAGAGAGCGCAGCCATCATGTTTATGTAAAAAACAGCTTCACAAACAGTCTTTTCAAATACAGCCATTCATATTATCACAGCAATTAAAGATCATAGTTTGGATATAAACATTGATGTCTATGGTAGAGGTCAAAATAGAGCACGTCTTTTGAAAGTAATTGGCGCTTCAAGTAATGTTTGTGTCGATTGCATTGTTTCGCCACTAGATGGAAACAACTGTTAAAAAATGAATAGCGATTGATTCAAAAACGCAGATTCATCCAGTAATGTTTTTCAAAAGTCATTTATTTATTCAAACCACTTTTTTATAAATTGAATATTATAAATTGGTGTATTAAATATATTATTTTTGTAACATACAAATATTATGTATTAAATGATTAATAATTAATTTAAATGAATTAAACACTTTTAAATATACTGCAGAAATTGATATTTTGTCTCACATTATTTTGCTTAGTTTAGAATTGCAAGGAAATCGTGATCTGTTTGATCTCCAAAAAACTAAAACTGAAACTAAACTTTATAAAAACTAAATAGAAATGTGTTCACAAAATAGAAACTAAATTAAAACTAACAAAATTGTTAATGAAACTAATAAAAACTAAGCTAAATTTTATTGAAAATTTGAAAACTATATCAAAATAAAACGAATTTTAAAAAGCAAAATTAAATTAACCTTGTTTTGGACCAGAAACTACGTTCAGAAAGGAAGAAATAAAGGGAAGGAGAAATGTTTTTTTTGTTAATCCCATACTGTCTTTTACAGTATATTTAGGGCCCGAGCCCAAAAGGGCGAAGGCCCTATTGTTCTTCTAAGGATTCTTATTAGGGCCCGAGCCCAAAAGGGCGAAGGCCCTATTGTTCTTCTAAGGATTCTTATTAGGGCCCGAGCACCGATGGTGTGAGGACCCTATTGAATCTGCTCCGTTTATTATTAGGGCCCGAGCACCGATGGTGTGAGGACCCTATTGGATCTGCTTCGTTTATTATTAGGGCCCGAGCCCAAAAGGGCGAAGGCCCTATTGTTCTTCTAAGGATTCTTATTTGTTTTTTTTTTTATTTTTGTTTTTTTTCAACCGTTGGGGCACTTTTGGGGGCCTTAACATACTCAAAAACTCTTGAAAATTTGCACACACGTTGGAATCTGCCGTCGTCCGGACGACACAGAGGCTGGGACCCGGGCGTGGTTCAGGGCCTCTACAGCGCCCCCTGGAACACAGTTTGAAAACTTGATGTACTGCGCACACATACTTGCACGTATTGATATGAAACTCGGTACACATATAGAACTCACCGAGCTGAACAACTTTTGTACTCTATGTCCTGGGCTCCACGCAACAGGAAGTGAGATATTTAGGGCTGTTTAAAAAGCACATGCTCTGGAATTTAACGTACTCCTCCCAGGATTTCTATAGGATTGTCACCAAACTTGGTCAGCATGATCTCAAGACATTGAGGACGCTAAATTGCGAGGGGATTTTTGATATCTCGAACGGTTTGGCCATGGCAAGGCGACAAAGTTTTGGCGAGAAATGAGAAACAGGAAGTGTCTAATAACTGTTGCACACATTGCCTGATTCTGATGAAACTTCACCAGTTTGTTCGTTGTATGATGCCGATTCCATAAATGTGACTATTATGAGTCAAAGTTATAGCGCCACCAACTGGCAGCAGGAAACGTGTCATTTTCAAAATGCTTTGAAATCAGCCTCTTAATTTTACTCGATTTTCTTTAAACTTCATCAAAATCATGTCAAAAAACGGCCGATAAAGAATATGTAAAGGGGTCGATGATAAATCAAATGCTGTTGCCATGGCAACGTGTCAAACTTTAAAATTAGATTCCTGTCTTTTCAAGGCAGATAACATGCTTAGAATTTCATGAAACTCAACACACACATCAATATTAATGATAGTTAGACACTGGCAAAAGGTCATAAATGGGCGTGGAGCAGGCACTCTATAGCGCCATCTTTTGACAAAAGTTGGGGGGTTAGTTTTTCCTACAGTCACCAAACTCTGTACTTGTATTGTTCTCATCAATCTTGACAACTTTCTAAATCAAACTCATTAGCTAAGACCAACAGAAAGCCGGCTATTTTGATTTGAATGTGGATTTTTTGAAAAATCAGGTAGTAAACAAATTCACACTACTCCTAAGAACAACCAGCTGTTCACCCCAAACTTTTTTTAACATGAAGAGAAGATTCTGAAGATGTTAAATTGCGAGCGGATTTTGGATATCTCGAACGGTGTTGACGTGGTGATTTTTTAAAGATATAGTAAAAAACATAACCCTAATTTTTTATATCTTTAAAGTGCAGCATCCAAACTCTTTAAAACTTTTTTCACACAGAGATCTAATCATTCTGAGCAAGTGCTGGAAATATTAATTTTATACAAGCTTCAATGAATTAAAGAAAATTAAAAAAATAACTCAGAAACCTGCTGTCACTCTGGTGAATGTCTCTACAGTATGTGTGTGCGTTCAGTCAGGCACAGAGAAGCTCATTATTGCAGGGGGGAGGGGTGAGAGGCAGAGAGGGTGACAGAGTAGAGACTAGAGAGCCATCCTACAGACCATCTTTGAACAAAAAATGCAAATATGTATTGTAATTACATAAATATGTCTGATCTTTGAGAGTCTGATATTTTGAGAAAATATAAAGGGTCACTTAGTCTTTCATTGTTCGTATTTTGCAGTTGTTGTTTTTTATTTATTTTTTACTTAACTATACCATGAACTTGTCCTATTCAGTCACATAGCAAAAGATTTAAAAAAATACAACTTTTTAGCATGATCAATTTATCTTCATTGATAGACAATATTTACATAGTGTTATTTATTGAATATAAAATAATAAAAATAAAAAATTAAGACAAACTTTGACAACAAAACAAACGTTACTGTTATCTCTTCAAAACATCTGAAAACCATAATTTTAAGATCAGTTATAAATATATATATCACCCCGTTAAAATACTCAACTTGATTTTTAAAGATATTTTGAAAGAATGAAGAGTTTATAGAGCACTTTATTGTGTATTGCTGTACACCCCCATGAACTGTGTTCATGTTCATGTTAAATCACAGTACATAAACTTTATATGAATACTTTTTTTAGCTTAATATTAATTAACATTAATAAATGCTATTTATTTATTGGTCATGTTAACTAATATAGTTAATTTTAAGAAATTAAACTGGATGGCAACATTTTATATTTTGTGTGTATGTGTCTGTGTGTTGATTTTAAAGTGTAACCCTTTCAATTCTGTAAACTTAAAATCCAAACTAGCAGAGGATTACTGTGAATGCATGTGCCAACTGGGCACCGTCTTCCTTATTGATTCTTAGTTATGTAGCACTTAAGAGTGATGTCTTATAACAGGAGTCACCAGCAAAGCAATATCCACACAAAAATTGTACAGATAGGTAACAATGACATTTAAGCAGAAGTGGTGGATGCAAAGGAAGCAATAATAACATTTTGCTATCGTCATGAATCATGTTCTTATCATCATTTGTAGCATACTGGTTCACAGTTGGCATTCATCTGTAGTCCTTGCATTGATTGCATTTAGTTAAATCAACATTATATTTGGTCAGTCTGATCTTGAAGCCTTAGAGATGTTAAATTGTGAAGATCTTGAGTTTTCATTAAAGGGCATGTCCGTGGTGGCCTGACAAAGTTTGATGTTTCTGCATAGACATAGAAGTGGTTATAAGTTAGCCTGAAAATGTCTGATCTGCCACAAAATTCACAGGTTTGGTAAGAGTCCTGGCCTGAAGACACCTAAAGACCAATATTCAGATATTATCATAGCGCCACCAGTTGGCAGCAGGATATCTCATTTATTTCACTAACTCAAACATACCAAGGTCAATCTGCACCAAACTTCATATGTTTGATAATAGTGCTGGCCTGAACACATCTACATGCCAATAATCAGTTATAGGCATAGCGCCACCAGCTGGCAGCGGCAAGTTTGGCACATTTAAGTGACTTTGACATATTTCTCCTACATTTACTGTATTAAAAGCATACTGCCCACCGTTTGCTGTTTTCCCGAAGCCACCGGTCGGCGGTGAGCCCGGGTGCGAGGGCCCGTTCATCGCTGCTCGCAGCTTTAATTAGGGCCCGAGCACTACAGTGCGAGGACCCTATTGGAATTGCTCCGTTTATTATTCTTCTTCTTCTTCTTCTTCTTCTCCAAAATGAAAAGTCTTTTTGAGGGCCTAAACATGCCCGAAAACTCACGAAACTTTGCACACGCATCAGACCTGGCGAAAATTTACATCTGATATGGTTTTCAAAAGTGGGTGTGGCAAAATGGCTCGATAGCGCCACCTATAAAATTTCAACGGAGTGCCCCTCGAGCTACGTTTCATGTACATGTACGAAACTCGGTACACATATGTAACACACCAATACCTACAAAAAAGTCTCCTGGTGCAACATCCGAAACCCAACAGGAAGTCCGTTATATTGAATTTCCTGTACGATTTTTGTGCAGTTTTTGCCATTTTCAGGCCTCATACTTTAACGAACTCCTCCTACAGTTTTTATCCGATCATCTTCAAATTTGCTGAGTGTCATCATAAGGCCTTTGCGATGTTAAATTGCGAAGCTTTAGAGTTTTCGTCGAAGGGCGTGTCCGTGGCGGCCGGACAAACTTTGATGTTTCGCCATGAAAAAGGAAGTTGCTATAACTCAGGCATACGATGTCCGATCTGCCTCAAACTTCACATGTTTGATGACAGTCCGGTCCTGAACACACGTCAGTGCCCATATTCAGTTATAGTCATAGCGCCACCTGCTGACAACAGGAAATTACATATTTAACACTGTTACGGACTCTTAGCAACATATTGAAAAGCGTTAACAAGTCTTAAATAGGCTAGCAACATGCTACAAACATGCTAAAACATGCTAGCAACACTTAGCTAAGAGCTAAAGCATGCTATTAATACAAATACAAAAGGAAATTGCTGTAACTCATGTATATACTGTTGAATCTGACCCAAACTTAATATTCAACATGCTACAAAAATAATAAAGCATGCTAGCAACACTTAGCTAATATGCTAAAGCATGCTAATTATACAATAAAACAGGAAGTTACTCTAACTCAGGCATACCATGTCCAATCAGCCCCAAACTTAACATGTTTGATAAGAATCCTGGCCTAAACACACGTCCATGCCCGTATTCAGTTATAGTCATAGCGCCACCAGCTGGTAACAGGAAGCCACATGTTTAATACTGTTGTGGATGCCTAGCAACATTTTTAAAAAAATCAACAACTGTTAAACAGGGTAGCAACATGCTAGAAACATGCTATAACATTTTAGCAACATTTAGCTAAGTGCTAAAGCATAGTCTTAATGCAATGAAACAGGAAGTTACTGTAACTCAGGCATGCAATGTCCAATCAGCCCCAAACTTCACATGTTTGATAACAGTCCTGGCCTGAAGATATCTACATGCCAATATTCAGTTATAGTTATAGCGCCACCTACTGTCAACAGGAAGTGACATGTTTAACACTGTGACACACTATTAGCAACACACTAAAAAAGCCATTGAGTGCTAAACTAGTTTAAAACGTACTCAAACATGCTAGCAACACTTACTTAGTGCTAAAGCATGTTGTTAAAGACATAAAACAGGAAGTTACTGCAACTCAGACATGCAATGTCCAATCAGCCCCAAACTTCACGTTTGATAAGACTCCTGGCCTGAAGATATATACATGCCCATATTCAGTTATAGTCACAGCGCCACCTGCTGACAACAGGAAGTGATGTTTAATGGTGTTACGGACTCCTAGCAACATAATAAAAAGCTTTAGCAAGTTTTAAATAGGCTAGCATCATGTTAGAATCATGTTAAAACATGCTAGCAACACTTAGCTGAGAGCTAAAGCATGATATTAATACAAAGAAAAATAAGTGTAACTCATGCATACAATGTCCAATCTGACCCAAGCTTAATATGTTTGATAAGAGTCCTGGTCTGAACACAAGCCCATGCCCATATTCAGTTATAGTGATAGTGCCACCTGCTGGCAACAGGAAGTCACATGTTTAATACTGTTGTGGATGCCAAGCAACATTTTAAAAATATCAACAAGTGTTAAATAGGGTAGCAACATGCTAGAAACATGTTAGCAACATTTAGCTAAGTGCTAAAGCATACTCTTAATGCAATGAAACAGGAAGTTACTGTAACTCAGGCATGCAATGTCCAATCAGCCCCAAACTTAATATGTTTGATAAGAGTCTTGGCCTGAATACATTTACATGCCAATATTTAGTTATAGTCATAGCGCCACCAGCTGGCAACAGCAAATTACTTGTTTTACACTAACTTAAGCATGCAATGTACAATTTGCACCAAACTTGACATGTTTGCCAATAGGCCTGGCTTGAAGACATCTAAAAGCCAATATTTTGTAATAGCGCCACCTGTTGGCAGCAGGATATGTCATGACTTACACTCAAGCATGCCATGTTCAAGCTTCACCAAACTTCATATGTTTGATAAAAGCACTGGCCTGAACACATCTGCATGCCAATATTCAGTTATAGGCATAGCGCCACCAGCTGGCAGAAGGAAGATTGGCACATATCAATGACTTTGATATATTCCTCCTACATTTTCTGAGTTAATAGCATAGTGCCCACCATTCGCCACCGATCGGCGGTGAGCCCGAGTGCGAGGGCCCTACCATCGCTGCTTGCAGCTTTAATTATTATTATTATTCTCCAAAATGAATCGCATTTTTGAGGGCTTAGACATACCCGAAAACTCATGAAACTTCGCACACACATCAGACCTGGCGAAAATTTACGTCTGATATGGGTTGCAGAAGTGGGTGTGGCAAAATGGCTCGACAGCGCCACCTTTAGACGTTCAGCGGTGTGCGCTTTCAGCTGTGATTCACGTACATGCACGGAAATCGGTACACACATGTAACACACCAATACCTACAAAAAAGCCTCTTGGAGTAAAATTTGACACCCAACAGGAAGTCGGTTATTTTTAATTTTCTCAGCAAATTTTGTGTCATTTTTGCCATTTTCAGGCCTCGTACTTGAACGAACTCCTAATAGAGATTTATTCGGATCAACGCCAAATTTGCTGAGTCTAATCTAAAGCCCTTTGTGATGTTAAATTGCGAAGATCTAGAGTTTTCATCGGAGGGCGTGTCCGTGGCGGCCTCGCAAATTTCGATGTTTCGCCATAAAAAAGGAAGTTGCTATAACTTAGCCATAAAATGTCCGATCTGTCCCAAACTTCACATGTGTGATAACACTCCTGACCTGAAGACATCTACATGCCCATATTCAGTTATAGTCATAGCGCCACCTGCAGGCAACAGGAAGTGTCATGCTGTACTCTTCAACCAACTCCTCCAAGAAATTTATACAGATCAATACCAAAATAGGCCAGTCTAATATTAAGGCCTTAGCGATGTTAAATTGTGAAGATCTTGAGTTTTCGGTAAAGGGCGTGTCCGTGGCGGCCTGACAAATTTCGAGGTCTCGCCATGGATATAAAACTTGTTATAACTCAGCCATAAAATGTTCGATTTGCCTCAAACTTCACATATTTGATAAGAGTCCTGGCCTGAACACATCTGAAGGCCAATATTGTATTATAATCACAGCGCCACCTGTTGGCAACAGGAAATGACTTGTATCAAACTCCTCCTAGAGATTTAATGATATCAACATTATATTTGGTCATTCTGATCTAGAGGCCTTAGAGATGTTAAATTGCGAAGATCTTGAGTTTTCGTTAAAGGGCGTGTCTGTGGCGGCGTGAAAAAGTTTGATGTTTCGCCATGGACATAGAAGTTGTTATAACTCAGCCATAAAATGTCCGATCTGCCTCAAACTACACAGGTTTGGTAAGAGTCCTGGCCTGAAGATACCTAAAGGACAATATTCAGATATTATCATAGCGCCACCTGTTGGCAGCAGGATATATCATATCTTTCACTAACTCAAACATACCAAGGCCAATCTGCACCAAACTTCATATGTTTGATAAAAGTGCTGGCCTGAACACATCTAAATGCCAATAATCAGTTATAGGCATAGCGCCACCAGCTGGCAGCAGGAAATTTGGCACTTTTAAGTGACTTCTATTAAAAGCATACTGCCCACCATTAGCTGTGTTCCTGAAGCCACCGGTCGGCGGTGAGCCCGTGTGCGAGGGCCCGTTCATCGCTGCTTGCAGCTTTAATTATTATTATTATTATTATTATTATTATTATTATTATTATTATTATTATTCTCCAAAATGAATCGCATTTTTGAGGGCTTAGACATACCCGAAAACTCATGAAACTTTGCACACACATCAAACCTGGCGAAAATTTACGTCTGATATGGGTTTCAGAAGTGGGTGTGGCAAAATGGCTCGACAGCGCCACCTTTAGACGTTCAGCGGTGTGCGCTTTCAGCTGTGATTCACGTACATGCACGGAAATCGGTACACACATGTAACACACCAATACCTACAAAAAAGCCTCTTGGAGCAAAATCCGGAACCCAACAGGAAGTCGGTTAATATTAATATTCTCAACAAAATGTGTGTCATTTTTGCCATTTTCAGGCGTCATACTTGAACGAACTCCTCCTAGAGATTTATTCGGATCAACACCAAATTTGGTGAGTCTAATCTAAAGCCCTTTGTGACGTTAAATTGCGAAGATCTAGAGTTTTCATCAGAGGGCGTGTCCGTGGCGGCCTCGCAAATTTCGATGTTTCGCCATGAAAAAGGAAGTTGCTATAACTCAGGCATAAAATGCCCGATATGCCCCAAACTTCACATGTGTGATAACACTCCTGACCTGAAGACATCTACATGCCCATATTTAGTTTTACTCATAGCGCCACCTGCAGGCACCAGGAAGTGTCATGCTGTACTCTGCAACAAATTCCTCCTGGAGATTTAATCAGATCAACACCAAAATCGGTCAGTCTAATAAAAAGGCTTTAGCGATGTTAAATTGCGAAGATCTTGAGTTTTCGTTGAAGGGCGTGTCCGTGGCGCCCTGGCAAATTTCGTGGTCTCGCCATGGATATAAATCTTGTTATAACTCAGCCATAAAATGTCCGATTTGCCTCAAACTTCACATGTTCGATAAGAGTCCTGGCCTGAACCAATCTGAAGGCCTATATTCTATTATAATCACAGCGCCACCTGTTGGCAACAGGAAATGACTTGTACCAAACTCCTCCTAGAGATTTAATGATATTAACATTATATTTGGTCAGTCTGATCTCGAGGCCTTAGAGATGTTAAATTGTGAAGATCTTGAGTTTTCGTTAAAGGGCGTGTCCATGGCGGCCTGACAAAGTTTGATGTTTCGCCATGGACATAAAAGTTGTTATAACTCAGCCATAAAATGTCCGATCTGCCTCAAACTTCACATGTTTGGTAAGAGTCCTGGCCTGAAGACATCTAAAGGCCAATATACAGATATTATTATAGCGCCACCTATTGGCAGCAGGATATATCATATCTTGCACTAACTCAAACATACCAAGGTCAATCTGCACCAAACTTCATATGTTTGATGAAAGTGGTGGCCTGAACACATCTACATGCCAATAATCAGTTATATGCATAGCACCACCAGCTGGCAGCAGGAAATTTGGCACATTTAAGTGACTTTGACATATTTCTCCTATTTTTACTGTATTAAAAGCATACTACCCACCATTTGCTGTTTTCCTAAAGCCACCGGTCGGCGGTGAGCCCGGGTGCGAGGGCCCGTTCATCGCTGCTTGCAGCTTTAATTTTTATTTTTTTTTATTTTTGTTTTTTTTCAACCGTTGGGGCACTTTTGGGGGCCTTAACATACTCAAAAACTCTTGAAAATTTGCACACACGTTGGAATCTGCCGTCGTCCGGATGCCACAGAGGCTGGGACCCGGGCGTGGTTCAGGGCCTCTACAGCGCCCCCTGGAACACAGTTTGAAAACTTGATGTACTGCACACACATACTTGCACGTATTGATATGAAACTCGGTACACATATAGAACTCATCAAGCCGAACAACTTTTGTACTCTATGTCATGGGCTCCACGCAACAGGAAGTGAGATATTTAGGGCTGTTTAAAAAGCGCATGCTCTGGAATTTAACGTACTCCTCCCAGGATTTCCATAGGATTGTCACCAAACTCGGCCAGCATGATCTCAAGACATTGGGGACGCTAAATTGCGAGGGGATTTTTGATATCTCGAACGGTTTGGCCGTGGCAAGGCGACAAAGTTATGGCGAGAAATGAGAAACAGGAAGTGTCTAATAACTGTTGCACACATTGCCTGATTCTGATGAAACTTCACCAATTTGTTCCTTGTATGATCCCGATTCCATAAATGTGACTATTATGAGTCAAAGTTATAGCGCCACCAACTGGCAGCAGGAAGCGTGTCATTTTCAAAATGCTTTGAAATCAGCCTCTTAATTTTACTTGATTTTCTTTAAACTTCATCAAAATAATGTCAAAACACGGCCGATAAGAATATGTAAAGGGGTCGATGATAAATCAAATGCTGTTGCCATGGCAACGTCTCAAACTTTAAAATTAGATTCCTGTCTTTTCGAGGCAGATAACATGCTTAGAATTTCATGAAACTCAACACACACATCAATATTAATGATAGTTAGACACTGGCAAAAGGTCATAAATGGGCGTGGAGCAGGCACTCTATAGCGCCATCTTTTGACAAAAGTTGGGGGGTTAGTTTTACCTACAGTCACCAAACTCTGTACATATATTGATCTCATCAATCTGGACAACTTTCTAAATTAAACTCATTAGCTAAGACCAACAGGAAGCCGGCTATTTTGATTTGAATGTGGATTTTTTGAAAAATCAGGCTGTAAACAAATTCACACTTCTTCTAAGAACAAAAAGCTTTTCACACCAAACTTTTTTAACATGAAGAGAAGATTCTGAAGATGTTAAATTGCGAGCGGATCTGGGATATCTTGAACGGTGTTGACGTGGTGATTTTTTAAAGATGTAGTAAAAAACATAACCCTAATTTTTTATATCTTTAAAGTGCAGCATCCAAACTCTTTAAAACTTTTTTCACACAGAGATCTAATCATTATGAGCAAGTGCTGGTAATGTCATAATTATTCAAGCTTCTATGAATTAAAGAAAATTAAAAAAAGAACTCAGTAACCTGCTGTCACTGGGCTGACTGTCTGTGTTGACACTAAGAGTGACTGAAGGGGGGAGGGGTGAAAGGGAGAGAGACCAGTGGAACATGCTGTTTTTCTTAAGACCATCTTTGAGGAAAATGCACATTAAACTACAGCAATGTGCAATGTGCAATCTACATTAATATGTGACCCTGGACCACAAAACCAGTCTTAAGTCGCTGGGGTATATTTGTAGCAATAGCCAAAAATACATTGTATGGGTCAAAATTATTGATTTTTCTTTTATGCCAAAAATCATTAGGAAATTAAGTAAAGATCATGTTCCAAGAAGATTTTTTGTAAAATTCCTACTATAAATATATAAAAATGTAATTTTTGATTAGTAATATGCATTGTTAAGAACCTAATTTGAAGAACTTTTAAGGTGATTTTCTCAGCATTTTGATTTTTTTGCACCCTCAGATTCCAGGTTTTCAAACAGTTGTATCTCGGGCAAATATTGTCCTATCCTAACAAACCATACATCAATAGAAAGCTTATTTAGCATATTGAGCTTTCATATGATGTATACATCTCAGTTTTGTAAAATTTAACCTTATGACTGGTTTTGTGGTCCAGGGTCACATATGTCTGAACTTTGAGAGTCTGATCTTTGAGAAAATATAAAGGGTCACGAACTCTTTCATTCTTTGTATTTTGCAGTTGTTGTTTTTTTATTTATTTTTTACTGAACTGTACCATGAACTTGTCCTATTCAGTCACATAGCAAAAGATTAAGAAAGATACAACTTTTTAGCATGAGCGATTTATCTTCATTGATAGACATTTATTTTCATAATTTAAATTTTAGATTCAATAAAAAAAACACTAACAATTTCAAGACAAACTTTGACAACAAAACAAACTTTGCTGTTATCTGTTCGAAACATCTGAAAACTGTGTTCATGTTCATGTTAATTCACAGTACATAAACTAATGTTAAAAGATACTAATTTACCTTTAAACAATATATGAGTACTTTTTTAGGTTAATATTAATTAACATTAATAAATGCTATTTAATTATTGTTCATGTTAACAATGTTAACAAATGAAACTGGATGGTAAAATTGTATATTTAGTGTGTATGTGTCTGTGTGTTGATTTTAAAATGTAACCCTTTCAATTCTGTAAACTTTAAATCCAAACTGGCTGAGGGTTACTGTGAATGCATGTGCCACCTGGGCACCGTTTTCCTAATTGATTCTTAGTTATGTAGCGCTTAAAAGTGATGTCTTATAACAGGAGTCACCTGCAAAGCAATATCCACACACATATTGAACAGATAGGTAACGATGACATTTAAGCAGAAGTGGTGGACGTAAAGCAAGCAATAATAACATTTTGTTATCATCATGAATTACATGTTCTTATCGTCATCATCAGAATATTGGGAAAATGTTCCCTATATTGTGAACGGCTTTGGGATATCTTGAACTGTGTTGATGTGGTGATTCATGAAAGTAACAATAAAAAAAGATGAAGAGTTATATTCATATATCTTTAAATTGCATTATTCTAACTCATCAAAACTTTTTACATAATAAGAACAAGAAATTCTTAGGAAATACGTGTAGTTTCAAAATGTTATCATGCTCAGAGGCCCCAAAAACATTAAAAGTGTCATTTAAATTTGTCTGATTAAAGCTCTAATACCAGGGATGAACACTAGAGGTCCTCATAAGATAAGGAATCATTTGACCTCTAATGCTATTTAGCTCATTCTCAGTGTATAAGAATGACAATAATCCATAGAATCAGTTGATATGTACTGTATTGTCAGTGTACTTATACATAATTATTTTGTATAGGTGCTTAAAGAGCATTAAAATCTTTTTTTTTCATCTTTTAAGGAAAAATTATATGATTTAAATACATATATACACTCTCACTGATAGAACAAAAAATCTTATAAGTATGACACTATACTGCTCAGTTCACTTAATTAGAATGAGAAACAAATACATCAACTAAGTTAATATGTATTTATTTTTAATATATTTGTTTATAATTTTTTCACAGATGCTTATAGATCATTAAAATAATATTTAAAAATGGTTGTAGATCATAAAACATGGTAAATATTTAAAATAGGGTCTCTTTTGTTAACAATGGTTAATGAACTAACAAACACGAACGAACAACGGACAATATATTTGTACTCGATTTTATTCAAACTTCATCAGAATAATGTAAAAACACGGCCGAGTCTGTAAAGGCGCCCCTGATGCATCAAATGCTGTTGCCATGGCAAATAAATAAAAATAAAAAATACATTCAAATATTTGTTTCCTGTGTTTTTGAGGCAGATAGCGTGCTTAGAATTTCATTTTCCATTTTCAATGATTTATTATATATTTAAAGTGCAGCATCCTAACTCTTTGAAACTTTTTTCATACACATAACTATTCATTCTTATCAAGCACAATTCATTTCATAATTATACAAAACTCCACGAATTAAAAAAAAAAAAACATATCTGATCTCAGTCTGCTCTGCACTCTATGTGTGTGTTTGTGTGGTAAGTGGCTGAGTGTAAGGAGGGGGGATGGGTGGTAAGAGAATGAGTCAGAGAGGAGGAGAGACAGTTAGGGTTAGTCCAAAGGGTTACTGTGAATGCATTTGCCTACTGGGCACCGTTTCCCTGATGCTATCGGGATGGCGACTGCACAGACGGCGAGGGCCCGGTCATCGCTGCTTGCAGCTTTAATTAGGGCCCGAGCACCGATGGTGTGAGGACCCTATTGAATCTGCTCCGTTTATTATTATTATTAGGGCCCGAGCACCGATGGTGTGAGGACCCTATTGAATCTGCTCCGTTTATTAGGGCCCGAGCACCGATGGTGTGAGGACCCTATTGGATCTGCTTCGTTTATTATTAGGGCCCGAGCACCGATGGTGTGAGGACCCTATTGAATCTGCTCTGTTTATTATTATTAGGGCCCGAGCACCGATGGTGTGAGGACCCTATTGGATCTGCTTCGTTTATTATTATTAGGGCCCGAGCACCGATGGTGTGAGGACCCTATTGAATCTGCTCCGTTTATTAGGGCCCGAGCACTACAGTGCGAGGACCCTATTGGAATTGCTCCGTTTATTAGGGCCCGAGCCCAAAAGGGCGAAGGCCCTATTGTTCTTCTAAGGGTTATTATTAGGGCCCGAGCCCAAAAGGGCGAAGGCCCTATTGTTCTTCTAAGGGTTATTATTATTTTTTTTTTTTTTCTTTTTTTCAACCTTCCGGGCACTTTTGGGGGCCTTAACATACTCAAAAACTCTTGAAAATTTGCACACACGTCGGAATCTGCGGCCATCAGGACGCCAAAGAGGCTGGGACCCGGGCGTGGTTCAGGGCCTCTACAGCGCCCCCTGGAACACAGTTTGAAAACTTGATGTACTGCGCACACATACTTGCATGTATTGATATGAAACTCGGTACACATATAGATCTCACTGAGCCAAACAACTTTTGTACTCTATGTCATGGGCTCCACGCAACAGGAAGTGAGATATTTAGGGCTGTTTAAAAAGCGCATGCTCTGGAATTTAACGTACTCCTCCCAGGAATTCCATGGGATTGTCACCAAACTCGGTCAGCATGATCTCAAGACATTGGGGACGCTAAATTGCGAGGAGATTTTTGATATCTCGAACGGTTTGGCCGTGGCAAGGCGACAAAGTTATGGCGAGAAATGATAAACAGGAAGTGTCTAATAACTGTTGACCACATTGCCTGATTCTGATGAAACTTCACCAGTTTGTTCGTTGTATGATGCCGATTCCATAAATGTGACTATTATGAGTCAAAGTTATAGCGCCACCAACTGGCAGCAGGAAGTGTGTCATTTTCAAAATGCTTTGATATCAGCCTCTTAATTTTACTCGATTTTCTTTAAACTTCATCAAAATCATGTCAAAACACGGCCGATAAGAATATGTAAAGGGGTCGATGATAAATCGAATGCTGTTGCCATGGCAACATGTCAAACTTTAAAATTAGATTCCTGTCTTTTCGAGGCAGTTAACATGCTTAGAATTTCATGAAACTCAACACACACATCAATATTTATGATAGTTAGACACTGGCAAAAGGTCATAAATGGGCGTGGAGCAGGCACTCTATAGCGCCATCTTTTGACAAAAGTTGGGGGGTTAGTTTTTCCTACAGTCACTAAACTCTGTACATATATTAATCTCATCAATTTGGACAACTTTCTAAATCAAACTCATTAGCTGAGACCAACAGGAAGCCGGCTATTTTGATTTGAATGTGGATTTTTGGAAAAATCAGGCTGTAAACAAATGCACACTACTTCTAAGAACAACCAGCTGTTCACACCAAACTTTTTTAACATGAAGAGAATATTCTGAAGATGTTAAATTGCGACCGGATTTTGGATATCTTGAACGGTGTGAACGTGGTGATTTTTTAAAGATATAGTAAAAAATATTTTTATATCTTTAAAGTGCAGCATCCAAACTCTTTAAAACTTTTTTCACACAGAGATCTAATCATTCTGAGCAAGTGCTGGAAATAAAAAATGTATACAAGCTTCTATGAATTAAAGAAAATTTAAAAAAGAACTCAGAAACCTGCTGTCACTCTGGTGAATGTCTCTACAGTATGTGTGTGCGTTCAGTCAGGCACAGAGAAGCTCATTATTGCAGGGGGGAGGGGTGAGAGGCAGAGAGGGTGACAGAGTAGAGAGCCATCCTACAGACCATCTTTGAACAAAATGCACATACTGTATGTAGTGTAATTACATAAATATGTCTGATCTTTGAGAGTCTGATATTTTGAGAAAATATAAAGGGTCACTAAGTCTTTCATTGTTCATTTTTTGCAGTTGTTGTTTTTTATTTATTTTTTACTTAACTGTACCATGAACTTGTCCTATTCAGTCACATAGCAAAAGATTTTAAAAAATACAACTTTTTAGCATGATCAATTTATCTTCATTGATAGACAATATTTACATAGTGTTATTTATTGAATATAAAATAATAATAATAAAAAATTAAGACAAACTTTGACAACAAAACAAACGTTACTGTTATCTCTTCAAAACATCTGAAAACCATAATTTTAAGATCAGTTATATATATGTATCACCCCGTTAAAATACTCAACTTGATTTTTAAAGATATTTTGAAAGAATGAAGCTTTTATAGAGCACTTTATTGTGTATTGCTGTACACCCACATGAACTGTGTTCATGTTCATGTTAATTCACAGTACATAAACTTTATATGAATACTTTTTTTAGCTTAATATTAATTAACATTAATAAATGCTATTTATTTATTGGTCATGTTAACTGATATAGTTAATTTTAACAAATGAAACTGGATGGCAACATTTTATATTTTGTGTGTATGTGTCTGTGTGTTGATTTTAAAGTGTAACCCTTTCAATTCTGTAAACTTAAAATCCAAACTAGCAGATGGTTACTGTGAATGCATGTGCCAACTGGGCACCGTCTTCCTTATTGATTCTTAGTTATGACAACAATTGATTTTATACAAAAATATATTATACAAAAATTGTACAGATAGGTAACAATGACATTTAAGCAGAAGTGGTGGATATAAAGGAAGCAATAATAACATTTTGCTATCATCATGAATTACATGTTCTTATTTGTAGCATACTGGTTCACAGTTGGCATCTATCTGAAGTCCTTGCATTGATTGCATTTAATTAAATCAACATTATATTTGGTCAGTCTGATCTTGAGGCCTTAGAGATGTTAAATTGTGAAGATCTTGAGTTTTCATTAAAGGGCATGTCCGTGGTGGCCTGACAAAGTTTGATGTTTCTGCATAGACATAGAAGTGGTTATAACTTAGCCTGAAAATGTCTGATCTGCCACAAAATTCACAGGTTTGGTAAGAGTCCTGGCCTGAAGACACCTAAAGACCAATATTCAGATATTATCATAGCGCCACCTGTTGGCAGCAGGATATCTCATATATTTCACTAACTCAAACACACCAAGGTCAATCTGCACCAAACTTCATATGTTTGATAATAGTGCTGGCCTGAACACATCTACATGTCAATAATCAGTTATAGGCATAGCGCCACCAGCTGGCAGCAGCAATTTTGGCACATTTAAATGACTTATGACATATTTTTTCTATATTTACTGTATTAAAAGCATACTGCCCACCGATTGCTGTTTTCCTGAAGCCACCGGTCGGCGGTGAGCCCGGGTGCGAGGGCCCGTTCATCGCTGCTCGCAGCTTTAATTCTTCTTCTTCTTCTCCAAAATGAAAAGTCTTTTTGAGGGCCTAAACATGCCCGAAAACTCACGAAACTTTGCACACGCATCAGACCTGGCGAAAATTTACATCTGATATGGTTTTCAAAAGTGGGTGTGGCAAAATGGCTCGATAGCGCCACCTATAAAATTTCAACGGAGTGCGCCTCGGGCTACGTTTCTCATACATGTACGAAACTCGGTACACATATGTAACACACCAATAGCTACAAAAAAGTCTCCTGGTGCAACATCCGAAATCCAACAGGAAGTCCGTTATATTGAATTTCCTGTACGATTTTTGTGCAGTTTTTGCCATTTTCAGGCCTCGTACTTTAACGAACTCCTCCTACAGTTTTTATCCGATCATCTTCAAATTTGCTGAGTGTCATCATAAGGCCTTTGCGATGTAAAATTGCGAAGCTTTAGAGTTTTCGTCGAAGGGCGTGTCCGTGGCGGCCTGACAAACTTTGATGTTTCGCCATGAAAAAGGAAGTTGCTATAACTCAGGCATACAATGTCCGATCTGCCTCAAACTTCACATGTTTGATGACAGTCCGGTCCTGAACACACGTCAGTGCCTAAATTCAGTTATAGTCATAGCGCCACCTGCTGACAACAGGAAATTACATGTTTAACACTGTTAGGGACTCTTAGCAACATATTGAAAAGCGTTAACAAGTCTTAAATAGGCTAGCAACATGCTGCAAACATGCTAAAACATGCTAGCAACACTTAGCTAAGAGCTAAAGCATGCTATTTATACAAATACAAAAGGAAATTGCTGTAACTCATGTATATACTGTTGAATCTGACCCAAACTTAATATTCAAGATGCTACAAAAATAATAAAGCATGCTAGCAACACTCAGCTAATATGCTAAAGCATGCTAATTATACAATAAAACAGGAAGTTACTCTAACTCAGGCATACCATGTCCAATCAGCCCCAAACTTAACATGTTTGATAAGAATCCTGGCCTAAACACACGCCCATGCCTGTATTCAGTTATAGTCATAGCGCCACCAGCTGGTAACAGGAAGCCACATGTTTAATACTGTTGTGGATGATTAGCAACATTTTAAAAAAAATTCAACAACTGTTAAATAGGGTAGCAACATGCTAGAAACATGCTATAACATGTTAGCAACATTTAGCTAAGTGCTAAAGCATGCTCTTAATGCAATGAAACAGGAAGTTACTGTAACTCAGGCATGCAATGTCCAATCAGCCCCAAACTTCACATGTTTGATAACAGTCCTGGCCTGAAGATGTCTACATGCCAATATTCAGTTATAGTTATAGCGCCACCTACTGTCAACAGGAAGTGACATGTTTAACACTGTGACACACTATTAGCAACACACTAAAAAAGCCATTGAGTTTTAAACTAGTTTAAAACGTACTCAAACATGCTAGCAACACTTACTTAGTGCTAAAGCATGTTGTTAAAGACATAAAACAGGAAGTTACTGTAACTCAGGCATGCAATGTCCAATCAGCCCCAAACTTCATATGTTTGATAAGACTCCTGGCCTGAAGATATATACATGCCCATATTCAGTTATAGTCACAGCGCCACCTTCTGACAACAGGAAGTGTCGTTTAAAGTTGTTACGGACTCCTAGCAACATATTAAAAAGCGTTAGCAATTTTTAAATAGGCTAGCATCATGCTAGAATCATGTTAAAACATGCTAGCAACACTTAGCTAAGAGCTAAAGCATGATATTAATACAAAGAAAAATAAGTGTAACTCATGCATACAATGTCCAATCTGACCCAAGCTTAATATGTTTGATAAGAGTCCTGGTCTGAACACAAGCCCATGCCCATATTCAGTTATAGTCATAGTGCCACCTACTGGCAACAGGAAGTCACATGTTTAATACTGTTGTGGATGCCAAGCAACATCTTAAAAATATCAACAAGTGTTAAATAGGGTAGCAACATGCTAGAAACATGTTAGCAACATTTAGCTAAGTGCTAAAGCATACTCTTAATGCAATGAAACAGGAAGTTACTGTAACTCAGGCATGCAATGTCCAATCAGCCCCAAACTTAATATGTTTGATAAGAGTCCTGGCCTGAATACATTTACATGCCAGTATTTAGTTATAGTCATAGCGCCACCAGCTGGCAACAGCAAATTACTTGTTTTACACTAACTTAAGCATGCAATGTACAATTTGCACCAAACTTGACATGTTTGCCAATAGTCCTGGCCTGAAGACATCTAAAAGCCAATATTTCGTAATAGCGCCACCTGTTGGCAGCAGGATATGTCATGACTTACACTCAAGCATGCCATGTTCAAGCTTCACCAAACTTCATATGTTTCATAAAAGCACTGGCCTGAATACATTTACATGCCAGTATTTAATTATAGTCATAGCGCCACCAGCTGGCAGCAGGAAGATTGGCACATATTAATGACTTTGACATATTCCTCCTATATTTACTGTGTTAATAGCATAGTGCCCACCATTCGCCACCGATCGGCGGTGAGCCCGAGTGCGAGGGCCCTACCATCGCTGCTTGCAGCTTTAATTAGGGCCCGAGCACCGATGGTGTGAGGACCCTATTGGATCTGCTTCGTTTATTATTATTATTATTATTATTAGGGCCCGAGCACCGATGGTGTGAGGACCCTATTGGATCTGCTTCGTTTATTATTAGGGCCCGAGCACCGATGGTGTGAGGACCCTATTGGATCTGCTTCGTTTATTATTATTATTATTATTCTTCTTCTCCAGAATGAATCGCATTTTTGAGGGCCTAAACATACCCGAAAACTCATGAAACTTTGCACACACATCAAACCTGGCGAAAATGGATGTCTGATATGGGTTTCAGAGATGGGTGTGGCAAAACGGCTCGATAGCGCCACCTTTACACGTTCCGCGGTGTGCGCTTTCAGCTATGATTCACGTACATGCATGAAAATCGGTACACACATGTAACTCACCAATACCTACAAAAAAGCCTCCTGGGACAAAATCTGAAACCCAACAGGAAGTCGGTTATTATTAATTTTCTTAGCAAAATTTGTGTCATTTTTGCCATTTTCAGGCGTCGTACTTGAACGAACTCCTCCTAGAGATTTACTCCGATCAACAGCAAATTTGGTGAGTCTAATCTAAAGCCCTTTGTGACGTTAAATTGTGAAGATCTAGAGTTTTCATCGGAGGGCGTGTCCGTGGCGGCCTCGCAAATTTCGATGTTTCGCCATGAAAAAGGAAGTTGCTATAACTTAGGCATAAAATGTCCCATCTGTCCCAAACTTCACAAGTGGGATAACACTCATGACCTGATGACATCTACATATCCATATTCAGTTATAATCATAGCGCCACCTGCTGGCAACAGGAAGTGTCATGCTGTACTCTACAACCAACTCCTCCTAGAGATTTATGCAGATCAACACCAAAATCGGTCAGTCTAATATAAAGGCCTTAGTGATGTTAAATTGTGAAGATCTTGAGTTTTCGGTAAAGGGCGTGTCCGTGGCGGCCTGACAAATTTCGAGGTCTCGCCATGGATATAAAACTTGTTATAACTCAGCCATAAAATGTCCGATTTGCCTCAAACTTCACATATTCGATAAGAGTCCTGGCCTGAACACATCTGAAGGCCAATATTGTATTATAATCACAGCGCCACCTGTTGGCAACAGGAAATGACTTGTATCAAACTCCTCCTAGAGATTTAATGATATCAACATTATATTTGGT
This sequence comes from Garra rufa, assembly GCF_049309525.1. NCBI lineage: Eukaryota > Metazoa > Chordata > Actinopteri > Cypriniformes > Cyprinidae > Garra > Garra rufa. The sequence continues at coordinate 35,462,496 of NC_133370.1, forward strand.
CAGTCTGATCTAGAGGCCTTAGAGATGTTAAATTGCGAAGATCTTGAGTTTTCGTTAAAGGGCGTGTCCGTGGCGGCGTGACAAAATTTGATGTTTCGCCATGGACATAGAAGTTGTTATAACTCAGCCATAAAATGTCCGATCTGCCTCAAACTTCACAGGTTTGGTAAGAGTCCTGGCCTGAAGACACCTAAAGGCCAATATTCAGATATTATCATAGCGCCACCTGTTGGCAGCAGGATATATAATATCTTTCACTAACTCAAACATACCAAGGTCAATCTGCACCAAACTTCATATGTTTGATGAAAGTGGTGGCCTGAACACATCTACATGCCAATAATCAGTTATATGCATAGCGCCACCAGCTGGCAGCAGGAAATTTGGCACATTTAAGTGACTTGACATATTTCTCCTATTTTTAATGTATTAAAAGCATACTACCCACCGTTTGCTGTTTTCCTAAAGCCACCGGTCGGCGGTGAGCCCGGGTGCGAGGGCCCGTTCATCGCTGCTTGCAGCTTTAATTATTAGGGCCCGAGCACCGATGGTGTGAGGACCCTATTGGATCTGCTTCGTTTATTATTATTATTATTATTATTATTATTCTTCTCCAAAATGAATCGCATTTTTGAGGGCTTAGACATACCCGAAAACTCATGAAACTTCGCACACACATCAGACCTGGCGAAAATTTACGTCTGATATGGGTTGCAGAAGTGGGTGTGGCAAAATGGCTCGATAGCGCCACCTTTACACGTTCCGCGGTGTGCGCTTTCAGTTGTGATTCACGTACATGCACGAAAATCGGTACACACATCTAGCTCACCAATACCTACAAAAAAGCCTCTTGGAGCAAAATTTTACACCCAACAGGAAGTCGGTTATTTTTAATTTTCTTAGCAAAATTTGTGTAATTTTTGCCATTTTCAGGCGTCATACTTGAACGAACTCCTCCTAGAGATTTATTCGGATCAACGGCAAATTTGGTGAGTCTAATCTAAAGCCCTTTGTGACGTTAAATTGCGAAGATCTAGAGTTTTCATCGGAGGGCGTGTCCGTGGCGGCCTGGCAAATTTCGATGCTTCGCCATGAAAAAGGAAGTTGCTATAACTCAGGCATAAAATGCCCGATCTGCCCCAAACTTCACATGTGTGATAACACTCCTGACCTGATGACATCTACATGCCCATATTCAGTTTTACTCATAGCGCCACCTGCTGGCACCAGGAAGTGTCATGCTGTACTCTGCAACAAACTCCTCCAAAAGATTTAATCAGATCAACACCAAAATCGGTCAGTCTAATATAAAGGCCTTAATGATGTTAAATTGCGAAGATCTTGAGTTTTCGTTGAAGGGTGTGTCCGTGGCGACCTGGCAAATTTCGTGGTCTTGCCATGGATATAAAACTTGTTATAACTCAGCCATAAAATGTCCGATTTGCCTCAAACTTCACATGTTCGATAAGAGTCCTGGCCTGAACCAATCTGAAGGCCTATATTCTATTATAATCACAGCGCCACCTGTTGGCAATAGGAAATGACTTGTACCAAACTCCTCCTAGAGATTTAATGATATCAACATTATATTTGGTCAGTCTGATCTTGAGGCCTTAGAGATGTTAAATTGTGAAGATCTTGAGTTTTCGTTAAAGGGCGTGTCCATGGCGGCCTGACAAAGTTTGATGTTTCGCCATGGACATAAAAGTTGTTATAACTCAGGCATAAAATGTCCGATCTGCCTCAAACTTCACATGTTTGGTCCATTTGGTCCAAACTTCACAAGTCCTGGCCTGAAGACATCTAAAGGCCAATATACAGATATTATTATAGCGCCACCTATTGGCAGCAGGATATATCATATCTTGCACTAACTCACACATACCAAGGTCAATCTGCACCAAACTTCATATGTTTGATCAAAGTGCTGGCCTGAACACATCTACATGCCAATAATCAGTTATAGGCATAGCGCCACCAGCTGGCAGCAGGAAGTTTGGCACATTTAAGTGACTTTGATCTATTTTTCCTACATTTACTGTATTAAAAGCATACTGCCCACCGTTTGCTGTGTTCCTAAAGCCACCGGTCGGCGGTGAGCCCGTGTGCGAGGACCCGTTCATCGCTGCTTGCAGCTTTAATTATTATTATTATTATTCTTCTCCAAAATGAATCGCATTTTTGAGGGCTTAGACATACCCGAAAACTCATGAAACTTCGCACACACATCAGACCTGGCGAAAATTTACGTCTGATATGGGTTTCAGAAGTGGGTGTGGCAAAATGGCTCGACAGCGCCACCTTTACACGTTCCGCGGTGTGCGCTTTCAGCTGTGATTCATGTACATGCACGGAAATCGGTACACACATGTAACACACCAATACCTACTAAAAAGCCTCTTGGAGCAAAATCCGGAACCCAACAGGAAGTCGGTTAATATTAATATTCTCAACAAAATTTGTGTCATTTTTGCCTTTTTCAGGTGTCGTACTTGAACGAACTCCTCCTACAGATTTATTCGGATCAACACCAAATTTGCAGAGTCTAGTCTAAAGCCCTTTGTGACGTTAAATTGTGAAGATCTAGAGTTTTCATCGGAGGGCGTGTCCGTGGCGGCCTCGCAAATTTCGATGTTTCGCCATGAAAAAGGAAGTTGCTATAACTCAGGCATACAATGTCCTATCTGTCCCAAACTTCACATGTGTGATAACACTCCTGACCTGAAGACATCTACATGCCCATATTCAGTTACAGTCATAGCGCCACCTGCAGGCAACAGGAAGTGTCATGCTGTACTCTACAACCAACTCCTCCTAGAGATTTATTCAGATCAACACCAAAATCGGTCAGTCTAATATAAAGGCCGTAGCGATGTTAAATTGTGAAGATCTTGAGTTTTCGGTAAAGGGCGTGTCCGTGGCGGCCTGACAAATTTCGAGGTCTCGCCATGGATATAAAACTTGTTATAACTCAGCCATAAAATGTCCGATTTGCCTCAAACTTCACATATTAGATAAGAGTCCTGGCCTGAACACATCTGAAGGCCAATATTCTATTATAATCACAGCGCCACCTGTTGGCAACAGGAAATGACTTGTATAAAATTCCTCTTAGAGATTTAATAATATCAACATTATATTTGGTCAGTCTGATCTAGAGGCCTTAGAGATGTTAAATTGCGAAGATCTTGAGTTTTCGTTAAAGGGCGTGTCTGTGGCGGCGTGACAAAGTTTGATGTTTCGCCATGGACATAGAAGTTGTTATAACTCAGCCATAAAATGTCCGATCTGCCTCAAACTTCACAGGTTTGGTAAGAGTCCTGGCCTGAAGACACCTAAAGGCCAATATTCAGATATTATCATAGCGCCACCTGTTGGCAGCAGGATATATCATATCTTTCACTAACTCAAACATACCAAGGTCAATCTGCACCAAACTTCTTATGTTTGATGAAAGTGGTGGCCTGAACACATCTACATGCCAATAATCAGTTATAGGCATAGCGCCACCAGCTGGCAGCAGGAAGTTTGGCACAATTAAGTGACTTTTATCTATTTTTCCTACATTTACTGTATTAAAAGCATACTGCCCACCGTTTGCTGTTTTCCTAAAGCCACCGGTCAGCGGTGAGCCCGTGTGCGAGGGCCCGTTCATCGCTGCTTGCAGCTTTAATTATTATTATTATTAGGGCCCGAGCCCAAAAGGGCGAAGGCCCTATTGTTCTTCTAAGGGTTCTTATTTATTTTTTTTTTTTTATTTTTTTAAACCTTCTGGGCACTTTTGGGGGCCTTAACATACTCAAAAACTCTTGAAAATTTGCACACACGTCGGAATCTGCGGCCATCAGGACGCCACAGAGGCTGGGACCCGGGCGTGGTTCAGGGCCTCTACAGCGCCCCCTAGAACACAGTTTGAAAACTTGATGTACTGCGCACACATACTTGCACGTATTGATATGAAACTCGGTACACATATAGATCTCACTGAGCCAAACAACTTTTGTACTCTATGTCATGGGCTGAACGCAACAGGAAGTGAGATATTTAGGGCTGTTTAAAAAGCGCATGCTCTGGAATTTAACGTACTCCTCCCAGGGTTTCCATAGGATTGTCACCAAACTCGGTCAGCATGATCTCAAGACATTGGGGACGCTAAATTGCGAGGGGATTTTTGATATCTCGAACGGTTTGGCCGTGGCAAGGCGACAAAGTTATGGCGAGAAATGAGAAACAGGAAGTGTCTAATTACTGTTGCACACATTGCTTGATTCTTATGAAACTTCACCAGTTTGTTCGTTGTATGATGCCGATTCCATAAATGTGACTATTATGAGTCAAAGTTATAGCGCCACCAACTGGCAGCAGGAAGCGTGTCATTTTCAAAATCCTTTGAAATCAGCCTCTTAATTTTACTTGATTTTCTTCAAACTTCATCAAAATAATGTCAAAACACGGCCGATGAGAATATGTAAAGGGGTCGATGATAAATCAAATGCTGTTGCCATGGCAACGTGTCAAACTTTAAAATTTGATTCCTGTCTTTTCGAGGCAGATAACATGCTTAGAATTTCATGAAACTCAACACACACGTCAATATTAATGATAGTTAGACACTGGCAAAAGGTCATAAATGGGCGTGGAGCAGGCACTCTATAGCGCCATCTTTTGACAAAAGTTGGGGGGTTAGTTTTTCCTACAGTCACCAAACTCTGTACATATATTGTTCTCATCAATCTGGACAACTTTCTAAATCAAACTCATTAGCTAAGACCAACAGGAAGCCGGCTATTTTGATTTGAATGTGGATTTTTGGAAAAATCAGGCTGTAAACAAATTCACACTCCTTCTAAGAAAAATAAGGTATTCACACCAAACTTTTTTAACATGAAGAGAAGATTCTGAAGATGTTAAATTGCGAGCGAATTTGGGATATCTTGAACGGTGTTGACGTGGTGATTTTTTAAAGATGTAGTAAAAAACACAACCCTAATTTTTTTATATCTTTAAAGTGCAGCATCCAAACTCTTTACAACTTTTTTCACACAGAGATCTTATCATTCTGAGCAAGTGGTGTAAATATCAATTTTATACAAGCTTCTATGAATTAAAGAAAATTAAAAAAAGAAATTAGAAACCTGCTGTCACTCTGCCTGTGCCTGTCTGTGTTCAGTCACCATTGAGTCACTGAAGAGTGACTGAAGGGGGGAGGGGTGTAAGGGAGAGAGACCAGTGGAACATGCTGTTTTGCTTAAGACCATCTTTGAGGAAGATGCACATTGCTGTAGCGTAATCGACATAAATATGTCTGATATTTTGAGAAAATATAAAGGGTCATTAAATCTTTCATTGTTTGTATTTTGCAGTTGTTGTTTTTTATTTATTTTTACTGAACTGTACCATGAACTTGTCCTATTCAGTCACATAGCAAAAGATTAAGAAAAATACAACTTTTAAGCATGAGTGAATAATCTTCATTGTAGACAATATTTTCATAGTGTTATTTATTGAATATAAAATTATAATAATTAAAAATTTCAAGACAAACTTTGACAACAAAACAAACTTTGCTGTTATCTGTTCAAAACATCCAAAAACCATCATTTTAAGATCAGTTATATATATATCGCCCCATTAAAACACTCAACTTGATTTTTAAAGATATTTTGAAAGAATTAAGCGTTTATAGAGCACTTTGTGTATTGCTGTACACCCACATGAACTGTGTTCATGTTCATGTTAATTCACAGTACATAAACTAATTTACCTTTAAACAATATATGAATACTATTTTTTTAGCTTAATATTAATTAACATTAATAAATGCTATTTAATTATTGTTCATGTTAACTAATATAGTTAATGTTAACAAATGAAACTGGATGGCAACATTTTATATATTGTGTGTATGTGTCTCTGTGTTGATTTTAAAGTGTAACCCTTTCAATTCAGTAAACTTAAAATCCAAACTAGCAGAGGGTTACTGTGAATGCATTTGCCAACTGTGCACCGTTTTCCTTATTGATTCTTAGTTATGTAGCGCTTAAGAGTGATGTCTTATAACAGGAGTCACCAGCAAAGCAATATCCACATACAAATTGTACAGATAGGTAACAATTTAAGCAGAAGTGGTGAATGTAATGCAAGCAATAATAACATTTTGTTATCATCATGAATTACATGTTCTTATCATCATCATCAGAATATAGGGAAAATGTTCACATTTGGTTCACAGTTGGAATTATCTGAAGTCCTTGCAGGGGATTAGGTTTATAGCAAACTCCTCCTAGACATTTAATGAAATCAACATTATATTTGGTCAGTCTGATCTAGAGGCCTTAGAGATGTTAAATTGTGAAGATCTTGAGTTTCAGTAAAGGGCGTGTCCATGGCAGCCTGACAAAGTTTGATGTTTTGCCATGGACATAGGTGTAATAACTCAGCCATAAAATGTCTGATCTGCCTCAAACTTCAGAGGTTTGGTAAGAGTCCTGGCCTGAAGACACCTAAAGGCCAATATTCAGATATTATCATAGCGCCACCTGTTGACACCAGGATATATCATATCTTTCACTAACTCAAACATACCAAGGTCAATCTGCACCAAACTTCATATGTTTGATAATAGTGCTGGCCTGAACACATCTACATGCCATTTATAGGCATAGCGCCACCAGCTGCCAATGGGAAGTTTGGCACATTTAAATGACTTATGACATATTTCTCATATATTTACTGTATTAAAAGCATACTGCCCACCGTTTGCTGTTTTCCTAAAGCCACCGGTCGGCGGTGAGCCCGGGTGCGAGGGCCCGTTCATCGCTGCTTGCAGCTTTAATTATTAGGGCCCGAGCACCGATGGTGTGAGGACCCTATTGGATCTGCTTCGTTTATTATTATTATTATTATTATTATTATTATTAGGGCCCGAGCACCGATGGTGTGAGGACCCTATTGGATCTGCTCCGTTTCTTATTATTATTATTCTTATCCGGAATGAATCGCATTTTTGAGGGCCTAAACATACCCGAAAACTCATGAAACTTTGCACACACATCAAACCTGGCGAAAATGTACGTCTGATATGGGTTTCAGAGATGGGTGTGGCAAAATGGCTCGATAGCGCCACCTTTACACGTTCCGCGGTGTGCGCTTTCAGCTGTGATTCACGTACATGCACGAAAATCGGTACACACATGTAACTCACCAATACCTACAAAAAAGCCTCTTGGGATAAAATCCAAAACCCAACTGGAAGTCGGTTATTATTAATTTTCTCAGCAAAATTTGTGTCATTTTTGCCATTTTCAGGCGTCATACTTGAACGAACTCCTCCTAGAGATTTATACGGATCAACGCCAAATTTGGTAAGTCTAATCTAAAGCCCTTTGTGACGTTAAATTGCGAAGATCTAGAGTTTTCATCAGAGGGCGTGTCCGTGGCGGCCTCGCAAATTTCGATGTTTCGCCATGAAAAAGGAAGTTGCTATAACTCAGGCATACAATGTCTGATCTGTCCCAAACTTCACATGTGTGATAACACTCCTGACCTGAAGACATCTACATGCCCATATTCAGTTATGGTCATAGCGCCACCTGCTGGCAACAGGAAGTGTCATGCTGTACTCTACAACAAACTCCTCCTAGAGATTTATACAGATCAACACCAAAATCGGTCAGTCTAATAAAAAGGCTTTAGTGATGTTAAATTGCGAAGATCTTGAGTTTTCGTTGAAGGGCGTGTCCGTGGCGGCCTGACACATTTCGAGGTCTCGCCATGGATATAAAACTTGTTATAACTCAGCCATAAAATGTCCGATTTGCCTCAAACTTCACATGTTCGATTAAAGTCCTGGCCTGAACACATCTGAAGGCCAATATTCTATTATAATCACAGCGCCACCTGTTGGCAACAGGAAATGACTTGTATCAAACTCCTCCTAGAGATTTAATGATATCAACATTATATTTGGTCAGTCTGATCTAGAGGCCTTAAAGATGTTAAATTGCGAAGATCTTGAGTTTTCGTTAAAGGGCGTGTCTGTGGCTGCATGACAAAGTTTGATGTTTCGCCATGGACATAGAAGTTGTTATAACTCAGCCATAAAATGTCCGATCTGCCTCAAACTTCACAGGTTTGGTGAGAGTCCTGGCCTGAAGACATCTAAAGACCAATATTCAGATATTATCATAGCGCCACCTGTTGGCAGCAGGATATATCATATCTTTCACTAACTCAAACATACCAAGGTCAATCTGCACCAAACTTCATATGTTTGATGAAAGTGGTGGCCTGAACACATCTACATGTCAATAATCAGTTATAGGCATAGCACCACCAGCTGGCAGCAGGAAATTTGGCACATTTAAGTGACTTTGACATATTTCTCCTATTTTTACTGTATTAAAAGCATTCTACCCACCATTTGCTGTGTTCCTAAAGCCACCGGTCGGCAGTGAGCCCGTGTGCGAGGGCCCGTTCATCGCTGCTTGCAGCTTTAATTATTATTATTATTCTTCTCCAAAATGAATCGCATTTTTGAGGGCTTAGACATACCCGAAAACTCATGAAACTTCGCACACACATCAGACCTGGCGAAAATTTACGTCTGATATGGGTTGCAGAAGTGGGTGTGGCAAAATGGCTCGATAGCGCCACCTTTACACGTTCCACGGTGTGCGCTTTCAGTTGTGATTCACGTACATGCACGAAAATCGGTACACACATCTAGCTCACCAATACCTACAAAAAAGCCTCTTGGAGCAAAATTTGACACCCAACAGGAAGTCGGTTATTTTTAATTTTCTTAGCAAAATTTGTGTAATTTTTGCCATTTTCAGGCGTCATACTTGAACGAACTCCTCCTAGAGATTTATTCGGATCAACGGCAAATTTGGTGAGTCTAATCTAAAGCCCTTTGTGACGTTAAATTGCGAAGATCTAGAGTTTTCATCGGAGGGCGTGTCCGTGGCGGCCTGGCAAATTTCGATGCTTCGCCATGAAAAAGGAAGTTGCTATAACTCAGGCATAAAATGCCCGATCTGCCCCAAACTTCACATGTGTGATAACACTCCTGACCTGATGACATCTACATGCCCATATTCAGTTTTACTCATAGCGCCACCTGCTGGCACCAGGAAGTGTCATGCTGTACTCTGCAACAAACTCCTCCAAAAGATTTAATCAGATCAACACCAAAATCTGTCAGTCTAATATAAAGGCCTTAATGATGTTAAATTGCGAAGATCTTGAGTTTTCGTTGAAGGGTGTGTCCGTGGCGACCTGGCAAATTTCGTGGTCTCGCCATGGATATAAAACTTGTTATAACTCAGCCATAAAATGTCTGATTTGCCTCAAACTTCACATGTTCGATAAGAGTCCTGGCCTGAACCAATCTGAAGGCCTATATTCTATTATAATCACAGCGCCACCTGTTGGCAATAGGAAATGACTTGTACCAAACTCCTCCTAGAGATTTAATGATATCAACATTATATTTGGTCAGTCTGATCTCGAGGCCTTAGAGATGTTAAATTGTGAAGATCTTGAGTTTTCGTTAAAGGGCGTGTCCATGGCGGCCTGACAAAGTTTGATGTTTCGCCATGGACATAAAAGTTGTTATAACTCAGCCATAAAATGTCCGATCTGCCTCAAACTTCACATGTTTGGTAAAAGTCCTGGCCTGAAGACATCTAAAGGCCAATATACAGATATTATTATAGCGCCACCTATTGGCAGCAGGATATATCATATCTTGCACTAACTCACACATACCAGTGTCAATCTGCACCAAACTTCATATGTTTGATCAAAGTGCTGGCCTGAACACATCTACATGCCAATAATCAGTTATAGGCATAGCGCCACCAGCTGGCAGCAGGAAGTTTGGCACATTTAAGTGACTTTGATCTATTTTTCCTACATTTACTGTATTAAAAGCATACTGCCCACCGTTTGCTGTGTTCCTAAAGCCACCGGTCGGCGGTGAGCCCGTGTGCGAGGGCCCGTTCATCGCTGCTTGCAGCTTTAATTATTATTATTATTATTCTTCTCCAAAATGAATCGCATTTTTGAGGGCTTAGACATACCCGAAAACTCATGAAACTTCGCACACACATCAGACCTGGCGAAAATTTACGTCTGATATGGGTTTCAGAAGTGGGTGTGGCAAAATGGCTCGACAGCGCCACCTTTACACGTTCCGCGGTGTGCGCTTTCAGCTGTGATTCACGTACATGCACGGAAATCGGTACACACATGTAACACACCAATACCTACAAAAAAGCCTCTTGGAGCAAAATCCGGAACCCAACAGGAAGTCGGTTAATATTAATATTCTCAACAAAATTTGTGTCATTTTTGCCTTTTTCAGGTGTCGTACTTGAACGAACTCCTCCTACAGATTTATTCGGATCAACACCAAATTTGCAGAGTCTAGTCTAAAGCCCTTTGTGACGTTAAATTGTGAAGATCTAGAGTTTTCATCGGAGGGCGTGTCCGTGGCGGCCTCGCAAATTTCGATGTTTCGCCATGAAAAAGGAAGTTGCTATAACTCAGGCATACAATGTCCTATCTGCCCCAAACTTCACATGTGTGATAACACTCCTGACCTGAAGACATCTACTTGCCCATATTCAGTTATAGTCATAGCGCCACCTGCAGGCAACAGGAAGTGTCATGCTGTACTTTACAACCAACTCCTCCTAGAGATTTATTCAGATCAACACCAAAATCGGTCAGTCTAATATAAAGGCCGTAGCGATGTTAAATTGTGAAGATCTTGAGTTTTCGGTAAAGGGCGTGTCCGTGGCGGCCTGACAAATTTCGAGGTCTCGCCATGGATATAAAACTTGTTATAACTCAGCCATAAAATGTCCGATTTGCCTCAAACTTCACATATTAGATAAGAGTCCTGGCCTGAACACATCTGAAGGCCAATATTCTATTATAATCACAGCGCCACCTGTTGGCAACAGGAAATGACTTGTATCAAACTCCTCCTAGAGATTTAATGATATCAACATTATATTTGGTCAGTCTGATCTAGAGGCCTTAGAGATGTTAAATTGCGAAGATCTTGAGTTTTCGTTAAAGGGCGTGTCTGTGGCGGCGTGACAAAGTTTGATGTTTCCCCATGGACATAGAAGTTGTTATAACTCAGCCATAAAATGTCCGATCTGCCTCAAACTTCACAGGTTTGGTAAGAGTCCTGGCCTGAAGACACCTAAAGGCCAATATTCAGATATTATCATAGCGCCACCTGTTGGCAGCAAGATATATCATGTCTTTCACTAACTCAAACATACCAAGGTCAATCTGCACCAAACTTCATATGTTTGATGAAAGTGGTGGCCTGAACACATCTACATGCCAATAATCAGTTATAGGCATAGCGCCACCAGCTGGCAGCAGGAAATTTGGCACATTTAAGTGACTGACATATTTCTCCTATTTTTACTGTATTAAAAGCATACTACCCACCATTTGCTGTGTTCCTAAAGCCACCGGTCGGCGGTGAGCCCGTGTGCGAGGGCCCGTTCATCGCTGCTTGCAGCTTTAATTAGGGCCCGAGCACCGATGGTGTGAGGACCCTATTGGATCTGCTTCGTTTATTATTATTATTATTATTAGGGCCCGAGCACCGATGGTGTGAGGACCCTATTGGATCTGCTCCGTTTATTATTATTATTATTATTATTAGGGCCCGAGCACCGATGGTGTGAGGACCCTATTGGATCTGCTTCGTTTATTAGGGCCCGAGCACCGATGGTGTGAGGACCCTATTGGATCTGCTTCGTTTATTATTATTATTATTATTATTATTATTATTATTATTATTATTATTCTCCAAAATGAATCGCATTTTTGAGGGCTTAGACATACCCGAAAACTCATGAAACTTCGCACACACATCAGACCTGGTGAAAATTTACGTCTGATATGGGTTTCAGAAGTGGGTGTGGCAAAATGGCTCGACAGCGCCACCTTTACACGTTCCGCGGTGTGCGCTTTCAGCTGTGATTCACGTACATGCACGGAAATCGGTACACACATGTAACACACCAATACCTACAAAAAAGCCTCTTGGAGCAAAATCCGGAACCCAACAGGAAGTCGGTTAATATTAATATTCTCAACAAAATTTGTGTCATTTTTGCCATTTTCAGGCGTCGTACTTGAACGAACTCCTCCTAGAGGTTTATTCGGATCAACACCAAATTTGCAGAGTCTAGTCTAAAGCCCTTTGTGACGTTAGATTGTGAAGATCTAGAGTTTTTATCGGAGGGCGTGTCCATGGCGGCCTCGCAAATTTCGATGTTTCGCCATGAAAAAGGAAGTTGCTATAACTCAGGCATACAATGTCCGATCCGTCCCAAACTTCACATGTGTGATAACACTCCTGACCTGATGACATCCACATGCCCATATTCAGTTTTACTCATAGCGCCACCTGCTGGCAACAGGAAGTGTCATGCTGTACTCTGCAACAAACTCCTCCAAGAGATTTTATCAGATCAACACCAAAATCGGTCAGTCTAATAAAAAGGCTTTAGCGATGTTAAATTGCTAAGATCTTGAGTTTTCGTTGAAGGGCGTGTCCGTGGCGGCCTGGTAAATTTCGAGGTCTCGCCATGGATAATACACTTGTTATAACTCAGCCATAAAATGTCCGATTTGCCTCAAACTTCACATGTTCGATAAGAGTCCTGGCCTGAACCAATCTGAAGGCCAATATTCTATTATAATCACAGCGCCACCTGTTGGCAACAGGAAATGACTTGTATCAAACTCCTCCTAGAGATTTAATGATATCAACATTATATTTGGTCAGTCTGATCTAGAGGCCTTAAAGATGTTAAATTGCGAAGATCTTGAGTTTTCTTTAAAGGGCGTGTCTGTGGCTGCATGACAAAGTTTGATGTTTCGCCATGGACATAGAAGTTGTTATAACTCAGCCATAAAATGTCCGATCTGCCTCAAACTTCACAGGTTTGGTGAGAGTCCTGGCCTGAAGACATCTAAAGACCAATATTCAGATATTATCATAGCGCCACCTGTTGGCAGCAGGATATATCATATCTTTCACTAACTCAAACATACCAAGGTCAATCTGCACCAAACTTCATATGTTTGATGAAAGTGGTGGCCTGAACACATCTACATGTCAATAATCAGTTTTAGGCATAGCGCCACCAGCTGGCAGCAGGAAATTTGGCACATTTAAGTGACTTTGACATATTTCTCCTATTTTTACTGTATTAAAAGCATTCTACCCACCATTTGCTGTGTTCCTAAAGCCACCGGTCGGCGGTGAGCCCGTGTGCGAGGGCCCGTTCATCGCTGCTTGCAGCTTTAATTATTATTATTATTATTCTTCTTCTCCGGAATGAATCGCATTTTTGAGGGCCTAAACATACCCGAAAACTCATGAAACTTTGCACACACATCAAACCTGGCGAAAATGGATGTCTGATATGGGTTTCAGAGATGGGTGTGGCAAAACGGCTCGATAGCGCCACCTTTACACGTTCCGCGGTGTGCGCTTTCAGCTATGATTTACGTACATGCATGAAAATCGGTACACACATGTAACTCACCAATACCTACAAAAAAGCCTCCTGGGACAAAATCCGAAACCCAACAGGAAGTCGGTTATTATTAATTTTCTTAGCAAAATTTGTGTCATTTTTGCCATTTTCAGGCGTCGTACTTGAACGAACTCCTCCTAGAGATTTACTCCGATCAACAGCAAATTTGGTGAGTCTAATCTAAAGCCCTTTGTGACGTTAAATTGTGAAGATCTAGAGTTTTCATCGGAGGGCGTGTCCGTGGCGGCCTCGCAATTTTCGATGTTTCGCCATGAAAAAGGAAGTTGCTGTAACTTAGGCATAAAATGTCCGATCTGTCCCAAACTTCACATGTGTGATAACACTCCTGACCTGATGACATCTACATATCCATATTCAGTTATAGTCATAGCGCCACCTGCTGGCAACAGGAAGTGTCATGCTGTACTCTACAACCAACTCCTCCTAGAGATTTATACAGATCAACACCAAAATCGGTCAGTCTAATATAAAGGCCTTAGTGATGTTAAATTGTGAAGATCTTGAGTTTTCGGTAAAGGGCGTGTCCGTGGCGGCCTGACAAATTTCGAGGTCTCGCCATGGATATAAAACTTGTTATAACTCAGCCATAAAATGTCCGATTTGCCTCAAACTTCACATATTCGATAAGAGTCCTGGCCTGAACACATCTGAAGGCCAATATTCTATTATAATCACAGCGCCACCTGTTGGCAACAGGAAATGACTTGTATCAAACTCCTCCTAGAGATTTAATGATATCAACATTATATTTGGTCAGTCTGATCTAGAGGCCTTAGAGATGTTAAATTGCGAAGATCTTGAGTTTTCGTTAAAGGGCGTGTCCGTGGCGGCGTGACAAAGTTTGATGTTTCGCCATGGACATAGAAGTTGTTATAACTCAGCCATAAAATGTCCGATCTGCCTCAAACTTCACAGGTTTGGTAAGAGTCCTGGCCTGAAGACACCTAAAGGCCAATATTCAGATATTATCATAGCGCCACCTGTTGGCAGCAGGATATATCATATATTTCACTAACTCAAACATACCAAGGTCAATCTGCACCAAACTTCATATGTTTGATGAAAGTGGTGGCCTGAACACATCTACATGCCAATAATCAGTTATAGGCATAGCGCCACCAGCTGGCAGCAGGAAATTTGGCACATTTAAGTGACTTTGACATATTTCTCATATTTTTACTGTATTAAAAGCATACTACCCACCATTTGCTGTGTTCCTAAAGCCACCGGTCGGCGGTGAGCCCGTGTGCGAGGGCCCGTTCATCGCTGCTTGCAGCTTTAATTAGGGCCCGAGCACCGATGGTGTGAGGACCCTATTGGATCTGCTTCGTTTATTATTAGGGCCCGAGCACCGATGGTGTGAGGACCCTATTGAATCTGCTCCGTTTATTATTATTATTATTATTATTCTTCTTATCCGGAATGAATCGCTTTTTTGAGGGCCTAAACATACCCGAAAACTAACGAAACTTTGCACACACATCAGACCTGGCGAAAATGGACGTCTGATATGGGTTGCAGAAGTGGGTGTGGCAAAATGGCTCGACAGCGCCACCTTTAGACGTTCAGCGGTGTGCGCTTTCAGCTGTGATTCACGTACATGCACCGAAATCGGTACACACATGTAACTCACCAATATCTACAAAAAAGCCTCTTGGAACAAAATCCGGAACCAAACAGGAAGTCGGTTAATATTAATATTCTCAGCAAAATTTGTGTCATTTTTGCCTTTTTCAGGCGTCGTACTTGAACGAACTCCTCCTACAGATTTATTCGGATCAACGCCAAATTTGCAGAGTCTAGTCTAAAGCCCTTTGTGACGTTAAATTGTGAAGATCTAGAGTTTTCATCGGAGGGCGTGTCCGTGGCGGCCTCGCAAATTTCGATGTTTCGCCATGAAAAAGGAAGTTGCTATAACTCAGGCATACAATGTCCGATCTGTCCCAAACTTCACATGTGTGATAACACTCCTGACCTGAAGATATCTAGATGCCCATATTCAGTTATAGTCATAGCGCCACCTGCAGGCAACAGGAAGTGTCATGCTGTACTCTACAACCAACTCCTCCTAGAGATTTATTCAGATCAACACCAACATCGGTCAGTCTAATATAAAGGCCGTAGCGATGTTAAATTGTGAAGATCTTGAGTTTTCGGTAAAGGGCGTGTCCGTGGCGGCCTGACAAATTTCGAGGTCTCGCCATGGATATAAAACTTGTTATAACTCAGCCATAAAATGTCCGATTTGCCTCAAACTTCACATATTCGATAAGAGTCCTGGCCTGAACACATCTGAAGGCCAATATTCTATTATAATCACAGCGCCACCTGTTGGCAACAGGAAATGACTTGTATCAAACTCCTCCTAGAGATTTAATGAAGTCAACATTATATTTGGCCATTCTGATCTAGAGGCCTTAGAGATGTTAAATTGTGAAGATCTTGAGTTTTCGTTAAAGGGCGTGTCTGTGGCGGCATGACAAAGTTTGATGTTTCGTCATAAACATATAAGTAGTTATAACTCAGCCATAAAATGTCCGATCTGCCTCAAACTTCACAGGTTTGGTAAGAGTCCTGGCCTGAAGACACCTAAAGGCCAATATTCAGATATTATCATAGTGCCACCTGTTGGCAGCAGGATATATCGTGTCTTTCACTAACTCAAACATACCAAGGTCAATCTGCACCAAACTTCATATGATTGATGAAAGTGGTGGCCTGAACACATCTACATGCCAATAATCAGTTATATGCATAGCGCCACCAGCTGGCAGCAGGTAATTTGGCACATTTAAGTGACTTTGATCTATTTTTCCTACATTTACTGTATTAAAAGCATACTGCCCACCGTTTGCTGTGTTCCTAAAGCCAGCGGTCGGCGGTGAGCCCGTGTGCGAGGGCCCGTTCATCGCTGCTTGCAGCTTTAATTATTATTATTATTCTTCTTCTCCGGAATGAATCGCATTTTTGAGGGCCTAAACATACCCGAAAACTCATGAAACTTTGCACACACATCAAACCTGGCGAAAATGGATGTCTGATATGGGTTTCAGAGATGGGTGTGGCAAAACGGCTCGATAGCGCCACCTTTACACGTTCCGCGGTGTGCGCTTTCAGCTATGATTCACGTACATGCATGAAAATCGGTACACACATGTAGCTCACCAATACCTACAAAAAAGCCTCCTGGGACAAAATCCGAAACCCAACAGGAAGTCGGTTATTATTAATTTTCTTAGCAAAATTTGTGTCATTTTTGCCATTTTCAGGCGTGGTACTTGAACGAACTCCTCCTAGAGATTTACTCCGATCAACAGCAAATTTGGTGAGTCTAATCTAAAGCCCTTTGTGACGTTAAATTGTGAAGATCTAGAGTTTTCATCGAAGGGCGTGTCCGTGGCGGCCTCGCAAATTTCGATGTTTCGCCATGAAAAAGGAAGTTGCTATAACTTAGGCATAAAATGTCCGATCTGTCCCAAACTTCACATGTGTGATAACACTCCTGACCTGATGACATCTACATATCCATATTCAGTTATAGTCATAGCGCCACCTGCTGGCAACAGGAAGTGTCATGCTGTACTCTACAACCAACTCCTCCTAGAGATTTATACAGATCAACACCAAAATCGGTCAGTCTAATATAAAGGCCTTAGTGATGTTAAATTGTGAAGATCTTGAGTTTTCGGTAAAGAGCGTGTCCGTGGCGGCCTGACAAATTTCGAGGTCTCGCCATGGATATAAAACTTGTTATAACTCAGCCATAAAATGTCCGATTTGCCTCAAACTTCACATATTCGATAAGAGTCCTGGCCTGAACACATCTGAAGGCCAATATTCTATTATAATCACAGCGCCACCTGTTGGCAACAGGAAATGACTTGTATCAAACTCCTCCTAGAGATTTAATGAGATTTAATGATATCAACATTATATTTGGTCAGTCTGATCTAGAGGCCTTAGAGATGTTAAATTGCGAAGATCTTGAGTTTTCGTTAAAGGGCGTGTCCGTGGCGGCGTGACAAAGTTTGATGTTTCGCCATGGACATAGAAGTTGTTATAACTCAGCCATAAAATGTCCGATCTGCCTCAAACTTCACAGGTTTGGTAAGAGTCCTGGCCTGAAGACACCTAAAGGCCAATATTCAGATATTATCATAGCGCCACCTGTTGGCAGCAGGATATATCATATCTTTCACTAACTCAAACATACCAAGGTCAATCTGCACCAAACTTCATATGTTTGATGAAAGTGGTGGCCTGAACACATCTACATGCCAATAATCAGTTATAGGCATAGCGCCACCAGTTGGCAGCAGGAAATTTGGCACATTTAAGTGACTTTGACATATTTCTCCTATTTTTACTGTATTAAAAGCATACTACCCACCATTTGCTGTGTTCCTAAAGCCACCGGTCGGCGGTGAGCCCGTGTGCGAGGGCCCGTTCATCGCTGCTTGCAGCTTTAATTATTATTATTATTATTCTTCTCCAAAATGAATCGCATTTTAGAGGACCTAAACATTCCCGAAAACTCACAAAACTTTGCACACACATCAAACCTGGCGAAAATTTACGTCTGGTTTGGGTTTCAGAAGTGGGTGTGGCAAAATGGCTCGACAGCGCCACCTTTAGACGTTCAGCGGTGTGCGCTTTCAGCTGTGATTCACGTACATGCACGGAAATCGGTACACACATGTAACACACCAAAATCTACAAAAAAGCCTCTTGGAGCAAAATCCTGAACCCAACAGGAAGTCGGTTAATATTAATATTCTCAACAAAATTTGTGTCATTTTTGCCATTTTCAGGCGTCGTACTTGAACGAACTCCTCCTACAGATTTATTCGGATCAACGCCAAATTTGCAGAGTCTAGTCTAAAGCCCTTTGTGACGTTAAATTGTGAAGATCTAGAGTTTTCATCGGAGGGCGTGTCCGTGGCGGCCTCGCAAATTTCGATGTTTCGCCATTAAAAAGGAAGTGGCTATAACTTAGGCATAAAATGTCCGATCTGTCCCAAACTTCACATGTGTTATAACACTCCTGACCTGAAGACATCTACATGCCTATATTCAGTTATAGTCATAGCGCCACCTGCAGGCAACAGGAAGTGTCATGCTGTACTCTACAACCAACTCCTCCTAGAGATTTATGCAGATCAACACCAAAATCGGTCAGTCTAATATAAAGGCCTTAGTGATGTTAAATTGTGAAGATCTTGAGTTTTTGGTAAAGGGTGTGTCCGTGGCGGCCTGACAAATTTTGAGGTCTCGCCATGGATATAAAACTTGTTATAACTCAGCCATAAAATGTCCGATTTGCCTCAAACTTCACATATTCGATAAGAGTCCTGGCCTGAACACATCTGAAGGCCAATATTCTATTATAATAACAGCGCCACCTGTTGGCAACAGGAAATGACTTGTATCAAACTCCTCCTAGAGACTTAATGATATCAACATTATATTTGGTCAGTCTGATCTAGAAGCCTTAGAGATGTTAAATTGTGAAGATCTTGAGTTTTCGTCAAAGGGCGTGTCCGTGGTGGCCTGACAAAGTTTGATGTTTCGCCATGGACATAGAAGTTGTTATAACTCAGCCATAAAATGTCCAGTCTGCCTCAAACTTCACATGTTTGGTAAGAGTCCTGGCCTGAAGACATCTAAAGGCCAATAATCAGATATTATCATAGCGCCACCTATTGGCAGCAGGATATATCATATCTTGCACTAACTTAAACATACCAAGGTCAATCTGCACCAAACTTCATATGTTTGATGAAAGTGCTTGCCTGAACACATCTACATGCCAATAATCAGTTATAGGCATAGCGCCACCAGCTGGCAGCAGGAAGTTTAGCACATTTAAGTGACTTTGATCTATTTTTGCTACATTTACTGTATTAAAAGCATACTGCCCACCGTTTGCTGTTTTCCTAAAGCCACCGGTCGGCGGTGAGCCCGGGTGCGAGGGCCCGTTCATCGCTGCTTGCAGCTTTAATTATTATTAGGGCCCGAGCACCGATGGTGTGAGGACCCTATTGAATCTGCTCCGTTTATTATTATTATTATTATTATTATTCTTCTTATCCGGAATGAATCGCATTTTTGAGGGCCTAAACATACCCGAAAACTAACGAAACTTTGCACACACATCAGACCTGGCGAAAATGGACGTCTGATATGGGTTGCAGAAGTGGGTGTGGCAAAATGGCTCAATAGCGCCACCTTTACACGTTCCGCGGTGTGCGCATTCAGCTGTGATTATCGTACATGCACAAAAATCGGTACACACATGTAACACACCAATACCTACAAAAAAGCCTCTTGAGATAAAATCCGAAACCCAACAGGAAGTCAGTTATTATTAATTTTCTCAGCAAAATTTGTGTCATTTTTGCAATTTTCAGGTGTCATACTTGAACGAACTCCTCCTAGAGATTTATTCCGATCAACACCAAATTTGGTGAGTCTAATCTAAAGCCCTTTGTGATGTTAAATTGTGAAGATCTAGAGTTTTCATCGGAGGGCGTGTCCGTGGCGGCCTCGCAAATTTCGATGTTTCGCCATGAAAAAGGAAGTTGCTATAACTCAGGCATACAATGTCCTATCTGTCCCAAACTTCACATGTGTGATAACACTCCTGACCTGAAGACATCTACATGCCCATATTCAGTTATAGTCATAGCGCCACCTGCAGGCAACAGGAAGTGTCATGCTGTACTCTACAACCAACTCCTCCTAGAGATTTATACAGATCAACTCCAAAATCGGTCAGTCTAATATAAAGGCCTTAGCGATGTTAAATTGCGAAGATCTTGAGTTTTCGTTGAAGGGCGTGTCCGTGGCGGCCTGACAAATTTCGAGGTCTCGCCATGGATATAAAACTTGTTATAACTCAGCCATAAAATGTCCGATTTTCCTCAAACTTCACATATTCGATAAGAGTCCTGGCCTGAACACATCTCAAGGCCAACATTCTATTATAATCACAGCGCCACCTGTTGGCAACAGGAAATGACTTGTATCAAACTCCTCTTAGAGATTTAATGATATTAACATTATATTTGGTCATTCTGATCTAGAGGCCTTAAAGATATTAAATTGCGAAGATCTTGAGTTTTCGTTAAAGGGCGTGTCTGTGGCGGCCTGACAAAGTTTGATGTTTCGCCATGGACATAGAAGTTGTTATAACTCAGCCATAAAATGTCCGATCTGCCTCAAACTTCACAGGTTTGGTAAGAGTCCTGGCCTGAAGACACCTAAAGGCCAATATTCAGATATTATCATAACGCCACCTGTTGGCAGCAGGATATATCATATCTTTCACTAACTCAAACATACCAAGGTCAATCTGCACCAAACTTCATATGTTTGATGAAAGTGGTGGCCTGAACACATCTACATGCCAATAATCAGTTATAGGCATAGCGCCACCAGCTGGCAGCAGGAAATTTGGCACATTTAAGTGACTTTGACATATTTCTCCTATTTTTACTGTATTAAAAGCATACTACCCACCATTTGCTGTTTTCCTAAAGCCACCGGTCGGCGGTGAGCCCGGGTGCGAGGGCCCGTTCATCGCTGCTTGCAGCTTTAATTATTATTATTATTATTATTATTATTATTCTCCAAAATGAATCGCATTTTTGAGGGCTTAGACATACCCGAAAACTCATGAAACTTCGCACACACATCAGACCTGGCGAAAATTTACGTCTGATATGGGCTTCAGAAGTGGGTGTGGCAAAATGGCTCGACAGCGCCACCTTTACACGTTCCGCGGTGTGCGCTTTCAGCTGTGATTCACGTACATGAACGGAAATCGGTACACACATGTAACACACCAATACCTACAAAAAAGCCTCTTGGAGCAAAATCCGTAACCCAACAGGAAGTCGGTTAATATTAATATTCTCAACAAAATTTTTGTCATTTTTGCCATTTTCAGGTGTTATACTTGAACGAACTCCTCCTAGAGATTTATTCCGATCAACAGCAAATTTGGTGAGTCTAATCTAAAGCCCTTTGTGACGTTAAATTGTGAAGATCTAGAGTTTTCATCGGAGGGCGTGTCCGTGGCGGCCTCGCAAATTTTGATGTTTCGCCATGAAAAAGGAAGTTGCTATAACTCAGGCATACAATGTCCTATCTGTCCCAAACTTCACGTGTGATAACACTCCTGACCTGAAGACATCTAGATGCCCATATTCAGTTATAGTCATAGCGCCACCTGCAGGCAACAGGAAGTGTCATGCTGTACTCTACAACCAACTCCTCCTAGAGATTTATTCAGATCAACACCAAAATCGGTCAGTCTAATATAAAGGCCTTAGCGATGTTAAATTGTGAAGATCTTGAGTTTTCGGTAAAGGGCGTGTCCGTGGCGGCCTGACAAATTTCGAGGTCTCGCCATGGATATAAAACTTGTTATAACTCAGCCATAAAATGTCAGATTTGCCTCAAACTTCACATATTCGATAAGAGTCCTGGCCTGAACACATCTGAAGGCCAATATTCTATTATAATCACAGCGCCACCTGTTGGCAACAGGAAATTACTTGTATCAAACTCCTCCTACAGATTTAATGATATCAACATTATATTTGGTCATTCTGATCTAGAGGCCTTAGAGATGTTAAATTGTGAAGATCTTGAGTTTTCGTCAAAGGGCGTGTCTGTGGCGGTGTGACAAAGTTTGATGTTTCGCCATAGACATAGAAGTTGTTATAACTCAGCCATAAAATGTCCGATCTGCCTCAAACTTCACAGGTTTGGTAAGAGTCCTGGCCTGAAGACACCTAAAGGCCAATATTCAGATATTAGCATAGTGCCACCTGTTGGCAGCAGGATATATCATATCTTTCACTAACTCAAACATACCAAGGTCAATCTGCACCAAACTTCATATGTTTGATGAAAGTGGTGGCCTGAACACATCTACATGCCAATAATCAGTTATATGCATAGCGCCACCAGCTGGCAGCAGGTAATTTGGCACATTTAAGTGACTTTGACATATTTCTCCTATTTTTACTGTATTAAAAGCATACTACCCACCATTTGCTGTGTTCCTAAAGCCACCGGTCGGCGGTGAGCCCGTGTGCGAGGGCCCGTTCATCGCTGCTTGCAGCTTTAATTATTATTATTATTATTATTTTTTTTTTTTTTTTTTTTTTTTTCAATGTTTTGGGGGATTTCGGGGGCCTTAACATACACGAAAACTCTTGAAACTTTGCACACACATTGGAACCTGCGGCCATCAGGGCCGGACAGACTTTGACATGGGGGGGTCACCTGGGGGGGGCATGGCACAGCGTTAAAAATTGCGACTTTTGAAGGGCTCTGGAGCGCACAACGGTTGGCCTACAGTCACCAAAATTCATACACATATAGACCTCATCGGGCCGAACAAATTTCACACTCATAGTCCGTGCTTCGCCAAACAGGAAGTCGGCTATTCAGGGATGTCTAAAAAGTGCATGCAGTGGAATTTGAAATACTCCTACTAGGCCTTTCCACCGATGGCCACCAAACTCGGTCAGCATGATCTCAAGACATTGGGGACGCAAAATTGCCAGGGGATTTTTGATATCTCGAACGGTTTGACCATGACGGGGCGACAAATTTATGGCGAGAAATGAGAAACAGGAAGTGCCTAATAACTTTGACATACTTTGTCTGATTTTGACCAAACTTCAGCAGTTTGTTCATCGTCTGATGCCGATCACAGAGATGTGACTATTATGAGTCAAAGTTATAGCGCCACCAACTGGCAGCAGAAAGCGTGACGTTTTTGAAACGCTTTAAACTCAGCCTCTTAATTTTACTCAATTTGCTTCAAACTTCATCCCAATAATGTCAAAACACGACCAATAAGAATCTGTGAAGGGCGTTATCCATAACTTTTATCATGTTGCCATGGCAACGTATCAAACTTTAACTTTAGTTTTTTGTGTTTTTGAGCCACTTAAAATGCTTAGAATTTCATGAAACTCAACACACACATCTGTATTAATGACAGTTAAACACTGATAAAAGCCCATAAATGGGCGTGGAGCAGGCGCTCCATAGCGCCACCTTTTGACAAAAGTTGGGGGGTTACTTTGTCCTACAGTCACCAAACTCGGTACATATATTGGACTCATCAAGCCGGACAACTTTCTAATTTACACCCATTAGCTACGACCAACAGGAAGTCAGCTATTTTTATTTAAATATGGATTTTTGGAAAAATCAAGCTGTGGAATTTGAAATACTACTCCTAGACCTTTCCACCGATGGCCACCAAACTCGGTCAGCATGATCTCAAGATATTGGGAATGCAAAATTGCCAGGGGATTTTTGGTATCTCGAACGGTTTGGCCGTGGCAGGGCGACAAATTATGGCGAGAAATGAGAAACAGGAAATGTCTAATAATTTTGACACACTTTATCTGATTTTGACCAAACTTAAGCAGTTTGTTCGTCGTATGATACCGATCACAGAGATGTGACTATTATGAGTCAAAGTTATAGCGCCACCAACTGGCAGCAGGAAGTGTGTTGCTTGCAAAACGCTTTTAAATCAACCTCTTAATTTTACTCAATTTGCTTCAAACTTCATCAGAATAATATCAAAACACGGCCGATGAGAATCTGTGAAGGGGTCCTTGATACATCAAATGCTGTTGCCATGGCAACATGTCAAACTTTAACATTTGTTTCCTGTGTTTTTAAATATAGCTGTGAATAAATTCATATCACTCATAGCAGAATCAGACAGTTCACACCAAACTTTGTCAACATGATGCCAAGATACTGAAGATGTTAAATTGTGAACGGCTTTGGGACATCTTGAACGGTGTTGATGTGGTGATTTATGAAAGTAACAATAAAAAAGATGAAGAGTTATTTTCATATATCTTTAAATTGCATTATTCTAACTCATCAAAACTTTTTACATATAAAGAACAAGAAATTCTTAGGAAATACGTGTAGTTTCAAAATGTTATCATGCTCAGAGGCCCCAAAAACATTAAAAGTGTCACATAAATTTGTCAGATTAAAGCTCTAATACCAGGGATGAACACTAGAGGTCCTCATAAGATAAGGAATCGTTTGACCTCTAATGCTATTTAGCTCATTCTCAGTGTATAAGAATGAAAATAATCCATAGAATCAGTTGATATAGACTGTACTGTCAGTGTACTTTTACATAATTATTTTGTATAGGTGCTTAAAGAGCATTAAAATCTTTTTTTAATCTTTTAAGGAAAAATTATATGATTTATATACATATATACAATCTCACTGATAGAATAAAAAATCTTATAAGTATGACACTATACTGCTCAGTTCACTTAATTAGAATGAGAAACAAATACATCAACTAAGTTAATATGTATTTATTTTTAATATATTTGTTTATAATTATTTCACAGATGCTTATAGATCATTAAAATAATATTTAAAAATGGATGTAGATCATAAAACATGGTAACTATTTAAAATAGGGTCTCTTTTGTTAACATTGGTTAATGAACTAACACACGAACGAACAACGAACAATATATTTGTACTCGATTTTCTTCAAACTTCATCAGAATGATGTAAAAACACGGCCGATGAGAGTCTGTAAAGGCGTCCCTGATGCATCAAATGCTGTTGCCATGGCAAATAAATAAAAATACAAAATACATTCAAATATTTGTTTCCTGTGTTTTTGAGGCAGATAGCGTGCCTAGAATTTTATTTTCCATTTTCAATTTTCAATGATTTATTATATATTTAAAGTGCAGCATCCTAACTCTTTGAAACTTTTTTCATACAAATAACTATTCATTCTGATTAAACACAGTTCATTTCATAATTATACAAAACTCCACGAATGAAAGAAAATTAAAAAACAAATCTGATCTCACTCTGCTCTGCACTCTATGTGTGTGTTTGTGTGGTAAGTGGCTGAGTGTAAGGAGGTGGGATGGGTGGTAAGAGAAAGAGTCAGACAGGAGGAGAGACAGTTAGGGTTAGTCCAAAGGGTTATTGTGAATGCATGTGCCAACTGGGCACCGTTTTCCTGATGCTATCGGGATGGCGACTGCCAGACGGCGAGGGCCCGGTCAACGCTGCTTGCAGCTTTAATTAGGGCCCGAGCACCGATGGTGTGAGGACCCTATTGAATCTGCTCCGTTTATTATTATTATTAGGGCCCGAGCACCGATGGTGTGAGGACCCTATTGAATCTGCTCCGTTTATTATTATTATTATTATTATTATTATTATTAGGGCCCGAGCACCGATGGTGTGAGGACCCTATTGAATCTGCTCCGTTTATTATTATTATTATTAGGGCCCGAGCCCAAAAGGGCGAAGGCCCTATTGTTCTTCTAAGGATTCTTATTTGTTTTTTTTTTTTTTTTTTTTTTTTTTTTTTTTTTTTTTTTCAACCGTTGGGGCACTTTTGGGGGCCTTAACATACTCAAAAACTCTTGAAAATTTGCACACACGTTGGAATCTGCCGTCGTCCGGACGCCACAGAGGCTGGGACCCGGGCGTGGTTCAGGGCATCTACAGCGCCCCCTGGAACACAGTTTGAAAACTTGATGTACTGCGCACACATACTTGCACGTACTCATATGAAACTCGGTACACATATAGAACTCATCGAGCTGAACAACTTTTGTACTCTATGTCATGGGCTCCACGCAACAGGAAGTGAGATATTTAGGGCTGTTTAAAAAGCGCATGCTCTGGAATTTAACGTACTCCTCCCAGGAATTCCATGGGATTGTCACCAAACTCGGTCAGCATGATCACAAGACATTGGGGACGCTAAATTGCGAGGAGATTTTTGATATCTCGAACGGTTTGGCCGTGGCAAGGCGACAAAGTTATGGCGAGAAATGAGAAACAGGAAGTGTCTAATAACTGTTGAACACATTGCCTGATTCTGATGAAACTTCACCAGTTTGTTCGTTGTATGATGCCGATTCCATAAATGTGACTATTATGAGTCAAAGTTATAGCGCCACCAACTGGCAGCAGGAAGTGTGTCATTTTCAAAATGCTTTGAAATCAGCCACTTAATTTTACTCGATTTTCTTTAAACTTCATCAAAATCATGTCAAAACACGGCCGATAAGAATATGTAAAGGGGTCGATGATAAATCGAATGCTGTTGCCATGGCAACATGTCAAACTTTAAAATTAGATTCCTGTCTTTTCGAGGCAGTTAACATGCTTAGAATTTCATGAAACTCAACACACACATCAATATTTATGATAGTTAGACACTGGCAAAAGGTCATAAATGGGCGTGGAGCAGGCACTCTATAGCGCCATCTTTTGACAAAAGTTGGGGGGTTAGTTTTTCCTACAGTCACCAAACTCTGTACATATATTAATCTCATCAATTTGGACAACTTTCTAAATCAAACTCATTAGCTGAGACCAACAGGAAGCCGGCTATTTTGATTTGAATGTGGATTTTTGGAAAAATCAGGCTGTAAACAAATGCACACTACTTCTAAGAACAACCAGCTGCTCACACCAAACTTTTTTAACATGAAGAGAATATTCTGAAGATGTTAAATTGCGAGCGGATTTTGGATATCTTGAACGGTGTGGACGTGGTGATTTTTTAAAGATATAGTAAAAAATATTTTTATATCTTTAAAGTGCAGCATCCAAACTCTTTAAAACTTTTTTCACACAGAGATCTAATCATTCTGAGCAAGTGCTGCAAATAAAAAATTTATACAAGCTTCTATGAATTAAAGAAAATTAAAACAATAACTCAGAAACCTGCTGTCACTCTGGTGAATGTCTCTACAGTATGTGTGTGCGTTCAGTCAGGCACAGAGAAGCTCATTATTGCAGGGGGGAGGGGTGAGAGGCAGAGAGGGTGACAGAGTAGAGAGCCATCCTACAGACCATCTTTGAACAAAAAATGCACATATGTATTTTAATTACATAAATATATCTGATCTTTGAGAGTCTGATATTTTGAGAAAATATAAAGGGTCACTTAGTCTTTCATTGTTCGTATTTTGCAGTTGTTGTTTTTTATTTATTTTTTTACTTAACTGTACCATGAACTTGTCCTATTCAGTCACATAGCAAAAGATTTAAAAAAATACAACTTTTTAGCATGATCAATTTATCTTCATTGATAGACAATATTTACATAGTGTTATTTATTGAATATAAAATAATAATAATAAAAAATTATGACAAACTTTGACAACAAAACAAACGTTACTGTTATCTCTTCAAAACATCTGAAAACCATAATTTTAAGATCAGTTATAAATATATATATATATATATATATATATATATATATATATATATATATATATATATATATATATATATATCACCCCGTTAAAATACTCAACTTGATTTTTAAAGATGTTTTGAAAGAATGAAGAGTTTATAGAGCACTTTATTGTGTATTGCTGTACACCCACATGAACTGTGTTCATGTTCATGTTAATTCACAGTACATAAACTTTATATGAATACTTTTTTAGCTAAATATTAATTAACATTAATAAATGCTATTTATTTATTGGTCATGTTAACTAATATAGTTAATGCTAACAAATAAAACTGAATGGCAACATTTTATATTCTGTGTGTATGTGTCTGTGTGTTGATTTTAAAGTCTAACCCTTTCAATTCTGTAAACTTAAAATCCAAACTAGCAGAGGGTTACTGTGAATGCATGTGCCAACTGGGCACCGTCTTCCTTATTGATTCTTAGTTATGTAGCACTTAAGAGTGATGTCTTATAACAGGAGTCACCAGCAAAGCAATATCCACACAAAAATTGTACAGATAGGTAACAATGACATTTAAGCAGAAGTGGTGGATGTAAAGGAAGCAATAATAACATTTTGCTATCATCATGAATCATGTTCTTATCATCATTTGTAGCATACTGGTTCACAGTTGGCATTTGTCTGAAGTCCTTGCATTGATTGCATTTAGTTAAATCAACATTATATGTGGTCAGTCTGATCTTGAAGCCTTAGAGATGTTAAATTGTGAAGATCTTGAGTTTTCATTAAAGGGCATGTCCGTGGTGGCCTGACAAAGTTTGATGTTTCTGCATAGACATAGAAGTGGTTATAACTTAGCCTGAAAATGTCTGATCTGCCACAAAATTCACAGGTTTGGTAAGAGTCCTGGCCTGAAGACACCTAAAGACCAATATTCAGATATTATCATAGCGCCACCTGTTGGCAGCAGGATATCTCATATATTTCACTAACTCAAACATACCAAGGTCAATCTGCACCAAACTTCATATGTTTGATAATAGTGCTGGCCTGAACACATCTACATGCCAATAATCAGTTATATGCATAGCGCCACCTGCTGGCAGCGGCAAGTTTGGCACATTTAAGTGACTTTGACATATTTCTCCTACATTTACTGTATTAAAAGCATACTGCCCACCGTTTGCTGTTTTCCTGAAGCCACCGGTCGGCGATGAGCCCGGGTGCGAGGGCCCGTTCATCGCTGCTCGCAGCTTTAATTATTATTATTATTCTTCTTATCCGGAATGAATCGCATTTTTGAGGGCCTAAACATACCCGAAAACTAACGAAACTTTGCACACACATCAGACCTGGCGAAAATGGACATCTGATATGGGTTGCAGAAGTGGGTGTGGCAAAATGGCTCAATAGCGCCACCTTTACACGTTCCGCGGTGTGCGCATTCAGCTGTGATTATCGTACATGCACAAAAATCGGTACACACATGTAACACACCAATACCTACAAAAAAGCCTCTTGAGATAAAATCCGAAACCCAACAGGAAGTCGGTTATTATTAATTTTCTCAGCAAAATTTGTGTCATTTTTGCCATTTTCAGGTGTCATACTTGAACTCCTCCTCCTAGAGATTTATTCCGATCAACACCAAATTTGGTGAGTCTAATCTAAAGCCCTTTGTGACGTTAAATTGTGAAGATCTAGAGTTTTCATCGGAGGGCGTGTCCGTGGCGGCCTCGCAAATTTCGATGTTTCGCCATGAAAAAGGAAGTTGCTATAACTTAGGCATAAAATGTCCGATCTTTACCAAACTTCACATGTGTGATAACACTCCTGACCTGAAGACATCTACATGCCCATATTCAGTTATAGTCATAGCGCCACCTGCAGGCAACAGGAAGTGTCATGCTGTACTCTACAACAAACTCCTCCTAGAGATTTATACAGATCAACTCCAAAAACGGTCAGTCTAATATAAAGGCTTTAGCGATGTTAAATTGTAAAGATCTTGAGTTTTCGGTAAAGGGCGTGTGCGTGGCGGCCTGACAAATTTCGAGGTCTCGCCATGGATATAAAACTTGTTATAACTCAGCCATAAAATGTCCGATTTGCCTCAAACTTCACATATTCGATAAGAGTCCTGGCCTGAACACATCTCAAGGCCAACATTCTATTATAATCACAGCGCCACCTGTTGGCAACAGGAAATGACTTGTATCAAACTCCTCTTAGAGATTTAATGATATCAACATTATATTTGGTCATTCTGATCTAGAGGCCTTAAAGATGTTAAATTGCGAAGATCTTGAGTTTTCGTTAAAGGGCGTGTCCGTGGCGGCCTGACAAAGTTTGATGTTTCGCCATGGACATAGAAGTTGTTATAACTCAGCCATAAAATGTCCGATCTGCCTCAAACTTCACAGGTTTGGTAAGAGTCCTGGCCTGAAGACACCTAAAGGCCAAAATTCAGATATTATCATAGCGCCACCTGTTGGCAGCAGGATATATCATATCTTTCACTGACTCAAACATACCAAGGTCAATCTGCACCAAACTTCATATGTTTGATGAAAGTGGTGGCCTGAACACATCTACATGCCAATAATCAGTTATAGGCATAGCGCCACCAGCTGGCAGCAGGAAATTTGGCACATTTAAGTGACTTTGACATATTTCTCCTATTTTTACTGTATTAAAAGCATACTACCCACCATTTGCTGTGTTCCTAAAGCCACGGGTCGGCGGTGAGCCCGTGTGCGAGGGCCCGTTCATCGCTGCTTGCAGCTTTAATTATTATTATTATTATTCTTCTCCAAAATGAATCGCATTTTAGAGGACCTAAACATGCCCGAAAACTCACAAAACTTTGCACACACATCAAACCTGGCGAAAATTTACGTCTGATATGGGTTTCAGAAGTGGGTGTGGCAAAATGGCTCGACAGCGCCACCTTTAGATGTTCAGCGGTGTGCGCTTTCAGCTGTGATTCACGTACATGTACGGAAATCGGTACACACATGTAACACACCAATACCTACAAAAAAGCCTCTTGGAGCAAAATCCGGAACCCAACAGGAAGTCGGTTAATATTAATATTCTCAACAAAATTTGTGTCATTTTTGCCATTTTCAGGCGTCGTACTTGAACGAACTCCTCCTAGAGATTTATTCCGATCAACAGCAAATTTGGTGAGTCTAATCTAAAGCCCTTTGTGACGTTAAATTGTGAAGATCTAGAGTTTTCATCAGAGGGCGTGTCCGTGGCGGCCTCGCAAATTTCGATGTTTCGCCATGAAAAAGGAAGTTGCTATAACTTAGCCATAAAATGTCCGATCTGTCCCAAACTTCACATGTGTGATAACACTCCTGACCTGAAGACATCTACATGCCCATATTCAGTTATAGTCATAGCGCCACCTGCAGGCAACAGGAAGTGTCATGCTGTACTCTTCAACCAACTCCTCCTAGAGATTTATACAGATCAATACCAAAATAGGCCAGTCTAATATAAAGGCCTTAGCGATGTTAAATTGTGAAGATCTTGAGTTTTCGGTAAAGGGCGTGTCCGTGGCAGCCTGACAAATTTCGAGGTCTCGCCATGGATATAAAACTTGTTATAACTCAGCCATAAAATGTCCGATTTGCCTCAAACTTCACATATTCGATAAGAGTCCTGGCCTGAACACATCTGAAGGCCAATATTCTATTATAATCACAGCGCCACCTGTTGGCAACAGGAAATGACTTGTATCAAACTCCTCCTAGAGATTTAATGATATCAACATTATATTTGGTCAGTCTGATCTAGAGGCCTTAGAGATGTTAAATTGCGAAGATCTTGAGTTTTCGTTAAAGGGCGTGTCTGTGGCGGCGTGACAAAGTTTGATGTTTCGCCATGGACATAGAAGTTGTTATAACTCAGCCATAAAATGTCTGATCTGCCTCAAACTTCACAAGTTTGGTAAGAGTCCTGGCCTGAAGACACCTAAAGGCAAATATTCAGATATTATCATAGCGCCACCTGTTGGCAGCAAGATATATCATATCTTTCACTAACTCAAACATACCAAGGTCAATCTGCACCAAACTTCATATGTTTGATGAAAGTGGTGGCCTGAACACATCTACATGCCAATAATCAGTTATAGGCATAGCGCCACCAGCTGGCAGCAGGAAATTTGGCACATTTAAGTGACTTTGACATATTTCTCCTATTTTTACTGTATTAAAAGCATACTACCCACCATTTGCTGTGTTCCTAAAGCCACCGGTCGGCGGTGAGCCCGTGTGCGAGGGCCCGTTCATCGCTGCTTGCAGCTTTAATTATTATTCTTCTTCTTCTCCAAAGTGAATCGCATTTTAGAGGACCTAAACATTCCCGAAAACTCACAAAACTTTGCACACACATCAAACCTGGCGAAAATTTACGTCTGATTTGGGTTTCAGAAGTGGGTGTGGCAAAATGGCTCGACAGCGCCACCTTTAGATGTTCAGCGGTGTGCGCTTTCAGCTGTGATTCACGTACATGCACGGAAATCGGTACACACATGTAACACACCAAAACCTACAAAAAAGCCTCTTGGAGCAAAATCCGGAACCCAACAGGAAGTCGGTTAATATTAATATTCTCAACAAAATTTGTGTCATTTTTGCCATTTTCAGGCGTCGTACTTGAACGAACTCCTCCTAGAGATTTATTCGGATCAACGCCAAATTTGCAGAGTCTATTCTAAAGCCCTTTGTGACGTTAAATTGTGAAGATCTAGAGTTTTCATCAGAGGGCGTGTCCGTGGCGGCCTCGCAAATTTCGATGTTTCGCCATGAAAAAGGAAGTTGCTATAACTCAGGCATACAATGTCCGATCTGTCCCAAACTTCTCATGATTGATAACACTCCTGACCTGATGACATCTACATGCCCATATTCAGTTTTACTCATAGCGCCACCTGCTGGCAACAGGAAGTGTCATGCTGTACTCTGCAACAAACTCCTCCAAGAGATTTAATCAGATCAACACCAAAATTGGTCAGTCTAATAAAAAGGCTTTAGTGATGTTAAATTGTGAAGATCTTGAGTTTTCGTTGAAGGGCGTGTCCGTGGCGGCCTGACAAATTTCGAGGTCTCGCCATGGATATAAAACTTGTTATAACTCAGCCATAAAATGTCCAATTTGCCTCAAACTTCCCATGTTTGATAAGAGTCCTGGCCTGAACCAATCTGAAGGCAAATATTCTATTAAAATCACAGCGCCACCTGTTGGCATCAGGAAATGACTTGTACCAAACTCCTCCTAGAGATTTAATGATATCAAAATTATATTTGGACAGTCTGATCTAGAGGCCTTAGAGATGTTAAATTGTGAAGATCTTGAGTTTTCGTCAAAGGGCGTGTCCGTGGTGGCCTGACAAAGTTTGATGTTTCGCCATGGACATAGAAGTTGTTATAACTCAGCCATAAAATGTCCGATCTGCCTCAAACTTCACATGTTTGTTAAGAGTCCTGGCCTGAAGACACCTAAAGGCCAATATTCAGATATTATCATAGCGCCACCTGTTGGCAGCAGGATATATCATATCTTTCACTAACTCAAACATACCAAGGTCAATCTGCACCAAACTTCATATGTTTGATGAAAGTGGTGGCCTGAACACATCTACATGCCAATAATCATTCATAGGCATAGCGCCATCAGCTGGCAGCAGGAAATTTGGCACATTTAAGTGACTTTGACATATTTCTCCTATTTTTACTGTATTAAAAGCATACTACCCACCATTTGCTGTGTTCCTAAAGCCACCGGTCGGTGGTGAGCCCATGTGCGAGGGCCCGTTCATCGCTGCTTGCAGCTTTAATTAGGGCCCGAGCCCAAAAGGGCGAAGGCCCTATTGTTTTTCTAAGGATTATTATTATTAGGGCCCGAGCCCAAAAGGGCGAAGGCCCTATTGTTTTTCTAAGGATTATTATTATTATTATTTTTTTTTCAATGTTTTGGGTGATTTTGGGGCCCTTAACATACACGAAAACTCTTGAAAATTTGCACACACATTGGAACCTGCGGCCATCAGGGCCGGACAGACTTTGACATGGGGGGGTCACCTGGGGAGGGCGTGGCACAGCGTTAAAAATTGCGACTTTTGAGGGACTCTGGAGCGCACACCAATTGATCTACAGTCACCAAAATTCATACACATATAGACCTCATCGGGCCGACCAACTTCCGTGCTCACAGTCCGTGCTTCACCAAACAGGAAGTCAGCTATTCAGGGATGTCTAAAAAGCGCATGCAATGGAATTTGAAATACTCCTCCTAGACCTTCCAACCGATGGCCACCAAACTCGGTCAGCATGATCTCAAGACATTGGGGACGCAAAATTGCCAGGGGATTTTTGATATCTCGAACGGTTTGGCCGTGGCGGGGCGACAAAGTTATGGCGAGAAATGAGAAACAGGAAGTGTCTAATTACTTTAACACACTTTGTCTGATTTTGACCAAACATCAGCAGTTTGTTCATCTTATGATGCCGATCACAGAGATGTGACTATTAGGAGTCAAAGTTATAGCGCCACCAACTGGCAACACAAAGCGCAACGTTTTCTAAATGCTTTTAAATCAACCTCTTAATTTTACTCAATTTGCTTCAAACTTCATCTCAATAATGTTGAAACACGGCCAATGAGAATCTGTGAATTGCCTTATCGATAACTTTTATCATGTTGCCATGGCAACGTGTCAAACTTTAACTTTAGCTTTTTGTGTTTTGAAGCCACTTAAAATACTCAGAATTTCATGAAACTTCACACACACATCTGTATTAATGATATTTAGACACTGATAAAAGCCCATAAATGGGCGTGGAGCAGGCGCTCCATAGCGCCACCTTTTGACAAAAGTTGGGGGTTTAGTTTGTCCTACAGTCACCAAACTCGGTACATATATTGATCTCATCAAGCCAGAAACATTTCTAATTTACACCCATTAGCTACGATCAACAGGAAGTCGGCTATTTTGATTTGAATGTGGATATTTGGAAAAATCAGGCTGTGGAATTTTATATACTTCTCTCAGGAAAACCAACCAATTCACACCAAACTTTTTTGACATGTTGCCAACATTCTGAAGATTCTAAATTGCGAGCAGATTTAGGATATCTTGAACGGTGTTGATGTGGTGATTGATTGAAATCGGAGTAAAACAAGATAGCCGTAATTTTATTATATCTTTAAAGTGCAGCATCCAAAGTCTTTGAAACTTTTTTCATACAGACTACTAGTCATTCTGATCAGACACCGTTCATTTCATAATTATACAAAGATCTATGAATTAATGAAAATTAAAAAAAACAAATCTGATCCCTCTCTGCTCTGCACTTATGTGTGTGCGTGGTAAGTGGGTGTGTGTTTGTTGAGTGTTAGGGTGAGAGTGGGGAGGGGGGATGGGTGGAAAGAGAGAGTCAGAGAGGAGGAGATAGAAGGGAATATTTAAACTCTTGGTTGTTTATTCATTAGGATGTGAATTAGGGCTGGGTATTGTGACCAATTTGGCAATTCGATTCGATTGTTATTTTTATGGTTTCGATTCGATTATATTCGATTCGATATCGATTAGCTATCAATATTTCATTTAAAATGTTAGTTTTGCAGACATGGGATCACTATTTTGATATAAATCCTGGTAACTTAAAACTCCCCTACTTAAGTTTATTACTGAAATACACATCTACATTAATAATAGGGTGCACACAGTTGTTTATTTTAAACAACTTTTATTTTAAATGAATACTGTAACAAGAAGTCATAAATATGTGCATCCAATGTACACCATGTAAACAAACTGCAAAATGCACATTACTGTAAAAAAATAAAAAGACTAAATGTGCAACAGTGAAATCTATTAAGAACTTCAAACATGTTTAAGAAATATATTTTTTTTCTAAATTCAAATCAGGCCCATCATAAAGCCCTTGTCTGCATATACAAAACATTCTAAATGTCCATAAAACTAACAGATCTTAACTAAAGCCTAATATTTTTTGATCACCAGATTTTTTTTTGCAAAAAATTTACACCCATTAGCTACAACCAACAGGAAGTCAGCTATTTTGATTTGAATGTGGATTTTTGGAAAAATATATTCATATCACTCATAGTTCTTATTTGTAGCATACTGGTTCACAGTTGGCATCTATCTGAAGTCCTTGCATTGATTGCATTTAATTAAATCAACATTATATTTGGTCAGTCTGATCTTGAGGCCTTAGAGATGTTAAATTGTGAAGATCTTGAGTTTTCATTAAAGGGCATGTCCGTGGTGGCCTGACAAAGTTTGATGTTTCTGCATAGACATAGAAGTGGTTATAACTTAGCCTGAAAATGTCTGATCTGCCACAAAATTCACAGGTTTGGTAAGAGTCCTGGCCTGAAGACACCTAAAGACCAATATTCAGATATTATCATAGCGCCACCTGTTGGCAGCAGGATATCTCATATATTTCACTAACTCAAACACACCAAGGTCAATCTGCACCAAACTTCATATGTTTGATAATAGTGCTGGCCTGAACACATCTACATGTCAATAATCAGTTATAGGCATAGCGCCACCAGCTGGCAGCAGCAATTTTGGCACATTTAAATGACTTATGACATATTTTTTCTATATTTACTGTATTAAAAGCATACTGCCCACCGATTGCTGTTTTCCTGAAGCCACCGGTCGGCGGTGAGCCCGGGTGCGAGGGCCCGTTCATCGCTGCTCGCAGCTTTAATTTATTTATTTTTTTTTTTTTTTTTAAACCTTCTGGGCACTTTTGGGGGCCTTAACATACTCAAAAACTCTTGAAAATTTGCACACACGTCGGAATCTGCGGCCATCAGGACGCCACAGAGGCTGGGACCCGGGCGTTGTTCAGGGCCTCTACAGCGCCCCCTAGAACACAGTTTGAAAACTTGATGTACTGCGCACACATACTTGCACCTATTGATATGAAACTCGGTACACATATAGATCTCACTGAGCCAAACAACTTTTGTACTCTATGTCATGGGCTGAACGCAACAGGAAGTGAGATATTTAGGGCTGTTTAAAAAGCGCATGCTCTGGAATTTAACGTACTCCTCCCAGGAATTCCATAGGATTGTCACCAAACTCGGTCAGCATGATCTCAAGACATTGGGGACGCTAAATTGCGAGGGGATTTTTGATATCTCGAACGGTTTGGCCGTGGCAAGGCGACAAAGTTATGGCGAGAAATGAGAAACAGGAAGTGTCTAATTACTGTTGCACACATTGCTTGATTCTTATGAAACTTCACCAGTTTGTTCGTTGTATGATGCCGATTCCATAAATGTGACTATTATGAGTCAAAGTTATAGCGCCACCAACTGGCAGCAGGAAGCGTGTCATTTTCAAAATCCTTTGAAATCAGCCTCTTAATTTTACTTGATTTTCTTCAAACTTCATCAAAATAATGTCAAAACACGGCCGATGAGAATATGTAAAGGGGTCGATGATAAATCAAATGCTGTTGCCATGGCAACGTGTCAAACTTTAAAATTTGATTCCTGTCTTTTCGAGGCAGATAACATGCTTAGAATTTCATGAAACTCAACACACACGTCAATATTAATGATAGTTAGACACTGGCAAAAGGTCATAAATGGGCGTGGAGCAGGCACTCTATAGCGCCATCTTTTGACAAAAGTTGGGGGGTTAGTTTTTCCTACAGTCACCAAACTCTGTACATATATTGTTCTCATCAATCTGGACAACTTTCTAAATCAAACTCATTAGCTAAGACCAACAGGAAGCCGGCTATTTTGATTTGAATGTGGATTTTTGGAAAAATCAGGCTGTAAACAAATTCACACTCCTTCTAAGAAAAATAAGGTATTCACACCAAACTTTTTTAACATGAAGAGAAGATTCTGAAGATGTTAAATTGCGAGCGAATTTGGGATATCTTGAACGGTGTTGACGTGGTGATTTTTTAAAGATGTAGTAAAAAACATAACCCTAATTTTTTTATATCTTTAAAGTGCAGCATCCAAA
Source organism: Garra rufa (assembly GCF_049309525.1). NCBI lineage: Eukaryota > Metazoa > Chordata > Actinopteri > Cypriniformes > Cyprinidae > Garra > Garra rufa. Next base: position 35,500,418 of record NC_133370.1, read on the forward strand.
CTCTTTACAACTTTTTTCACACAGAGATCTTATCATTCTGAGCAAGTGGTGTAAATATCAATTTTATACAAGCTTCTATGAATTAAAGAAAATTAAAAAAAGAAATTAGAAACCTGCTGTCACTCTGCCTGTGCCTGTCTGTGTTCAGTCACCATTGAGTCACTGAAGAGTGACTGAAGGGGGGAGGGGTGTAAGGGAGAGAGACCAGTGGAACATGCTGTTTTGCTTAAGACCATCTTTGAGGAAGATGCACATTGCTGTAGCGTAATCGACATAAATATGTCTGATATTTTGAGAAAATATAAAGGGTCATTAAATCTTTCATTGTTTGTATTTTGCAGTTGTTGTTTTTTATTTATTTTTACTGAACTGTACCATGAACTTGTCCTATTCAGTCACATAGCAAAAGATTAAGAAAAATACAACTTTTAAGCATGAGTGAATAATCTTCATTGTAGACAATATTTTCATAGTGTTATTTATTGAATATAAAATTATAATAATTAAAAATTTCAAGACAAACTTTGACAACAAAACAAACTTTGCTGTTATCTGTTCAAAACATCCGAAAACCATCATTTTAAGATCAGTTATATATATATCGCCCCATTAAAACACTCAACTTGATTTTTAAAGATATTTTGAAAGAATTAAGCGTTTATAGAGCACTTTGTGTATTGCTGTACACCCACATGAACTGTGTTCATGTTCATGTTAATTCACAGTACATAAACTTTATATGAATACTTTTTTTTAGCTTAATATTAATTAACATTAATAAATGCTATTTATTTATTGGTCATGTTAACTAATATAGTTAATTTTAACAAATGAAACTGGATGGCAACATTTTATATTTTGTGTGTATGTGTCTGTGTGTTGATTTTAAAGTGTAACCCTTTCAATTCTGTAAACTTAAAATCCAAACTAGCAGAGGGTTACTGTGAATGCATGTGCCAACTGGGCACCGTCTTCCTTATTGATTCTTAGTTATGTAGCGCTTAAGAGTGATGTCTTATAACAGGAGGAGTCACCAGCAGAGCAATATCCACACAAAAATTGTACAGATAGGTAACAATGACATTTAAGCAGAAGTGGTGGATGTAAAGGAAGCAATAATAACATTTTGCTATCATCATGAATTACATGTTCTTATCATCATCATCAGAAAATAGGGAATTTGTAGCATACTGGTTCACAGTTGGCATTTATCTGAAGTCCTTGCATTGATTGCATTTAATTAAATCAACATTATATTTGGTCAGTCTGATCTTGAGGCCTTAGAGATGTTAAATTGTGAAGATCTTGAGTTTTCATTAAAGGGCATGTCCGTGGTGGCCTGACAAAGTTTGATGTTTCTGCATAGACATAGAAGTTGTTATAACTTAGCCATAAAATGTCTGATCTGCCTTAAAATTCACAGGTTTGGTAAGAGTCCTGGCCTGAAGACACCTAAAGACCAATATTCAGATATTATCATAGCGCCACTTTTTGGCAGCAGGATATCTCATATCTTGCACTAACTCAAACATACCAAGGTCAATCTGCACCAAACTTCATATGTTTGATAATAGTGCTGGCCTGAACACATCTACATGCCAATAATTAGTTACAGGCATAGCGCCACCATCTGGCAGCGGCAAGTTTGGCACATTTAAATGACTTATGACATATTTTTCCTACATTTACTGTATTAAAAGCATACTGCCCACCGTTTGCTGTTTTCCTAAAGCCACCGGTCGGCGGTGAGCCCTGGTGCGAGGGCCCGTTCATCGCTGCTTGCAGCTTTAATTATTATTATTATTATTTTTTTTTTTTTCAATGTTTTGGGGGATTTCGGGGGCCTTAACATACACGAAAACTCTTGAAACTTTGCACACACATTGGAACCTGCGGCCATCAGGGCCGGACAGACTTTGACATGGGGGGGTCACCTGGGGGGGGCATGGCACAGCGTTAAAAATTGCGACTTTTGAAGGGCTCTGGAGCGCACAACGGTTGACCTACAGTCACCAAAATTCATACACATATAGACCTCATCGGGCCGAACACATTTCACACTCATAGTCCGTGCTTCGCCAAACAGGAAGTCGGCTATTCAGGGATGTCTAAAAAGTGCATGCAATGGAATTTGAAATACTCCTACTAGGCCTTTCCACCGATGGCCACCAAACTCGGTCAGCATGATCTCAAGACATTGGGGACGCAAAATTGCCAGGGGATTTTTGATATCTCGAATGGTTTGACCGTGACGGGGCGACAAATTTATGGCGAGAAATGAGAAACAGGAAGTGCCTAATAACTTTGACATACTTTGTCTGATTTTGACCAAACTTCAGCAGTTTGTTCATCGTCTGATGCCGATCACAGAGATGTGACTATTATGAGTCAAAGTTATAGCGCCACCAACTGGCAGCAGAAAGCGTGACGTTTTTGAAACACTTTAAACTCAGCCTCTTAATTTTGCTCAATTTGCTTCTAACTTCATCCCAATAATGTCAAAACACGACCGATAAGAATCTGTGAAGGGCGTTATCCATAACTTTTATCATGTTGCCATGGCAACGTGTCAAACTTTAACTTTAGTTTTTTGTGTTTTTGAGCCACTTAAAATGCTTAGAATTTCATGAAACTCAACACACACATCTGTATTGATGATATTTAGACACTGATAAAAGCCCATAAATGGGCGTGGAGCAGGCGCTCCATAGCGCCACCTTTTGACAAAAGTTGGGGGGTTACTTTGTCCTACAGTCACCAAACTCGGTACATATATTGGACTCATCAAGCCGGACAACTTTCTAATTTACACCCATTAGCTACGACCAACAGGAAGTCAGCTATTTTTATTTAAATATGGATTTTTGGAAAAATCAAGCTGTGGAATTTGAAATACTCCTCCTAGACCTTTCCACCGATGGCCACCAAACTCGGTCAGCATGATCTCAAGATATTGGGAATGCAAAATTGCCAGGGGATTTTTGGTATCTCGAACGGTTTGGCCGTGGCAGGGCGACAAATTATGGCGAGAAATGAGAAACAGGAAATGTCTAATAATTTTGACACACTTTATCTGATTTTGACCAAACTTAAGCAGTTTGTTCGTCGTATGATACCGATCACAGAGATGTGACTATTATGAGTCAAAGTTATAGTGCCACCAACTGGCAGCAGGAAGTGTGTTGCTTGCAAAACCCTTTTAAATCAACCTCTTAATTTTACTCAAATTGCTTCAAACTTCATCAGAATAATATCAAAACACGGCCGATGAGAATCTGTGAAGGGGTCCTTGATACATCAAATGCTGTTGCCATGGCAACATGTCAAACTTTAACATTTGTTTCCTGTGTTTTTAAATATAGCTGTGAATAAATTCATATCACTCATAGCAGAATCAGACAGTTCACACCAAACTTTGACAACATGATGCCAAGATACTGAAGATGTTAAATTGTGAACGGCTTTGGGACATCTTGAACGGTGTTGATGTGGTGATTTATGAAAGTAACAATAAAAAAGATGAAGAGTTATTTTCATATATCTTTAAATTGCATTATTCTAACTCATCAAAACTTTTTACATATAAAGAACAAGAAATTCTTAGGAAATACATGTAGTTTCAAAATGTTATCATGCTCAGAGGCCCCAAAAACATTAAAAGTGTCACATAAATTTGTCAGATTAAAGCTCTAATACCAGGGATGAACACTAGAGGTCCTCATAAGATAAGGAATCGTTTGACCTCTAATGCTATTTAGCTCATTCTCAGTGTATAAGAATGAAAATAATCCATAGAATCAGTTGATATAGACTGTACTGTCAATGTACTTTTACATAATTATTTTGTATAGGTGCTTAAAGAGCATTAAAATCTTTTTTTAATCTTTTAAGGAAAAATTATATGATTTATATACATATATACAATCTCACTGATAGGATAAAAAATCTTATAAGTATGACACTATACTGCTCAGTTCACTTAATTAGAATGAGAAACAAATACATCAACTAAGTTATTATGTATTTATTTTTAATATATTTGTTTATAATTATTTCACAGATGCTTATAGATCATTAAAATAATATTTAAAAATGGATGTAGATCATAAAACATGGTAACTATTTAAAATAGGGTCTCTTTTGTTAACATTGGTTAATGTACTAACACACGAACGAACAACGAACAATATATTTGTACTCGATTTTCTTCAAACTTCATCAGAATGATGTAAAAACACGGCCGATGAGAGTCTGTAAAGGCGTCCCTGATGCATCAAATGCTGTTGCCATGGAAAATAAATAAAAATACAAAATACATTCAAATATTTGTTTCCTGTGTTTTTGAGGCAGATAGCGTGCCTAGAATTTTATTTTCCATTTTCAATTTTCAATGATTTATTATATATTTAAAGTGCAGCATCCTAACTCTTTGAAACTTTTTTCATACAAATAACTATTCATTATGATTAAACACAGTTCATTTCGTAATTATACAAAACTCCACGAATGAAAGAAAATTAAAAAACAAATCTGATCTCACTCTGCTCTGCACTCTATGTGTGTGTTTGTGTGGTAAGTGGCTGAGTGTAAGGAGGTGGGATGGGTGGTAAGAGAAAGAGTCAGACAGGAGGAGAGACAGTTAGGGTTAGTCCAAAGGGTTATTGTGAATGCATGTGCCAACTGGGCACCGTTTTCCTGATGCTATCGGGATGGCGACTGCCAGACGGCGAGGGCCCGGTCAACGCTGCTTGCAGCTTTAATTAGGGCCCGAGCACCGATGGTGTGAGGACCCTATTGGATCTGCTTCGTTTATTATTAGGGCCCGAGCACTACAGTGCGAGGACCCTATTGGAATTGCTCCGTTTATTATTATTAGGGCCCGAGCCCAAAAGGGCGAAGGCCCTATTGTTCTTCTAAGGATTCTTATTTGTTTTTTTTTTTTTTTTTTTTTTTTTTTTTTTCAACCGTTGGGGCACTTTTGGGGGCCTTAACATACTCAAAAACTCTTGAAAATTTGCACACACGTCGGAATCTGCCGTCGTCCGGACGCCACAGAGGCTGGGACCCGGGCGTGGTTCAGGGCCTCTACAGCGCCCCCTGGAACACAGTTTGAAAACTTGATGTACTGCGCACACATACTTGCGCGTATTGATATGAAACTCGGTACACATATAGAACTCATCGAGCTGAACAACTTTTGTACTCTATGTCATGGGCTCCACGCAACAGGAAGTGAGATATTTAGGGCTGTTTAAAAAGCGCATGCTCTGGAATTTAACGTACTCCTCCCAGGAATTCCATGGGATTGTCACCAAACTCGGTCAGCATGATCTCAAGACATTGGGGACGCTAAATTGCGAGGAGATTTTTGATATCTTGAACGGTTTGGCCGTGGCAAGGCGACAAAGTTATGGCGAGAAATGAGAAACAGGAAGTGTCTAATAACTGTTGCACACATTGCCTGATTCTGATGAAACTTCACCAGTTTGTTCCTTGTATGATGCCGATTCCATAAATGTGACTATTATGAGTCAAAGTTATAGCGCCACCAACTGGCAGCAGGAAACGTGTCATTTTCAAAATGCTTTGAAATCAGCCTCTTAACTTTAATCGATTTTCTTTAAACTTCATCAAAATCATGTCAAAACACGGCCAATAAGAATATGTAAAGGGGTCGATGATAAATCGAATGCTGTTGCCATGGCAACATGTCAAACTTTAAAATTAGATTCCTGTCTTTTCGAGGCAGTTAACATGCTTAGAATTTCATGAAACTCAACACACACATCAATATTTATGATAGTTAGACACTGGCAAAAGGTCATAAATGGGCGTGGAGCAGGCACTCTATAGCGCCATCTTTTGACAAAAGTTGGGGGGTTAGTTTTTCCTACAGTCACCAAACTCTGTACATATATTAATCTCATCAATTTGGACAACTTTCTAAATCAAACTCATTAGCTGAGACCAACAGGAAGCCGGCTATTTTGATTTGAATGTGGATTTTTGGAAAAATCAGGCTGTAAACAAATGCACACTACTTCTAAGAACAACCAGCTGTTCACACCAAACTTTTTTAACATGAAGAGAATATTCTGAAGATGTTAAATTGCGAGCGGATTTTGGATATCTTGAACGGTGTGGACGTGGTGATTTTTTAAAGATATAGTAAAAAATATTTTTATATCTTTAAAGTGCAGCATCCAAACTCTTTAAAACTTTTTTCACACAGAGATCTAATCATTCTGAGCAAGTGCTGGAAATAAAAAATGTATACAAGCTTCTATGAATTAAAGAAAATTTAAAAAAGAACTCAGAAACCTGCTGTCACTCTGGTGAATGTCTCTACAGTATGTGTGTGCGTTCAGTCAGGCACAGAGAAGCTCATTATTGCAGGGGGAGGGGTGAGAGGCAGAGAGGGAGAGAGGGGTAGAAAGTGAAACATGCTATCTTGCTTATAGACCATCTTTGAGAAATGCACATATATATATATATATAGTGTAATCGAAATAAATACGTCTGATCTTTGAGAGTCTGATATTTTGAGAAAATATAAAGGGTCACTAAGTCTT
>NC_133370.1:35507489-35587566 GCF_049309525.1 Garra rufa
TGGAGCGTGATCTTGATCTCTGTAATGGTGTTTGCTTCTCACGCGTTTCTGGCCCACGATGGTTTGAACCCACAATGCAATGCGTAATAAAAAAAAAAAAAAAAAAAAACGGGTAAAATGCCTGTAAACTGAAAATATGGAAAATTCCTTTATATTAACACGGAAGTTTAATTTTACGGATTTTTTTTTACAGTGTAAAACAAAAAAAAACATGCACAGACAAATCCAAATTACACCCTGCTGCTCATGACGATACATTGATGTCCTAAGACACAAAACAATCAGTTATTGTGAGAAACTGAATAGTAGGCTATTTATATCATTTTTTACCTTTGATACACAGCCACGTCCAACTGTCCTGAGCATGTTACATGTCATAGTATACACTTTCTTGTGAATCACTGAATTTATATTTAGTTGTATAACCAGAACTACAGAGTCGATCAACTTCTGGCACCTGTGAACAGGTATTCTAGCTCAAAACAATTGTACTACACACCACAATTCCTCTGCAGTTCTTGGTTTGGCCTCAGAAACAGCATTTTCGATGTCACCCCACAAGTTTTCTATGGTATTAAGGTCCGGGGATTGGGCTAGCCACTCCATAACGTTAATCTTGTTGGTCTGGAACCAAGATGCTGCTCATTACTGGTGTGTTTGGGGTTGTTGTCTTGTTGAAACACCCATTTCAAGGGTACTTCCTCTTCAGCATAAGACAACATGACCTTTTTGAGAATTTTGATATACTCAAACTGATTCACGATCCCTGCAATGTGATAAATAGATCCAGCACCATAGTATGAGAATTCATGAAGCTTGCGCCACTATGCTTTACTGTCTTCACAGTGTACTGTGGCTTGAATTCAGTGTTTGGGGGTCACCTGACAAACTGTCTGTGGCCCCTAAACCCAAAAAGAACAATCTTGCTTTCATCACTCCACAAAATATTGTGCCATTTCTCTTTAGGCCAATTAGTGTGTTCTTTGGCAAATTGTAACCTCTTCAGCACCTGTCATTATTTCAACAATGAGATTTTACAGAGGCTTCTTGCCGATAGCTTGGCTTCACATAGGCGTCTTCTAATTGTTACAGTGCTCACAGGTAAATTAAGACTTTCTGTAATCCCCCGAAACTGATCATTGGCTGAGTCTTTGGCATTTTGGTTATTTTTTGATCCAGTCGAATGGTAGCTTTTAGTTTTCTTTCACACCTTTCTGGTTTTGGTTGCCATTTTAAATTTGACATCATTTATCTGAGCAGCCTATAATTTTCTGCACTTCTCAATATGTCTTGTCCTCTCTTATCAACTTTTTAATCAAAGTACGCTGTTCTTTTGAACAATGTCTAGAACAACCATTTTACAGAGATTTTCAGAGAGAAATGTACATTTGCTGCCTTCATCCTTAAATAAGGGAAACTTGTTTGACACCAGTTTTTTTCACAGAATGATTTACCTCTCTAACTGAACTCCACACTGCTATTATTTTGAACATGCCCTTTTCAATTAATGATTCAATTACACAGAATCAGCATGCATATCATGACTGTTGGGTCTGTTAGTTTTCTGTTACTCTAGTACAGCTACTAGTAAAGTTTTTGCCATGTAGAAATATAACTTCTACCAAACAAAGTGATTGATCTGGTTAGTGATGTTGGACTGCTATTATTTTGAACACAACTGTATTGTTTTCCATCACAGCACCACATTCCACAGCTTATCAGAAAGAAAAGATATTCACAAAACTCAGTACCAGCCCAGCACATGAAAAAGGACATAATTTAAATTTACATTACATTACATTTAGAATGTACATAACATTGACATTACATTTAGTAATTTAGCCAATTCTATCCAAAGCCACTTACAAATAAAGAATAGAAGCAATCAAACCAACAAAACAGCAATAATATGTAAGTGCTATGATAAATCTTGGTTAGCCTAACACAGTACAGGTAACAAAGTTTTTTATATATACAGTGGCGGAGCTAAAAAAATTTTTTACATGGGGTGGCCACTGCTATTTCAGGGGGTCCACACATGAACACGCACTGTACTCAAAGTTGAAATAATAAATTAAGGAATTCTAAAGTTTTATTTGCAAAAACTATGCTGAGTTCATTTACAAAAACATTAGCATAAAGAAAAAACAACCAAACAAAAATACTGCAATTAGACATAGCAGACATCAAAGAGACCTGAATTTGAAAAGAAAAACAAAAACACAGTTTTAGTCATCAGTTACAAACTTATCCTAGGTATGTTTTAAACAACATAATTCTGCGGTTCTGATGAGAACTGACAAAACGTTTCACGAATTCATCCATGTTGAGGGAGCGTGCCCTCCTTGACTCAACACTGAGAATCCCTAGGTGACTTAACCTGTCATCAGACATTGTTGTCCTAAGGTGGGTTTTAATAAGTTTTAACGCAGAGAAGCTTCTCTCACAAGTTGCATTGCTCACTGGTGTAACAAGAGAAATTGTACAAAGTCGAAATAACATTGTTAATTAAATATAATAACTTACATACAGGACATGAAACTTCAAAAAGTTAGGAGCACCATAAAAAAATTTTAGGAGCACCCAATTTCTTTTTTAAAAATGCACTGATATTGATTCTTCATGGTTCTTCATTTTGATTGCCGATGTTTTACAAGCAAATGGGCTGATTCTGAAAGCCTTTCTTATATATTTATTTTATGCCTTAAGCAAGGGACAAGAATGAATGCAAATATGAGTACATGAACAAGATTTTCTATTATTTTCTATTATAGGTACAGGCATTTAAATTAGAGGCAACCACTGCATTTTTTAACAACCTAAATAACAAAATATATTATAAATAACAAAAAATAAATGACACAGTTCTTTCTTAGTCATGTAGACAATAAATGCAGCCATAATCAAAGTAGGCTACCCTTTCAATATTCAAAGTGCAAATAGAGACCGAATCTTTCAAGTATGATACAGAGCTAGACAACTACACAACTTATTAGCCCACATACTAATATTTAATAACAGCTTCGATATTTTATGTAGCCTAATTTTTGCGCATTGAGGTGTTGCTCTCTAAATGTGGGGTATTAAAATTGCTTTTGAATGCGCGTGCAATTTTAGTTTTGGTTTCATTTTAACGATCAAGCGAAACTCGGCGGTGCTGAGCGTGTATTTTACAATACAAGAGATTACTTTAACAAAAGTGGGAGGACACAAATTTTGAAAAACGTGTCCCCAGTGAAAATTACGCCCCTGCGTGAGTGCAACTCTGCCGCTGAGTTATCATCAAAATGCTCCCAAATATAATTTGAGGTCGCGCATATTAAATTTTGGGAGCATATGCGACAAAAACGGTCGAAATTTTGAGCTATGTACATGGTATGTGCATGTAATACTAGCACAGGTTAAGTATAGTGTTAACGGTCCAAAGTGCGAATTGATCTCTCTAATCTCATTAAGTTAACTGATGTTGTCGGCGCCTCGTTCACCTACACAACGGATAATAAACGTTACTCAGCAAACAAACCTTATAATAAACTATAAAACGTATTTCAAATATTATGTTTTATTATTCGCTTTACCTTAAGCAGCGTTGCCGGCAAAATTCTAAAACTTCTTTAGACAAATGAGATGTCAATCAGCATCAGCTACCGCAGCAGCAAAGAACATTTTGGGGTGGCACGTGGGGTGGTGCCACCCCGGACACCCCTCTGGCTCTGCCACTGTATATATATATATATATATATATATATAGCAGCAATCAAAATTATTCAACCTCCTTGACCTGCAAGACATTTTGCTGCAGAGGACAAAATTTCGTCAAAACTATCCCTTTAAGACACTATAAGCTTCTGTTGAAGGGTGGTTTATGCCTTTGACACGGCATTTTAAATTTAGTTGTTTGTTCCCTGTCTTGCATTAATATAGGGCTGCAGATTGAAAGAATTAAACTGCTACTATGTGTTCTGTGTGTAATATTCAATTTTCTATCTGCATAAATAAAGAAATGTGATGTAATATGGTAAATGTAAAAGTAAATTCTGTGTATTTCTGTTTTAGATTCAGAATTATTTACAGGGTCCAAACTACTTCGTACAAACATTTAAATTGATCTTTTACTAACACACGATTAAAAGGTTTGCAGACAGGCCTACAACACCACACATTAATGCAATGCTTGTTTGTCTATAGTTCCTGCAAAAATAAAAATTAAAAATAAAATAAAAAAATCTTTCTAGGGCATTTATAATATACAACCCCAAATCAGAAAAAGCTGGGACAATATGGAAAACGCAAATAAAAAAAGAAAGTAGTGATTTCTAAATTTACTTTGACTTGTATTTCATTGCAGACAATACAACAGCACATTATTTAATGTGTTCCTCATGATTTTTTTTTTTTTTTAAATAAACACATATTCCAATTTTGGTTCTTGCAACACATTAAAAAAAAAAAGTTGGAACAGTAAAGCATTTACCACTTTGTAATGTTGCCATTCCTTTTCACAACACTTAAAAGACGTTTAGGGACTGAAGACACCAAGTGATGAAGTGTTTAATTTTGTCCCATTCTTCCTGCAAACAAGTCTTAAGGTGGGCAACAGTACGGGGTCTTCGTTGTCGCATTTTGCGCTTCAAACTGCGCAACACATTCTTTATTGGAGACAGGTCCGGACTACAGGCAGGCCAGTCAAGTACCTGTATCCTCTTCCTCCGCACCCAGGACTTTGTAATGTGTGCAGAATGTGGTTTTGCATTGTCTTGTTGAAATATGCATGGGTGTCCCTGGTAAAGAGGTCTTCTTGAAGCCAGCATGTTGTGCTCCAAAATCTCTTTGTACTTTTTTTCTATGTACTATTTACTTTTCAGCATTAATGGTGCCACCACAGAAGTGCAAGCTACCTTTGCCAAGGGCACTGACAACCCCATACCATGACAGACCCTGGCTTTTGGACTTGTTGCTGGTAACAGTCTGAATGATCCTTTTCTTCTTTGGTCTGGAGCACAAGGCGTCCATTTCTCCCCAAAAAATACCTGAAATACTGATTCATCTGACCACAGTACACATTTCCACTGTGTGATGGTCCATCCCAGATGCCTCCGAGGCCAGAGAAGTTGACGACACTTCTGGACACTGTTAACATAGGGCTTCCTTTTGGCACAGTACAGTTTTAACTGGCATTTGTGGATGTAACTACATATTGTGGTACTTGACAAAGGTTTGCCAAAGTAGTCCTGAGCCCATGTGGTGATATCGCTTATAGATGAATGACGGTTCTTGATGCAGTGCCGCCTGAGGGATCGGAGATCATGGTTGTCAGCTTAAGCTTGCACCCTTGTCCTTTACGCACTGAAATTTCTCCAGATTCCTTGAAACTTTTGATTATGTTATGCATTGTTGAAGGTGAAATATCCAAATGTCTTCCTATCTTTCTTTGAGGAACATTGTTTTTAAACATTTCCAATCAATTTTCAATTTCAATTAAATTTCAATTTCACTTTATTGTTGCAATTTCTTCCAAAAATTGTCTTGCATCCTGTTTGCGTTTACTGTCTAACATTAATTCACAACAATACACATTACACAATACAATACATTCAAAGACATACATGTCAATACAAATCCATCTACTGTTCAAACACTTAAGTACCCTCCATTCCTCCGAGTATTACTGCCTACTTTGACCCCCAGTTCTGGTTAATTAGTTTTACTGACTGATGAACAAAAGATTTCCGTAATCTATTCGTTCTAGCATATGGTACTCTCAGTCTTCTATTTGATGGCAAAGGTTGATATTCCTTATATAGAATATGGGAACAGTCAGACATAATTTTACGTGTCAAGGACAGCATTTTTTTTCTTATACAACTCATGAAAACTTGGCTCCAGCCTTTGACCCACAGTCTTAGAACAGTTTGATATCAGCCTTGCCAGTCGAGCTTTAAGTTGAACAGAAAGACAACTATACCATGCACATATTCCATATTGTACAACACTCTGTATTACAGACTGAAAAAACATGAACAGAATCTGTTTATTTGCTCCAAAAGATCTTAGTCTCCTGAGGAAGTAAATACGCTGTTGTACTTTACAGCAGACATACTCAAACATTTCAATAATTTTCTCATTGGCAAACTGCCGATCCTCGGCCCATCTTTGCTCCTAAAGGACTAGACCTTTCTTGGATGTTGCTTTTGTACCAAATCATGATTACAATCACCCGTTGACATGACCTGTTTCAATTCGCACTATTATTTAACCAATTTACCAGATTACTAGCCCTAAATTGCTCCTGTCCCAACCTTTTTTGGAATGTGTTGCAGGTCTGAATGATAGGAAAGGATGTAGATTTACAAATGAAATGAAGTTGACCAGACAAAACATGACATATTTTGTGTTCATATTGTCTGCAATGAAATACAAGTCAAAGTAAATTTAGAAATCACTACTTTCTTTTTTTATTTGCGTTTTCCATACTATCCCAACCTTTTCTGATTTGGGGTTGTACTATATGGTGCCATTTGCATGCAAATCTAGGATCCTAGCCATTAAAATTAACTGTGCAAAACTGAATGCAATGTATAAAAGGTTAAATGGGATAACTAAAAAACAAAAAACAAAATAATAACTAACTAACTAACTAACTAACTAAAATATCCACTGCTTCCTCAGTGGCTCTCATGTCGAGAGAAATGAATACTCTTATGTTCACTTCACTTCAACCAACTACAAAACATCTGCATTGCTTACGAGACATTGTTTTCGCTACACCTGATTGACCGCAGAGAAAACAACAGACAGCGGGCAACTAGCTGAGGGTGGAAACATGCTAATATGGAACAGTCCGTTAGTCAGCAGTCATGGGCGGGGCCTAAGCAGTATGATGTCAATACTGCTCTGAAAATCAAAACGGCTTGATAATTGACATAATTGTTTAGTTTTTTGGGGTTATTTTAAAAAAGAGATGTATCATTGTGGGTGGTTATGTCCACCCAATGCTAAGACCCATTTATATGCAAACACCATGCGGAAGTGAATTTTGCATCCAATGTCCCCTTTAAACTAAATTTCCAGCACCATAATTACATTTTATTAGATTATATAAGCATGCTGTTCTTTTTAACAGGTTATGAAAAAAACTTACAGCAGGTCGTACACTCACTGAACAATTACAGGCAAAACAGGAAATAAAACAGAAATATTTTACAATAAACATGATTATTCAGTCATGTGTACTGCTATAGCACAAGTACATCTGACATTGTTGTTACTGGCATAATCATACTTACATATCATGGTTTTAAACTATGACATCAGATTGTAAATATGTAAAAACTATGTTAAAAAAGTAAATTTTCAGTTAAAAAGTCCAAACGGTGTGTATTTCAGACTCCATTTTATTATGATTCATGTCATAAGAGGCCCTGTAATAACTGTTTGGCAAAGAGTAGTTACAAATCATGAAAAATGTGTTAAAACATTAAGTGTCAAAATTAGAGAACTCCATTCTATTACATTTAGTCCCTCTTCTTTTCCCGTCCTTTGAAAGCATCCATGAAACTGAAGGCCCCAAAGTACATACCCAGAAGGACTGATTGCTTAAACGGGATGAAACTGTAAAGAAAAAAAAAAAATGATATAAAAAACAGCTCACATTACAACTTCGTAAGTGTTAAAATAATATTTTCTGTATCATTTAAGATACCCTAACCTCAAAAGAACATGTTCATTTTTTTTATTTTAAATTTCAGGACTGAGCACAAAAACCAGGCCTATAAATTAGATCATTCACACCTAATTATCACCTCATGGACTGAGAATCAACACTCACAGCATCATACTAAAATAATTTAATTATTTTACAACTATTAATATAAATTTTCATTTGATGATTTACTTCATAGGATTAGGATCAGGCAGGTTAAAACATGTTTCTGTAAAAAGCACAGAGGACATTAAAATAATAAAGATTTTCTCATTCAAATGCTGCAGCCTTTACGATTATGACCGTACTGTTTAACACACGACCAATCAACAATTGGAATTAATTGGCCATATTTATGCACCAAAGTCTGTTTTACAACCCACACAAACATGTGTTGCTTTATCTTCCAAGTTTCTCAGTTATGTCATCAGTAATTGTCACAGCTGCATAAGTAATAGCTTCTTAAGGGTCCTTTATGTTAAAACTATGGCCAGATTAAAGGTGTTATAAAATACAGGCAGTAGTACAGTTGGGAAACATTTCACATACAAGTTCTACCACTAGTGACACTAGTTGCAGAATCAACATAACACTGTGAGAGTTTCTCCTTAGATACAATGTTCTTAATCTTTTATATGAATAAGCAGTCTAATACTGTCTTATAAACACAGCAATGTGCTGTTTTCAAGTGAATTCTTCATCTAAAATCAAATGAAAAAATCAATGAATAAATCAAAGAAAAGCCAAGAAGTTCCACCTCCAGGGTTACTGGCATGACTTCGCTTACAGAAGTTCCTAAAATAAGATTAAGATTGTGGGCAGTCATTGCCTAATGATTACAGAGTCTGACCTGTAACATAAAGCAATTTTGAGTGTCAGTACCGGCGGCGATAATGGGGGTGGGGGGGGGTGGGGGGGGCTCCTGTACTGGCAAGCATAAATGGCTGGCCACTGCTCCAGGTGTGTGTTCACGGTGTGTGTGTTTGTGTCTGTTCACTACTCACTGCTGTGTGCGTGCACTTCAATAAGTTAAATGCAGAGCACAAATGGGACATTTCCTTTCCTTTAAGACAGAATTTTTTTTTCAATATGTATGAATCACTGCAGTTTCCAGTTGAAATAAACACCTCTCTCAAACCCTCTGTTCCCTATTTTGCAAGAAGGTAATTTACTTTGACATTAATAATCTATATTGAAATTATTTGTCATTTATCATTCAATATGTTCATGTCTTTCTTTCTTCAGTAGCAAAGAAATGGATTTCTCTCCATATAGTGTACTTTTATGGTGCCTGCAAGTTTGAACTTCCAAACTGCAGTTTAAATGAAGCTTCAAAGGGCTCTAAATGATCCCAGCCAAAGAAGAAGGGTCTTATCTAGCAAAATTTTCGAAAAAATAAAAAATACAAAAATACAAAAAGACAATTTATATACTTCTTAGCCATACGTGTACTCTGTGTATTCTGGTTTAAGTAGGTCGTAAAACTCCCATCTCATTTTCTCCTCCAACTTTAAAATTGTCCTACATTGCTGGCCATTGGGCCACTTTTTGGTTAATCGCTTGGGAGCTAACAAAAAATCCATGTATGACATCTAACTGTGTTCTTATGATTAATATTGACTGTATTTAATATTTTTGTGTTAAATTGATGTAATAAAATATAACTGTTCAGGCCCTACAGATTTTGAAACATTAGGTGCCCCACATTTTTTGAGATAGCAGTGTTCAGGTAAAATGGGCCAGCTGATCGGCAAAAACGGGCCAGTCAAAATGCAAAGTGAAATAGAGACATTTCTGATAAAACAAATTTAATTGTATTTTATTTTATAATATAGCAGTATAATGTTCTAGTGCATTTAAATTACATTATGACATAAATTTTAATCAATTTCACGCCGTATAGAAAATGTAAATTTGCTTTTGGCCTCTCTCAACTATCTCCCTATATTCGGCCAATGCTCCTCTCATCCTCTCCCCTACCCACCGATTGTATTTTTTGTCCCATCCCTGGCAGACATAAATTTTTATCTTGTTCTTTTCTGTTTTTCATGCTGTCTGTACTAAGTAGTTTAACATTAGGCTACTTTACTTCAACACCTATCACTTCTATATCAAAATGTGTCAAATTGTCTTTTTAGTAAGTGTGAGCCCATGTGTGCCTCACTATGTTTGTGTGCACATACACATGCCGCACTAACATGCACATACAAACATAGTGACGCACACATAAACACACATCACATACAAACACATTTAGAAGGTAAAATGTGAAAAAGGTATGCCACAAATGCAATAATAGAATATGTTAATAATAAAAATAATTTTTAATAAGAGGAACCACTAGAATTTCTGCTAATACTGTACTCAGAAGGTGGCCCATTTTATTGTCTTATTTTATCTTAACACATTCAGGTAAATTGGGCCAGTGACTAAAATGGTTTTTTTTTTTTAAATATAAAAATCTAGATTATTTGGCAAAATAAGTATTTATCTGTGCATTAGTTTTTTTATTGATTTATCATTTTTATTATTGAGAAGTAAGATTGGATATGTCAGGCCACTCACCTTGCTTTTTTTCCGGCGCAGTCTTAAAATGAGGCATTGCCCCTCCACCCTTAGCAACCTCAGTCCAATGAAATTATTTGCTAAATGTCAAGAACTTTTATTGCAACAGTTTGAAATTATTTGCAGTCATTGACTGTTAACTTTTAAGGAGATGATGGATCATTTCGCTAGGTAAAACCCTTCTTCCTCGGCTGGGAATATTTAGAGCCCTTAGAAGCTGCATTTAAACTACATTTATTTGCAAATAATTTGGGCAGTCGTGGCCTAATGGTTAGAGAGTTGGACTTGTAACCTAAAGGTTGCAGGTTTGAGTCTCAGGTCCGGCAGGAATTGTAGGTGGGGGGAGTGAATAACCAGCACTCTCTTCACCCTCAATACCACGACTGAGGTGAGTCCCTTGAGCAAGGCACCGTTCCCCCAACTGCTCCCCGGGCACCGCAGCAATGGCTGCCCACTGCTCCGGGTGTGTGTTCACGGTGTGTGTGTGTGTTCACTACTGTGTGTGTGCACTTGGATGGGTTAAATGCAGAGCACAAATTCCTAGTATGGGTCATCATACTTGGCCTCACTTCACCTCCTCTCTTTTCCTTTCATTTTGGAAGTTCACACTCATGGGCACCATAGAAGTACACTATATGGAGAGAAATCCTGAAATGTTTTCCTCAAAAAACACAATTTCTTCACGACTAAAGAAAGAAAGACAGGAACATCTTGGACAACAAGGGGGTGAGTAAATTATCTGTAAATTTTTGTTCTGGAAGTGAACTTCTTTAACTTTCTGCAAAGCTTTCCTCTTTCCTCAACTGTGGGGATCAAGCTTCAGACAGTGGAGAACCAATTTAAGAATAAATGTAAAATGTATTTCAAGTTACACATGGTCCATTAGTTGTGTATGTGTGTATTCAGTTGTTCTGCTGCTGACAGTGGGACTGTTATGTTGTGCAAGGCTGCAAGATGATTTCTTGGCTATTACATAACTAAGGGAGTAAAAAAAAAACTGACAGGAGTGTACACTATGTACACTACTGGTCAGTATAATTTTTTTATTTGTTATTTGTTGTTGACTTAAAGTACTGTGAAAAAAGTAATATTTTAAAATATTATTTCAATTAAAAATTACCACTATCTTTGCTGACCCTGGTTTTTAGACCACAACAGATTTAGAATACACCGTTGTTTTTATGTCCATGCAACAACATTTATATCATGCTTGCAGTTGCTTAAAAGGGCTTCGCAACTCATATTTGAAACAGAAAAAAAGGAAAAGGGAAAAATTAAAAAACAGGGGGTAGAGCTGCACAATTAATCAAAATAAAACTGAAATCAGAATTTATCTTGGTGCAATTATATTTGCACTTGCACCCCTAATCCCCCCACCACCCAGGGAAGTAAAAAAAAAAAATAGACTTAAAAAAATAGGTCCCCCAGATTTTTATTTTAGTGAAGATAACAAAGACAAATTAAATTCATGCAATAAGATGGGGTTTATTTTGTGAATTAATTATTTAAAGTCATTCATGTTACTAAAGTCTGTATTTAGGTTAGTTGTCATGTGTGCTTCACATCCACAAATTCAAAACAATTTGATTGCCCTCTGATGGCTGGCTGCAGTTAAAAGGAACACTCCACTTTTTTTGGAAATAGGCTCATTCTCCAACTCCCCCCGAGTTAATAAGTTGAGTTTTACCGTTTTGAAATCCATTCAGCCGTTCTCCTGTTCTGGA
The DNA here is from genome assembly GCF_049309525.1 of Garra rufa. Lineage (NCBI taxonomy): Eukaryota > Metazoa > Chordata > Actinopteri > Cypriniformes > Cyprinidae > Garra > Garra rufa. The sequence goes on from NC_133370.1 coordinate 35,519,481, forward strand.
GATATCACTTTTAGCATAGCTTAGCATAGATCATTGAATCCTATGAGACCAATAGCATCGCGTTCAAAAATGTCAGAGTTTCCATATTTGTTGTATTTAAAACTTGACTCTTCTGTAGTTATCGTGTACTAAGACCGGTGGAAATGCAAAGCTGCGAGTTTCTAAGATGATAAGATTAGGAACTACACTTCCATTCCGGCGTAATAGTCAAGGAAGTTTGCTCCCAGCTAGTTTAGCATTTGCACATGTGCTGCGTGGTATTACTGCTCCTGCTTCACCAGTTGGCCACATGTCACGTTATTACCTTTTCCTTTCCTACATTGTTGGTATCAAAAATGCTATTTCTTTTTTTGTTGTTGTTGTTTTTTTGTTGACTTGTGTCAGTGCTGTTTGATTTGTTTATAACAAAGAATTATGTTCTGAAATCAAATGTATTTTACTGGATGTTGCAGCACTGTGCAGTAACATTAGTTAACATTGGTTCCCGAATAAACCTATTATAAACTCGGACCAGTCTGCTTGTGCTGAGGTCAAGTATTGGTCCAAGGTGATTAACTGTGCAGCTCAAATGAGTAGCACAATTTTGTTACGCTTGCTTTTATAATGTTTCTCATGTGCAATGTTTCTCATATGCGCCTATGAGTTAGACCAGTGGTTCTCAATCCTGGTCCTGGGGGACCCCTGCTCTGCACATTTTGCATGTCTCACTTATTTAACACACCTGATTGAGATCTTCAGCTTGTTAGTTCAGTTCATGGATCTCTCTCCTAATGAGCTGATCTCAATCAGGTGTGTTAAATAAGGGAGACATCCAAAATGTGCAGAGCAGGGGTCCCCCAGGACCAGGATTGAGAACCACTGAGTTAGACAACGTGGTGGACACACAGTCCAACCGCTTACTAAATGTAGTTGCACCTGCAAAAAAAAAAAAAGGGGCAGTATGGGCCCCTGTCATTTATTAATTCTATTAAAATGCAAAATAATATGCAAAGACTATTTTACCACAAATTAGCCCTGCAGAGTGTCTTGTATTCAAAGTGGTTTCTGCTTAGACCTGCGCATTTGCCCCTCTGGTAAACACTATGCGAAAATCAGTGGGCGGGGCTAAACAGGAGGTGACGTCGATCTTCTTCTGCGGAGATCTCAGGGATTAAAGCAAAAAAAAAAAAAATATATATATATATATATATATATATATTCTGACTGAAAATTTTTCCTCCAAAAATTTTTTGACAAACACCATTCCACAGCCATACCTGTCACACACCCACTTGATAAGCAGTTTTGTTCCCTTCTTATAGTGCTTGTCCTCCTAATTTAAAAATGTAGAAGCATCTTCTGATCAATAATAAAAAATTCTGATAAAAAATTAGCCTTCCTAATATGAGGTGATAATTGACTCCTTAAAGTGATTTACAGTGGCATTCTCTTTTTACCTTTGTAATGGCATTTTTCAATTTTTATTAAAAAGTATGTCATTATCTGTCAAATTAAAAAAATGTATTTGATATATTTATAGGGATGCACCGATACGTATCGGCCGATCACTTGCGCGTTACTGACAAAACGCGCAAGCATGATCGGCCGATTCGTATCGGTGCATCCCTATATATTTATATTAAAACAATATTATAAATGGCAGAATAAGACAAATAAATTACCAATCGTATAAAATTAGTTCAATAAAAAAATAATTTGTACTACAGAGGTGGCACAGAAGAACACAAAAGTGGCTTGTAGGTGCAATTTCAGACATTTAATGAGGCTCAGAGGTGGCATAAGTGCAAATAAATTCATAAATTCATGTTGAAATAAATGTTTTAAATAAACATTTTTGAAATATTAAGTTTTAAAGGGGTCATCCGATGCCCATTTTCCACAAATTAATATGATGCTTTAGGGTCCTAATGAAAATTTTGTAATATACTTTGATTAAAAATTCTCAATGGTAGTGTAAAAAACACTCATTTTACCTGGTAAAAAAATGGCTCTGTTCTCAGCAAGCGATATCAGTACCTGGCCCTTTAAATGATATGAACCTCTGCTCACCCCGCCCCTCAGTTTCTGTGGGGCAAGTCATTACAACGCACATGAGGTGTTACCTAGACAACAGTTGAGGGTATTATTTGGGGAAATAATGATCGCGAGAGTTTGAACCGGAGTTGGACCCGGAACAAGATGACACCCGCGAAGAAGTTCAGCAATTATGGCTTAAACAAGGCGTTTCTGAATGGTTAGTAAACTTAATGTCACTTTGATATATCTTTGTATGTACTGGCAGGATAGCGCACTTAGAGAGATACGAACTCGATGTGTTTACTGAGGTATAGCTGACTGAACAAGAGCGAAGTGATCGATTAACATAACTTACCCCGTTGTAATATTGAAATACATAAATGTGAGTGTTATGGTCTTTACTCGTATGCAGTTGCAGGCTGTAAACACTATTTTGCAGGCATTGCGTTAAAGTTACCATTCTTAATGCAGTTATAACTGATCCAAAACTATTTAAAATAATTGTACATGACTTCATAATCATTAACAGACACCGTTTTAAACCATCTAGCGTTACAAGCTAAGCTTAATGTAGTTTTACGACAACGTACACAGTTTGTAACTAGACAATCACCTTAATGCATTGTTCATTATAAACGTGCGATTATGAATTATACTGAGACAGATTTACATAGAGAAAATGACATAACCATCTTCTCTGAGAGTGTAAGTTACACTTTAATTCATAGTGAAACGCGCTAACTTTAGCACATTATTAAAAAAGGCGATTAGCAAAGATTCATAGAAAAAGAAATTACACTCACTTCTTCTGGTGAAGATGAGATAGGAATACGAATAGTTCATACAGATCCATTTTTCAGCAGCAGCTTCTCATATAATGGTGAGAAATGATTTGTGTAAACATAAACCTATTTAGGTAGATCGGCGGCACATTCTCTTCAAAAATAAAATTCAGCCACTGTGTCTTCAGCGGCTCAGATGTCTCAGTAGTAAATGACTGCTGTGTTTGCTGTTACACCCATCAACTGTACTCCACACTCGCTTAGGCAACATTCTGCTCCAGCGTCGAAACAATGGCTGACAGTTTACTTCTCACTCGAGGCGGGTCTATGCTAAAACACTACTGTCTATCAACTGTCATGGGAGCAGCCTCTGTCAGTGTGACGGCACAACGACGGCTCGATATGAGAAGGGGCAAATTATTTTACTAAATTAAAAGAAAACTACTGGGTGGATCTTTGTCATTCTAGGGTGGTTGTGCACACACACTAACACACATTTCAGTTCAAACAGCTTGTAAAAGTGCATGTGGCACCGGAAGACCCCTTTAAAAAACTGTAAGTGTATGTTACAATGACACTAAATCCGCCAGCAGGTGGCGGTAAGTCAAATGATTCGTTTGAATGGCTGATTCATTCGGGAATGAAGCAACTGACTGTCTTCAGTCTAGGGCTGCACGATATATCGAAAAATTATCGTTATCGCGATATTAGTATACGCGAAATCAGTATCGCAGAGAGTTGCGATAATTGACATTTAATTTATGAGCCAAACATTTGTGCGTTGCATGCATAGGTTGTCCTAATTTGACCAAACAGATGGGGGCTTACTATCTTTATACCCGCCTCCCAAGTAGGCTCTATAATACTATTGGCTAGAAGGGGCGAACAGGTGAACCCAGTGGCTCAGAGCAGAGAATGAAAAATAAATACGGCAGGAGTATGAAGGGAGAAAATGACAGCAGCGCTGAACTTTTGCCTAAAAAGAACTGTCCAGGAATCAAAATTGCCACCATTTATGCTCCCAAAATTTAATCTGCACAACCTCAAATTATATTTGGGAGCATTTGTGCGAGTGCGAGAAATTGTTGTGGTGCGACCTAGTTTCATTTCTTTACAAAACTTTCGCTAACCTAACTACTGCACAGACTGCTGTGAGCTGATTCGTTCGCCATTCTCTCCAACATTACATAACCATTTAAACTTAATCTTTATTGTTACCTTTAATGAAGATTTGAGATATTAGCCGTCTTCCTGTCACTGACAATGCGCACCGCTGAACTAGGAACCGGACGTTTTTTTTCTGAAACCTTTGTTCCGGATTTGCACAAACTGCATTGCAATTAGGGGTGTGTGGTATGACAATTTTTGATTGTGGACAGTAAAAAAGTTCTGTACAACGCGGCATTCATTCACATCAGATGATAACTCAGCGGCCGAGTTCCACTCACGAAGGGGAGTATTTTCCACTGGGGACACGCTTTTCAAAGTCCTGTTGGTGTCCTCCGACTTTCAAATGGTTTGTTAAAGTAATCTCTTGTACTGCAGAGTGCATGCTATGCACTGCCGAAAGTTTCGCGCGATCCTTAAAACAAAACCAAAAGTAAAACGCGTAGGCTACGCGCATTTAAAAGCAATTTTAATACCCCACGTTTAGAGACCGACTCCCCAATGCACGCAAATTAGGCTAGATAAAATATCTAGGCTGTTATTAGAATGTGGCCTATAATAAGTTGTGAAGTTGTCTATAACTCTGTATCATACTTAAAAAAAATTCGGTCTCTATTTACACTTTGAATATTGAAAGAGTAGTCTACTTTGAATATGGCTGCATTTATTGTCTATTTTTTGTTATTTATACTGTAATTTTTTTAAAATTTGATTCTGAGGCTTTCAGAAACAGCCCATTTGATTTGCCTGGCAATTGGGATCAGCCATGAAGAATAAAGATCAGTGCATTACTAAAAAGAAATTGGGTGCTCCTAATTTTTTTGATGCTCCTAACTTTTTGAAGTTTAATAGTAATTTTAATAACATTTTTGTTTATAATATGTTTTATTTAAAAAACAAACAAACAAAAAACAGGCAAGGCAAGGAAATATTTAGTTTAAAAGATGCTCTTAAATGTAAATAAAAAGTAATGTTTGAAAGCAATTCATTTTGTGTTTGCAGGTCTATGGTAACAGCAAACCAGAAATCAGAATATCTGCCGAGGTTTTAAGTCATTCATAGTGTTTTAAAGTCAAAATTTTTGCAACTTCCTTGACATTTTTTTTTTTTTTTAGCCTGAATTAGATTTAATTCGGATGCCAGAAGAATATCTATTACCTGTTTATTTTAGCATGATCATTACATATATAAAAGATTTTAAAAAATAGATAATAATAACAATAATAATTATTAAAGCATTTCTCTAGGGAAATGTAATATCACAAATAATATCGTTATCGCAATATTCAACACAATTATCGCATATCTTCCCAATATCGTGCAGCCCTACTTCAGTCACTAGATTAGTCAAAAACATGCTTTCATTCATGAATGAAACACCGCTGTTTTGCTTTAGAGATGCGCAGCGGCTGAGCTGTTACTTTATTTGGAAATAGTTTCGTTGAAAAAAAAATAGAGTAAAATCAGGCAGTAGAGTTATAGTCAGCCAACGTAAGTCACTTAATATTAACTTCTAGTTATTCAACTGTTGTATTAAGTCAATATTACATTTGCTTACTCCCTTAACAATTGCTTTAATCTGTCAATCTTCTTATCGGACCAAGGGCAACAAATGATACATTGTAGCATTTTTCTGCAGTAGAGAGCGCTCAAATGAGTCTCTCTTTCACTTTAAATAAGCAGGACTCAAAAGCGCGTGCAAATGATACATTCCAATGTGCATTAATACCCGTGCCGAAATTCAAGTTTTGCTCTGTGTTCTCTACTAATTACTTGACTGTGAATGATTCCAGCGGCGTAACTATGTCGTCACTGAGAAGCTAAAGCCGCAGCCAGGATGATTTTTGGTGTGCCAGCACAACAACAACAAAACAATGCTCTATACGTTTATTTTCCCCTCATTTTTTCTAATTGACGGAAATCCATCGTAGACTTGTTGCAGGTAAAGGAAATCCATCGTAGCGACGGAGAACTTTAATCCCTGAGATGATCTTCTTTTTCTTTCGAGTTTTATGGCGGATTGGCAAACCAATGTTAGAGGTGCATGTCTGCCACCTACTGGTCTGGAGTAGGGTTGTGCCGATAGACGATAGTATCGTGTATCGACGATAGTCAGAGATATCGCCTGTTGCTGATGCCTTTGACGATAGAAAGACGATTATTATTATTGTGCGTCAAAAAGGCACCTTTCTTTAGCAATGCAGTGCGGAGAGTCGGTTCTAGGATGCCTCAGAGACTTGCCGCGGTAAACACAAGCATAGAGTGGCCACGTCGCGCCGCAGATGCGTGCAGTGAAAATGGGTAAGAGTATATATATCTGTATATAGGAAACAAACATTCACCTCAGTAACATCTGTATGCGTTAACTAGAATTACGATGGGATAAAATGGCGCTAAACATATGCACGTGAATCACACGCACATCGCTTCTCCACATTCAATATGAACTGAAATACAACATGAACTGATGACAAAGGTCAGACATACAGCGGTAACATTATCGCAATATGACGGGTAAAGAAAAATACATTCATTTACATTCACGCACGCACATTTAACCGCTCCCTGAAGATAGCAGAGAATGAAACCGAAAGTAAACTACCGTCAGTGCTCTGTACATGCACAACTATGTCACAAGTCACATGCACTACCCTTACAAAACGAATAAGGAATTTATTACATATTGACATGTTCACATATTATTAAATAAATTAGCACGATAGTATCGTGTATCGGCGATCTCACAGGCTGACGATATGACGATATGAAAATTGAGCATATCGCCCAACACTAGTCTGGAGTGTGGAACCAACACGGTTCAGCAGTGGACTATTAACTATTATTAAACAAAAAAACAAACAAAAAAAAAAGGATTAAATTAGCACAACCATTCAAATAGTCAAACTCTTTCCATTAATCTTGTCTTTTTTAAATACTTAAACAATTCTTTATATGTTCTTGACTGCATTGGCCCATAACCTAAAAGTGTATTTAAAGATATATTATTAATTCCCATCAGTTCTAGTTCTTTGAACATCTGATGTATTTCCCTTTCATATCCCACACGTTAAAAGAACATGTTCAACCGTTTCTGGTAATCCACATTTATCACAGTTGCCCGTTTCCCTATTATGTGCAGATTGTTATTTAATGCTACATATCTAGATAAAATAAACCTCCTTTCTTCTGTTTCCATAACTTGGTCTCTCTTTACTAACACATTCCTGTATCTTAAATAAATGTCTCCCTTTTCTTTCATTTTCCCAACTTTTTTGCCATTTCTTTACAACCTCAATATGTATCAATTTCTTTAATTCAGCTTTACTTTTTGCTGTTTGAAATTCCACTTGTGGCTGTTCCAGGGCATTCTTAGCAAGTTGGTCAACTCATTCCCCTCTAGTCCAACGTGAGCCGGCACCCACAGAAAATAAATCAATAACCTTAGCAGCCTTATCCTATATATACTCTGTAGGATTTCATATAATATGTTCTGTCGCGTAGGGCTGGGCGATATGGCTGAAAACTGTATCACGATATCAGTGTTTCATATCGGTCGATATCGATAATTATTGATATTTTTTATGACCCATTTAAAATAAGGACCGGGAGAAAAATATATTACATTTAAATATTTTTATTTTAAACTTAACCTTCCTCTGATCATAATCCCCTCAGTTATTAAGACAGAAATGTCAACAACCATGGAAAACTCAAATAATTAAAATGTAAACATAAGTCTAAAGTCACAATGAACACTTAACTATTATCTATTAATGCTTAATTCAAACCCCAATTATTGTCGATGAAGTGAATGGTCAAGCTAATGTATGGCTCAGAAGTACGGCTTGACCACAGGTCAGAGGTTGATGCAAAGTACTTGGCTGACAATATTTCTTGCTGCACAGATTGCTGGTTGCCGGTAGCCAACGTTACTTCTTTTACTTTAGCCTACTTTGTGTAATAACGAAAACATTTATTTCAGTGAAAAAATAAGTCCAAAACTTTCAACATTTTGAACAATAGGGCCCTACAATCTTTTGCTTTTTTTCAGAAATTCTTGTTTTATTTTTTCTGATAATCAAATGAAAGCAAAAACACTGATTTATTTTTAATCAAATGAAAAATAAACCCTTAAAAATAAACAGAGCTTTACTGTTAAAATTAATACATAGAAGAAAAATTATATTCAGTTAAAAAAAGTTAATAATAATTGTAGTATTTTTTTTCTACAATTAAGTGGTGAATCTTGTTGTAATATTTATTTTTTATCATATATTGTTTTATGTAAATTATTTTAATAGGAATATATAAACACCTACATTATACTGTACAAAACTAATACAAGACTAATATTGTTCTGTTACATGTTAAACCGTACTTTTATTTTGACAGGTTGCCGTGAAGTTTCAGTGTGTATACAGTATGATATGATGCTAGTTTCACTTATGAAACAGTAAAATTGACAAAAAGTGACACTCACAGCAGCTTTGGAGATTTATTTATTGGAGTTTCTGTTCATGTGAGATGCAAAGGCCAAAAATTACCGGGAGCGTCACGTGTGCTTCAGTATGCGTGTAGTGAAAAAAAACACGTCTCCGCCATTCATACATACAGAGGCAAACGGAACATGCAGGATTCATATTTAAACGGTCTTTTTGCGTTTCATTTTCACAAACACTAGTCCATATCGCGATTCGAATTAAGTAACAGACCAACTTTTGATTTATTCATCCAAAAATCGAATTTCGCGGCATTCCGCGCTATAGTAAATTCCGTTTTTATGAATGGAGTTCGCGATCCAGTCCATGTTTTCGCGGAAGAAACACTGTAAACGCGCGACCATGTAGAGACAGAAAGACATGCCGTCGTGTAAATAAGATAAATAACATAAGGCAATTTAGATAGTATAACTTCTATTGTGATCTGGTGCTACATAGAAAATAAAATTAACTTGACGTTTAATGGGGGGCGGGCCGCCCCCCTAAAATAATGGCAGGGGAAACACTGACATTGGTCTGACTACGGTCAGACTTATAATATCCAAAAAACTGCCATACTGGCGAGCTGACTTTTCCTCTTTTATTTACAATTTCCTCGCTCGCTGCGGCACTCATTTTCTGCTTATGAAGAGGAATCCAGCAGACCAGCACTAGACAATGATATGGCGCAACCAAACTTAATACTTTTATATGATTGGCTGTTAGCGTGTCACTCCCTACATTGCTAGGTTACCAGAGAGCTAGTGCTTTTGTTAATGGAACCAAACTTGCTTCGCAACCTGTTTTTTCCGACGAAGAATAAAAAATATTGAACGTTTTATGGAACACATTTTTTATTGATATCGATCACGTGTCTATCGCGATACATATTGTTATCGTTTTATCGCCCAGCCCTACTGTCACGTCTCTGATTTTCCACTCTGTAAACTTGTCAAAGCCGCCATTGAATCTGTACAAACCACAGTAGTGCTATGCCGAACCTCCTCAACCCACTGCAATGCAAGACATATGGCTAATAATTCAGAAGTGTATACAGAAACATGATCAGAAGTTCTTCTGGCAATGTTGATGCTAAATTTAGGTATATATACTGCAGCTGCTGTTCTTCCAGTCCCTGGATACTAAACTTGTTGGAATGTTCATGTTGATGGTTTTTAAGTCTTTGGCTGCGTCGGAAATCGCCTACTTCTCTACTATATAGTAGGGGAAAGCAGTAGGCGAGCGAATAAGTATGTCTGAATCCTTAGTATTTATAAAAGAGTAGGCGAGAATTAGTAGGCGAATGCACTAATTGTCGCGAGATTCGGGTGTACGTCTACTTAAAGTGCGTCCGAATATGCCTACTTACCTACTATATAGTAGGAAAAAAAAAGAGTACGTGAAGAAAGAAGTACGTTCGAAACCTCAGTATTCATAAAAGAGTAGGCGAGAAATCCCCGGATGTCCTACTGCTTCAGCTCAGATTCTGAAGTCTTCATTGATGGATACTTTTCAATCCCAGGAGTCCACAGGAGGCCAAAACGTCATCATCGAACGTGATTGAGAACTGCAACGAGGGTGTTTATAAATGTGAGTATTACAAACCAAAACACGGTTCCCTGTCTTAAAAATCATATTTGTTGAGCTACTTTATCGTAAACTGTTGATTTGCATAAGGTGCCAAGATGTTATACAGTATGCTATAGTATATTTGTGATTTCGCTGTTAAAACATGTTTTATGATGTATAGCGAACATTAAGCTTCAGGTAGCACACGCACGTCTTTAAAAGCGGATTTACATAAAACATACATTTTAAAAACGTTTAATAAATGTCTATTTATCAAATGACAGGAAAATGTTCTAGAGCACTTATGTGAGAATTCACTGTCAACACTGCTTTACATTAATGTAAGTAATGTAAATAAACATGTACATATAGTAGGCCTAACTGAACTTCAAACTAATTTCAAACAGAGCTATAACAGAACTTTTCAGATTCTTGATTTCTGTGCCTTTGTTGCAGATCTTTTGTGGTGGAGCAGGACCTGAAAGGAAAGGTGACTGCAGCATTTTTGGGGAAAAGTAAAATCCGAAACTTAATATAAAGATTGATCAATTTGTAACTTCCAATACAGAGATCTAAATGGCATTGTGCTGTTAAAATGACAGCTTTTGTATTATATTTGTGCATCTTTGTATGATCTGAAATGTCTGCAGACTGGTGTGTGCAGTAATAAATCCACAGCAGCATCCTGGAAATGGTCTAGTGCCATTGATGAGACCCTCCATCACTCCACCTGCCCTTTGCCTCATCTGGACCAGATGTTGCTGTGGTCTCTTCATCCTCAGTAGAAAAAGTCTAAAAAGACCAATATGTTTAAATAAAGCTTTGTTCCATGTGTATTTATTTATGTTCATGGTTACTTTGATTATTTTACTAATTTATTCATGTTTCCTGATGTTGTCAGTAAATAAAATATAACATTTTCATAAGCATATACATTTATTCATTACTTCATTAAAAAAAAAAAAAAAAAAAACATTATGCTTGTATAACTAAAAATATCATTAATTATTAGTCAGCATTTATCATTATTATTGTTGGTAAGTGGTGGAGTGGGCTAGCAATGCATTCTAAAGTTATTTTAATTTCTAAGTAGTAATACATTTTCCGAGTGTAAAATCAACAGTCTTCTCCAAAGGTAAGATCTTTGAGCAACTGATCGATGTCTCCTTTGTGCAGATGTTGCAAACATAGAGGAAAGCGTACTAGGTAGGGTTGTTGTGTTACTGATGCCATGAGGTGTCGCTGTCGCTCAAAATTTTGTATTATTATTACTGCAGAATTTATAATTCCATACAAACTCAGGGAAAGACTTAAGTATCTTTAACAAAGAACAATCATGACAGAAAACATAACTATAATAGGTTTGCGTACATAGTACAAGATTATATACAGAAAAAATGATTAAATATATTTGAATATTCATAAAATCGCAATGAATTAAAAATTGCATTTGTTGTTTTTGTTATTTATTTATTATTATTTTAAGTTTCAGGGATGAAAGGAGAGAGAAATTCAGCAGGAAAAAGGAAAACAAATGAGATCTAAGCTAGTTTTGCACAATTTTGCCCATTAACATATTCAGGACAACAAATTTGGGGGGTTTAGTCATTTTAGTATTGTTAAAAATATAAAAACTTCAATCAATCCAAAATAAGCAAATTTCATCAACATCAAAATGTTTACAGATAGATGAATTAAATCCGTCGCTCATATCATTTCATGTTGCGCTTGTTATAACGTCATAGGTCACATGATAACGTCAACATGGCGGAACGCATCCATACTTGACGAGATTTGGCTGTTGAGTAGGTACTCTTTTAGCGCTCGTTAAGTACGTACTTATTGAAATTAAGTACCTACTCATTGAGGAGGCGATTTCGGACGCAGCCACCATGAATGTTTAAATCAACAAACGGCACTGGAAACAACCAGGGAGGTATTGCCGGGATCGCCACTGATGGTGCAATATCAATCTCATCCAGACAAATTCTCTGTACCTCCTTCCTTACCATCCAACCAAAACTTGCAACCTCTTTATATTTATACTCCCAACACTCTCTTAAAATATTCTTAACTGTCCTAAATTTAGGATTGACACGCCCATTATTTTTAAGATTTTCTACAAAAATCGCCAAGTTATGAGCTACTTTTAGCCTTAAGATGTTTTTGGGCCCAGGTCTTTAACTTGTTATTTTATTAAACTAAATAGCTTGTTATTTATCTTATTTACACAACAGCATGTAATTTCTGTATTTACATGGTTGGGCATTTAAAATTCTCCTTTGCTCTCTTTGTCACGCACGGCGGAGTTCAGCCCCAATGTGCACACACACAAACACAAGCGAGCACACTCCCACCAGCGGACAGAGAGAAAAATAAAATCACAGCACTGTTTTGTGTCTCTGAACAACTTGATGGTGTTCTGTTCCTGAATGAATCAACCAGTTCAGTTATGACTTGTCACTGTTAAACTTTCTGCCACCTACTGGCAGTTTTGATTTCACATTTAAAGTATTGTTTCATTTTTAAATAACTTCAAAAATGTTTAAAATATCTAAACATTATTTATGTATTTGTAACTGAACAGCTTTGCACAGAATTAACAAACTGTACACTGAAACAAAACCAGATAACAGATAAACTACAAGCTCTGATACAAGAGCTTGTGGTTTATCTGTTATCTCTTTATCAGATTAGTTTGGCGGCCATCTTGAAATTATGTCATCACGAGTGGCCATTTTGTTCCATAGTAGTTTCCCGTTTGGCCAAGATGGCGTTCATCGTGCGGACACGTTTTATGCAGTGTCGTCAGGCAGCTCAGATTAACATGAAACTATGTTTGACAAGATCCTCACCAAAGTGTCTCTAAATATCGTGCACAAACTTCCAGATGTCATGGATTCAGTTCATAGACTGGGACCAAAAAGAGGTGATGGACGCCCCAGAAGGATAATTATACAGTTTGTCATGCGTCTTTATCGAGATACAGTGTGGAGCGATGCCAAAGAAAATATCCAACTGAAAGAAAACGGGCTAAACATAAAGGAAGACCTGTCTTTGGAGGAACAAGCCACAAGGAACAAAGCATGACCACTGGTGAAGCGAGAAAAGAGAGCAAGAGCCTTCATTGAAGGGGTGCACATCAATGTGCCTGACATTACCTGAGCAGATGGTGGCCGTCAGCGGTTATGGATACATATAGGGGTCAACGCAAGTGTTTGATTGGCGTAATGTTTCATATTTTCTCAATTTTCACTTTCTCCAAAGGTATTTGTTTGTTCAATACTGGTTATTTATTTCTTTCGTAATGGCTGATTACAAGTTTGGTAAGTTTAAATTAATTTCTTTAAATGTTCGAGGCATTCACGACAGTTAAAAGAAAAGCTATATTTCTTTTTGGAAGACATACAGAAGCTCAAGTACTTTTTTTTTTCTCAAGAGACCTATTCTTGTGACTCTGACTCAAATTTTTGGAAAACCCAATGGGAGATTATGTTGTTTTCAGTCACGGATTCAATCACACAGCTGGTGTCGCAATTCTCTTTAACAAATTCAAAGGCAATGTTTTGGAAACCATTTGTTCAGATAATGGAAGATGGATAATAAGGACTGTTAAACTGGACAATTCCACTTAATAATTCCAATAATTTGCGATGCCAATGGATTTAATGTTAGAGCACACAATTTGGAAATGTTTAAGAAGATTTGTGATACAATAACAGATCAGAAATCCAATGATGGTTATGCAATTATTGTTGGTGATTTCAACGATGCTCCAGATGATTCGTTTTCTACCAAATTGATTCACTTTCCTTCCTAGGTATGGAGATATTTGAACCCTAATTGCTGTGACTATACTTGGAATAATAGCTCTTTTTCTTTCAAATCAAGAATAGATTACTGGTTGATTTCTTATGATTTAATTCACTACGTTTTGGAAATAAAAATTACTTGTGCCCCTCTATTAGATCACAAATTGATATTGATCTCTTTTGATGGGTGTAAGGCTAGTACGATTCGTGGATACTGGAAATTCAACAACAGGGTCCTTTCTGATGATTATTTTGTGGAACAAGTTAAATTGTTAGCAAATATTTTTGAATATTTTTTACTCAAAAGTGGGAGCTTTTTAAATTTAAAGTCAGGGTAATTGCTATGAGAAAATGTAAAGAATTAAAGGAAAATAAACTTAGAAAGATTACAGAGATCAACTTAATACTTTAATTAAAGGGGTCATCTGGTGCCACATGCACTTTTACAAGCTGTTTGAACTGAAATGTGTGTTAGGAGTGTGTGTACACAACCACCCTAGAATGACAAAGATCCGCCCAGTAGTTTTCTTTTAATTTAGTAAAATAATCGTATCGTAATCGTAAACTCTGACTATAAAATTTTAGCCAGTTTATGCCACTAGACTAAAAAGTTGGTGAATCTCAAACCAGTTTTATGGCAAAATGTCATATTAGTTCAAATATTAGGCTTTTTTTTGGACCTATTAGATTATAACCACTTTATTAATTCGGATGCACTGATTTTGTTTCTCGACTTTTATAAAAGCGTTTGACACAATTGATCACCAATTTTTATTACAGGGTTTACATACATTTGGTTTTGGAAATAATTTCATTCAGACTGTTAAAATGTTTTATGGAGGCATTAATAGCTCCGTTATTATACAGAATAATACTTCTAGAAGATTCTTTATCAACAGAGGAGTGAGACAGGATTTCCCAATTTCCCTATTTTTGTTTTTGATTGTTGTGGAGCTATTAGCAATTAGTATAGTAAAAAAATCCAAACTTACACAGGATAACATTATTTAATAAAGAAATAAAAATATCACAATTGGCTGATGATATAACTTTATTTCTGAAAGATAAGAATAAAATTAAATATGCAGTCAAATTAGTTAAAACTTTCTCTGATGCCTCAGGTCTCCAGTGAAACGTTACAAAGTGTGAAATTCTTCCAGTGCATATTTCTTCTGAACAACCAATGTTTAACATTCCAGTAAAAGAATGTATTAAATATTTAGGAATTTATATATCAAAAAACTTGTCAGTTAGGCAGCAGCTTAATTTTAATAACAAGATAAAGATTTTCTTATATATCAATTGCAAAGTTGTTAAATAGATGGAAAAATATATTTTAACCCAGAAAAAAAATAATCTACACAAATCCAAGTAGAAATTGGTATGAATCAGAGCCGTAGAGAAACAGAGTTGCGACACGCTTTGATTTCGCCGCTGCGCAGTCACGTGGTTCATGGAGCTCTCAATAGTTCCAAACAACTCCGCGCTGTCAATGTGTTTGAATGGGTTTAAGTAGGATAGACAGCAGTTTTACTATATTTGCAGTAAATTCAAGTAATCATTAACACATAATGTGCATTGATTGTGTATTGATAACTTCTCTGAATACGCTTTACTATCGCATTTTATTCTGGGGAGTGATAAAGAGACATAATTAATATTTTCTCATACTCTTTGGCACTCAAATGTGACCAAACACCTTAAGTGTAACTTTTATTCAATTATATAATTGTAATATATAGTTCAGTTCTATTTAGTTAATATTTTGAGGAGTTTACTAAATAATATGTGCAATAATGATAATGACCATTTAAAAGATAACATTTTCTAATATAGTATTTATATAACAGTTAGTGTAATATTTAAGGTTAAATACATTTGAATGTGTATTTGGACATGATCAAACACTCATTTTTTTATATGTTTCGATTTAATGTTAAATAAAAAAAATAATTTACTCGTGTTATTTTCTGACATGCAAATATACAACATAGGTGAATATTATAAAAGGCACGCAAATATGGCATTTAACACAATAGAAAAGATAAAAAATAGTGTTTTAAAAAACAAAAGGCAACCAATTGCATTCAGCATACATTTTTATCGTATTTCTTGAATGCAGTCTTCACTGAAACTCATTCAACCTCTTACAGGGAGAGAAAGATTGCAGAAAGACTAAAAACTTAATGTATCTGGGTATGGTCGCTATTGCGTTGTTTCTCACATTATCTAACTGCAATTACAGTATTAAAGCTGCAAGCAGCGATGACCGGGCCCTCGCCGTCTGTGCAGTCGCCATCCCGATAGCATCAGGAAAACGGTGGCCAGTTGGCACATGCATTCACAGTAACCCTTTGGACTAACCCTAACTGTCTCTCCTCCTCTCTGACTCTTTCTCTTACCACCCATCCCCCCTCCTTACACTCAACCACTTACCACACAAACACACACATTGAGTGCAGAGCAGAGTGAGATCAGATATGTTTTTTTTTCTTTCATTCGTGGAGTTTTGTATAATTATGAAATGAACTGTGTTTGATCAGAATGAATAGTTATTTGTATGAAAAAAGTTTCAAAGAGTTAGGATGCTGCACTTTAAATATATAATAAATCATTGAAAATTGAAAATGGAAAATGAAATTCTAAGCACGCTATCTGCCTTAAATATCACAGGAAACAAATATTTTAATGTATTTTTTATTTTTATTTATTTGCCATGGCAACAGCATTTGATGCATCAGGGCTTTTACATTATTCTGATGAAGTTTGAAGAAAATCGAGTACAAATATATTGTTCGTTGTTTGTTCGTGTTTGTTAGTTCATTAGCCATTGTTAACAAAAGAGACCCTATTTTAAATAGTTACCATGTTTTATGGTCTACAAGCATTTTTAAATATTATTTTAATAATCTAAGCATCTGTGAAATAATTATAAACAAATATATTAAAAATAAATACATATTAACTTAGTTGATTTTTTGTTTGGCCTTTTTGTATTTGTTTCTCATTCTAATTAAGTGAACTGAGCAGTATAGTGTCATACTTATAAGATTTTTTGTTCTACCAGTGAGAGTGTATATATGTATTTAAATCATATAATTTTCCCTTAAAAGATAAAAAAAAGATTTTAATGCTCTTTAAGCACCTATACAAAATAATTATGTAAAAGTACACTGACAGTACAGTCTATATCAACTGATTCTTTGGATTATTGTCATTCTTATACACTGAGAATGAGCTTAATAGCATTAGAGGTCAAACGATTCCTTATCTTATGAGGACCTCTAGTGTTCATCCCTGGTATTAGAGCTTTAATTTGACAAATTTAAATGACACTTTTAATGTTTTTGGGGCCTCTGAGCATGATAACATTTTGAAACTACACGTATATCCTAAGAATTTCTTGTTCTTTATATGTAAAAAGTTTTGATGAGTTAGAATAATGCAATTTAAAGATATATGAAAATAACTCTTCATCTTTTTTATTGTTACTTTCATAAATCACCACATCAACACCGTTCAAGATATCCCAAAGCCGTTCACAATATAGGGAACATTTTCCCAATATTCTGATGATGATAAGAACATGTAATTCATGATGATAACAAAATGTTATTGCTTGCTTTACGTCCACCACTTCCGCTTAAATGTCATTGTTACCTATCTGTACAATTTTTGTGTGGATATTGCTTTGCTGGTGACTCCTGTTATAAGACATCACTCTTAAGCGCTACATAACTAAGAATCAATAAGGAAGACGGTGCCCAGTTGGCACATGCATTCACAGTAACCCTCTGCTAGTTTGGATTTTAAGTTTACAGAATTGAAAGGGTTAGACTTTAAAATCAACACACAGACACATACACACAAAATATAAAATGTTGCCATCCAGTTTCATTTGTTAACATTAACTATATTAGTTAACATGACCAATAAATAAATAGCATTTATTAATGTTAATTAATATTAAGCTAAAAAAAGTATTTATATATAGTTTATGTACTGTGAATTAACATGAACATGAACACAGTTCATGTGGGTGTACAGCAATACACAATAAAGTGCTCTATAAACGCTTCATTCCTTCAAAATATCTTTAAAAATCAAGTTGAGTATTTTTAATGGGGCGATATATATATAACTGATCTTAAAATTATGGTTTTCAGATGTTTTGAAGAGATAACAGCAATGTTTGTTTTGTTGTCAAAGTTTGTCTTGAAATTTTTTATTATTATAATTTTATATTCAATAAATAACACTATGTAAATATTGTCTATCAATGAAGATAAATTGATCATGCTAAAAAGTTGTATTTTTTAAAATCTTTTGCTATGTGACTGAATAGGACAAGTTCATGGTACAGTTAAGTAAAAAATAAATAAAAAACAACAACTGCAAAATACAAACAATGAAAGACTTAGTGACCCTTTATATTTTCTCAAAATATCAGACTCTCAAAGATCAGACATATTTATGTAATTACACTACATACAGTATGTGCATTTTTTGTTCAAAGATGGTCTGTAGGATGGCTCTCTACTCTGTCACCCTCTCTGCCTCTCACCCCTCTCCCCTGCAATAATGAGCTTCTCTGTGCCTGACTGAACGCACACACATACAGTAGAGACATTCACCCAGAGTGACAGCAGGTTTCTGAGTTATTTTTTTAATTTTCTTTAATTCATTGAAGCTTGTATAAAATTTATATTTCCAGCACTTGCTCAGAATGATTAGATCTCTGTGTGAAAAATGTTTTAAAGAGTTTGGATGCTGCACTTTAAAGATATAAAAAAATGACGGTAACTATCATTAATATTGATGTGTGTGTTGAGTTTCATGAAATTCTTAGCATGTTATCTGCCTCGAAAAGACAGGATTCTAATTTTAAAGTTTGACACGTTGCCATGGCAACAGCATTTGATTTATCATCGACCCCTTTACATATTCTTATCGGCCGTGTTTTGACATGATTTTGATGAAGTTTAAAGAAAATCAAGTAAAATTAAGAGGCTAATTTCAACGCATTTTGAAAATGACACGCTTCCTGCTACCAGTTGGTGGCGCTATAACTTTGACTCATAATAGTCACATTTATGGAATCGGCATCATACAACGAACAATCTGGTGAAGTTTCATCAGAATCAGGCAATGTGTGCAACAGTTATTAGACACTTCCTGTTTCTCATTTCTCGCCATAACTTTGTCGCCTTGCCACGGCCAAACCGTTCGAGATATCAAAAATCCCCTCGCAATTTAGCGTCCCCAATGTCTTGAGATCATGCTGACCGAGTTTGGTGACAATCGTATGGAAATCCTGGGAGGAGTACGTTAAATTCCAGAGCATGCGCTTTTTAAACAGCCCTAAATATCTCACTTCCTGTTGCGTTAAGAAAATGACATAGAGTACAAAAGTTGTTTAGCTCAATGAGTTCTATATGTGTACCGAGTTTCATATGTGTACGTTCAAGTATGTGTGCTATATGGCCCTCAAAATTCCAGGGGGCGCTGTAGAGTCCCCTTGCCACGCCCCGGTACCAGCCTCTGTGACGTCCTGATGGCCGTAGATTCCGACATGTGTGCAAATTTTCAAGAGTTTTTGAGCATGTTAAGACCCCCTTAAGTGCCCGGAAGGTTAACAAAAATAAAAAATAAAAAAAAAATTAAAGCTGCAAGCAGCGTTGACCGGGCCCTCGCCGTCTGGCAGTCGCCATCCCGATAGCATCAGGAAAACGGTGCCCAGTTGGCACATGCATTCACAGTAACCCTTTGGACTAACCCTAACTGTCTCTCCTCCTGTCTGACTCTTTCTCTTGCCACCCATCCCCCCTCCACTTACCACACAAACACACACATAGAGTGCAGAGCAGAGTGAGATCAGATATGTTTTTTAATTTTCTTTCATTCGTGGAGTTTTGTATAATTGTGAAATGAACTGTGTTTAATCAGAATGAATAGTTATTTGTATGAAAAAAGTTTCAAAGAGTTAGGATGCTGCACTTTAAATATATAATAAATCATTGAAAATTGAAAATGGAAAATGAAATTCTAGGCAGGCTATCTGCCTCAAAAACACAGGAAACAAATATTTGAATGTATTTTGTATTTTTATTTATTTGCCATGGCAACAGCATTTGATGCATCAGAGACGCCTTTACAGACTCTCATCGGCCGTGTTTTTACATCATTCTGATGAAGTTTGAAGAAAATCGAGTACAAATATATTGTTCGTTGTTCGTTCGTGTGTTAGTTCATTAACCATTGTTAACAAAAGAGACCCTATTTTAAATAGTTACCATGTTTTATGATCTACAACCATTTTTAAATATTATTTTAATGATCTATAAGCATCTGTGAAATAATTATAAACAAATATATTAAAAATAAATACATATTAACTTAGTTGATGTATTTGTTCCTCATTCTAATTAAGTGAACTGAGCAGTATAGTGTCATACTTATAAGATTTTTTATTCTATCAGTGAGATTGTATATATGTATATAAATCATATAATTTTTCCTTAAAAGATTAAAAAAAGATTTTAATGCTCTTTAAGCACCTATACAAAATAATTATGTAAAAGTACACTGACAGTACAGTATATATTAACTGATTCTATGGATTATTTTCATTCTTATACACTGAGAATGAGCTAAATAGCATTATTGTTCAAACGATTCCTTATCTTATGAGGACCTCTAGTGTTCATCCCTGGTACTAGAGCTTTAATCTGACAATTTATATGACACTTTTAATGTTTTTGGGGCCTCTGAGCATGATAACATTTTGAAACTACACGTATTTCCTAAGAATTTCTTGTTCTTTATATGTAAAAAGTTTTGATGAGTTAGAATAATGCAATTTAAAGATATATGGAAATAACTCTCCATCTTTTTTACTGTTACTTTCATAAATCACCACATCAACACCGTTCAAGATATCCCAAAGCCGTTCACATTTTAACATCTTCAGTATCTTGGCACCATGTTGACAAAGTTTGATGTGCACTGTCTGATTCTGCTATGAGTGATATGAATTTATTCAGCTATATTTTTCCAAAAATCCACATTCAAATCAAAATAGCTGACTTCCTGTTGGTCGTAGCTAATGGGTGTAAATTTTTTGCAAAAAAAATCTGGTGAGCAAAAATTATTAGGCTGTAGTTAAGAACTGTTAGTTTTATGAACAGTTAGAATGTTTTGTATATGCAGACAAGGGCTTTATGATGGGCCTGATTTGAATTTAGAAAAAAAAAAAAAAATTCTTAAACATGTTTGAAGTTCTTAATAGATTTCACTGTTGCACATTTAGTCTTTTTATTTTTTTACAGTAATGTGCATTTTGCAGTTTGTTTACATGGTGTACATTGGATGCACATATTTATGACTTCTTGTTACAGTATTCATTTAAAAAAAAAGTTGTTTAAAATAAACAACTGTGCGCACCCTATTATTAATGTAGATGTGTATTTCAGTAATAAACTTAAGTAGGGGAGTTTTAAGTTACCAGCATTTATATCAAAATAGTGATCCCATGTCTGCAAAACTAACATTTTAAATGAAATATTGATAGCTAATCGATATCGAATCGAAACCATAAAAATAACAATCGAATCGAATTGCCAAATTGGTCACAATACCCAGCCCTAATTCAGATCCTAATGAATAAACAACCAAGAGTTTAAATATTCCCTTCTATCTCCTCCTCTCTGACTCTCTCTTTCCACCCATCCCCCCTCCCCACTCTCACCCTAACACTCAAAAAACACACACCCACTTACCACGCACACACATAAGTGCAGAGCAGAGAGGGATCAGATTTGTTTTTTAATTTTCATTAATTCATAGATCTTTGTATAATTATGAAATGAACGGTGTCTGATCAGAATGACTAGTAGTCTGTATGAAAAAAGTTTCAAAGACTTTGGATGCTGCACTTTAAAGATATAATAAAATTACGGCTATCTTTTTTTACTCCGATTTCAATCAATCACCACATCAACACCGTTCAAGATATCCTAAATCTGCTCGCAATTTAGAATCTTCAGAATGTTGGCATCATGTCAAAAAAGTTTGGTGTGAATTGGTTGGTTTTCCCGAGAGAAGTATATAAAATTCCACAGCCTGATTTTTCCAAATATCCACATTCAAATCAAAATAGCCGACTTCCTGTCGATCGTAGCTAATGGGTGTAAATTAGAAATGTTTCTGGCTTGATGAGATCAATATATGTACCGAGTTTGCTGACTGTAGGACAAACTAAACCCCCAACTTTTGTCAAAAGGTGGCGCTATGGAGCGCCTGCTCCACGCCCATTTATGGGCTTTTATCAGTGTCTAAATATCATTAATACAGATGTGTGTGTGAAGTTTCATGAAATTCCGAGTATTTTAAGTGGCTCCAAAACACAAAAAGCTAAAGTTAAAGTTTGGCACGTTGCCATGGCAACATGATAAAAGTTATCGATAATGCAATTCACAGATTCTCATTGGCCGTGTTTCAACATTATTGAGAAGAAGTTTGAAGCAAATTGAGTAAAATTAAGAGGTTGATTTAAAAGCATTTAGAAAACGTTGCGCTTTGTGCTGCCAGTTGGTGGCGCTATAACTTTGACTCCTAATAGTCACATCTCTGTGATCGGCATCATAAGATGAACAAACTGCTGAAGCTTGGTCAAAATCAGACAAAGTGTGTTAAAGTTATTAGACACTTCCTGTTTCTCATTTCTCGCCATAACTTTGTCGCCCCGCCACGGCCAAACCGTTCGAGATATCAAAAATCCCCTGGCAATTTTGCGTCCCCAATGTCTTGAGATCATGCTGACCGAGTTTGGTGGCCATCGGTGGAAAGGTCTAGGAGGAGTATTTCAAATTCCATTGCATGCGCTTTTTAGACATCCCTGAATAGCTGACTTCCTGTTTGGTGAAGCACGGACTGTGAGCACGGAAGTTGTTCGGCCCGATGAGGTCTATATGTGTATGAATTTTGGTGACTGTAGATCAATTGGTGTGCACTCCAGAGTCCCTCAAAAGTCGCAATTTTTAATGCTGTGCCACGCCCCCCCCAGGTGACCCCCCCATGTCAACGTCTGTCCGGCCCTGATGGCCGCAGGTTCCAATGTGTGTGCAAATTTTCAAGAGTTTTCGTGTATGTTAAGGGCCCCAAAATCCCCCAAAACATTGAAAAAAAAAAAATAATAATAATAATTAAAGCTGCGAGCAGCGATGAACGGGCCCTCGCACCTGGGCTCACCGCCGACCGGTGGCTTCAGGAAATCAGCAAACGGTGGGCAGTATGCTTTTAATACAGTAAATATAGAAAAAATATGTCATAAGTCATTTAAATGTGCCAAACTTGCCGCTGCCAGATGGTGGCGCTATGCCTGTAACTAATTATTGGCATGTAGATGTGTTCAGGCCAGCACTATTATCAAACATATGAAGTTTGGTGCAGATTGACCTTGGTATGTTTGAGTTAGTGAAAGATATGATATATCCTGCTGCCAACAAGTGGCGCTATGATAATATCTGAATATTAGTCTTTAGGTGTCTTCAGGCCAGGACTCTTACCAAACCTGTGAATTTTGTGGCAGATCAGACATTTTATGGCTAAGTTATAACAACTTCTATGTCTATGCAGAAACATCAAACTTTGTCAGGCCACCACGGACATGCCCTTTAATGAAAACTCAAGATCTTCACAATTTAACATCTCTAAGGCCTCAAGATCAGACTGACCAAATATAATGTTGATTCAATTAAATGCAATCAATGCAAGGACTTCAGATAATGCCAACTGTGAACCAATATGCAAAATTTTCCCTATACTCTGATAATGATGATAAGAACATGATTCATGATGATAACAAAATGTTATTATTGCTTGCTTTACGTCCACCACTTCTGCTTAAATGTCATTGTTACCTATCTGTACAAGTTTTGTGTGGATATTGCTTTGCTGGTGACTCCTGTTACAAGACATCACTCTTAAGCGCTACATAACTAAGAATCAATAAGGAAGACGGTGCCCAGTTGGCACATGCATTCACAGTAACCCTCTGCTAGTTTGGATTTTAAGTTTACAGAATTGAAAGGGTTAGACTTTAAAATCAACACACAGACACATACACACAAAATATAAAATGTTGCCATTCAGTTTCATTTGTTAGCATTAACTATATTAGTTAACATGACCAATAAATAAATAGCATTTATTAATGTTAATTAATATTAAGCTAAAAAAAGTATTCATATATAGTTTATGTACTGTGAATTAACATGAACATGAACACAGTTCATGTGGGTGTACAGCAATACACAATAAAGTGCTCTATAAACGCTTCATTCTTTCAAAATATCTTTAAAAACAAGTTGAGTATTGTAATGGGGCGATATATATATATATATAACTCATCTTAAAATGGTATAATTTTCAGATGTTTTGAACAGATAACAGCAAAGCTTGTTTTGTTGTCCAAGTTTGTCTTGAAATTGTTAATTTAAATTTTATATTCAATAAATAACACTATGAAAATAAATGTCTATCAATGAAGATAAATCGCTAATGCTAAAAGTTGCATTTTTCTTAATCTTTTGCTATGTGACTGAATAGGACAAGTTCATGGTACAGTTAAGTAAAAAATAAATAAAAAACAACAACTGCAAAATACGAACAATGAAAGACTTAGTGACCCTTTATATTTTCTCAAAATATCAGACTCTCAAAGATCAGACATATTTATATAATTACAGTATGTGCATTTTTTGTTCAAAGATGGTCTGTAGGATGGATCTCTACTCTGTCACCCTCTCTGCCTCTCACCCCTCCCCCCTGCAATAATGAGCTTCTCTGTGCCTGACTGAACGCACACACATACTGTAGAGACATTCACCAGAGTGACAGCAGGTTTCTGAGTTATTTTTTTAATTTTCTTTAATTCATTGAAGCTTGTATAAAATTTATATTTCCAGCACTTGCTCAGAATGATTAGATCTCTGTGTGAAAAAAGTTTTAAAGAGTTTGGATGCTGCACTTTAAGGTTATAAAAAATTAGGGTTATGTTTTTTACTACATCTTTAAAAAATCACCACGTCAACACCGTTCGAGATATCCAAAATCCGCTCGCAATTTAACATCTTCAGAATCTTCTCTCCATGTTAAAAAAGTTTGGTGTGAACAGCTGGTTGTTCTTAGGAGTAGTGTGAATTTGTTTACAACCTGATTTTTCAAAAAATCCACCTTCAAATCGAAATAGCCGGCTTTCTGTTGGTCTTAGCTAATGAGTTTGATTTAGAAAGTTGTCCAGATTGATGAGAACAATATAAGTACAGAGTTTGGTGACTGTAGGAAAAACTAACCCCCCAACTTTTGTCAAAAGATGGCGCTATAGAGTGCCTGCTCCACGCCCATTTATGACCTTTTGCCAGTGTCTAACTATCATTAATATTGATGTGTGTGTTAAGTTTCATGAAATTCTAAGCATGTTATCTGCCTCGAAAAGACAGGAATGTAATTTTAAAGTTTGACACGTTGCCATGGCAACAGCATTTGTTTTATCATCGACCCCTTTACATATTCTTATCGGCCGTGTTTTGACATGATTTTGATGAAGTTTAAAGAAAATCGAGTAAAATTAAGAGGCTGATTTCAAAGCATTTTGAAAATGACACGTTTCCTGCTGCCAGTTGGTGGCGCTATAACTTTGACTCATAATAGTCACATTTATGGAATCGGCATCATACAACGAACAAACTGGTGAAGTTTCATCAGAATCAGGCAATGTGGTCAACAGTTATTAGACACTTCCTGTTTCTCATTTCTCGCCATAACTTTGTCGCCTTGCCACGGCCAAACCGTTCGAGATATCAAAAATCTCCTCGCAATTTAGCGTCCCCAATGTCTTGAGATCATGCTGACCGAGTTTGGTGACAATCCCATGGAATTCCTGGGAGAAGTACGTTAAATTCCAGAGCATGCGCTTTTTAAACAGCCCTAAATATCTCACTTCCTGTTGCGTGGAGCCCATGACATAGAGTACAAAAGTTGTTCAGCTCGATGAGTTCTATATGTGTACCGAGTTTCATATGTGTACGTTTAAGTATGTGTGCTATATGGCCCTCAAAATTCCAGGGGGCGCTGTAGAGTCCCCTTGCCACGCCCCGGTACCAGCCTCAGTGGCGTCCTGATGGCCGCAGATTCCGACGTCTGTGCAAATTTTCAAGAGTTTTTGAGTATGTTAAGACCCCCTTAAGTGCCCGGAAGGTTAACAAAAAAAAAAAAAAAAATTAAAGCTGCGAGCAGCGATGAACGGGCCCTCGCACCCGGGCTCACCGCCGACCGGTGGCTTCAGGAAAACAGCAAACGGTGGGCAGTATGCTTTTAATACAGTAAATGTAGGAGAAATATGTCAAAGTCACTTAAATGTGCCAAACTTGCCGCTGCCAGCTGGTGGCGCTATGCCTATAACTGATTATTGGCATGTAGATGTGTTCAGGCCAGCACTATTATCAAACATATGAAGTTTGGTGCAGATTGACCTTGGTATGTTTGAGTTAGTGAAATATATGAGATATCCTGCTGCCAACAGGTGGCGCTATGATAATATCTGAATATTGGTCTTTAGGTGTCTTCAGGCCAGGACTCTTACCAAACCTGTGAATTTTGTGGCAGATCAGACATTTTCAGGCTAAGTTATAACCACTTCTATGTCTATGCAGAAACATCAAACTTTGTCAGGCCACCACGGACATGCCCTTTAATGAAAACTCAAGATCTTCACAATTTAACATCTCTAAGGCCTCAAGATCAGACTGACCAAATATAATGTTGATTTAATTAAATGCAATCAATGCAAGGACTTCAGATAGATGCCAACTGTGAACCAGTATGCTACAAATGATGATAAGAACATGATTCATGATGATAGCAAAATGTTATTATTGCTTCCTTTACATCCACCACTTCTGCTTGTCATTGTTACCTATCTGTACAATTTTTGTGTGGATATTGCTTTGCTGGTGACTCCTGTTATAAGACATCACTCTTAAGTGCTACATAACTAAGAATCAATAAGGAAGACGGTGCCCAGTTGGCACATGCATTCACAGTAACCCTCTGCTAGTTTGGATTTAAAGTTTACAGAATTGAAAGGGTTACACTTTAAAATCAACACACAGACACATACACACAAAATATAAAATGTTGCCATCCAGTTTCATTTGTTAAAATTAACTATATTAGTTAACATGACCAATAAATAAATAGCATTTATTAATGTTAATTAATATTAAGCTAAAAAAAGTATTCATATAAAGTTTATGTACTGTAAATTAACATGAACATGAACACAGTTCATGGGGGTGTACAGCAATACACAATAAAGTGCTCTATAAACTCTTCATTCTTTCAAAATATCTTTAAAAATCAAGTTGAGTATTTTAACGGGGTGATATATATATATATTTATAACTGATCTTAAAATTATGGTTTTCAGATGTTTTGAAGAAATTAACAGTAACGTTTGTTTTGTTGTCAAAGTTTGTCATAATTTTTTATTATTATTATTTTATATTCAATAAATAACACTATGTAAATATTGTCTATCAATGAAGATAAATTGATCATGCTAAAAAGTTGTATTTTTTTTAATCTTTTGCTATGTGACTGAATAGGACAAGTTCATGGTACAGTTAAGTAAAAAATAAATAAAAAACAACAACTGCAAAATACGAACAATGAAAGACTAAGTGACCCTTTATATTTTCTCAAAATATCAGACTCTCAAAGATCAGACATATTTATGTAATTAAAATACATATGTGCATTTTTTGTTCAAAGATGGTCTGTAGGATGGCTCTCTACTCTGTCACCCTCTCTGCCTCTCACCCCTCCCCCCTGCAATAATGAGCTTCTCTGTGCCTGACTGAACGCACACACATACTGTAGAGACATTCACCAGAGTGACAGCAGGTTTCTGAGTTATTTTTTTAATTTTCTTTAATTCATTGAAGCTTGTATAAAATTAATATTTCCAGCACTTGCTCAGAATGATTAGATCTCTGTGTGAAAAAAAGTTTTAAAGAGTTTGGATGCTGCACTTTAAAGATATAAAAAATTAGGGTTATGTTTTTTACTATATCTTTAAAAAATCACCACGTCAACACCGTTCGAGATATCCAAAATCCGCTCGCAATTTAACATCTTCAGAATCTTCTCTTCATGTTAAAAAAGTTTGGTGTGAACAGCTGGTTGTTCTTAGGAGTAGTGTGAATTTGTTTACTACCTGATTTTTCAAAAAATCCACCTTCAAATCAAAATAGCCGGCTTTCTGTTGGTCTTAGCTAATGAGTTTGATTTAGAAAGTTGTCCAGATTGATGAGAACAATATATGTACAGAGTTTGGTGACTGTAGGAAAAACTAACCCCCCAACTTTTGTCAAAAGATGGCGCTATAGAGTGCCTGCTCCACGCCCATTTATGACCTTTTGCCAGTGTCTAACTATCATTAATATTGATGTGTGTGTTGAGTTTCATGAAATTCTAAGCATGTTATCTGCCTCGAAAAGACAGGAATGTAATTTTAAAGTTTGACACGTTGCCATGGCAACAGCATTTGATTTATCATCGACCCCTTTACATATTCTTATCGGCCGTGTTTTGACATGATTTTGATGAAGTTTAAAGAAAATCGAGTAAAATTAAGAGGCTGATTTCAAAGCATTTTGAAAATGACACGTTTCCTGCTGCCAGTTGGTGGCGCTATAACTTTGACTCATAATAGTCACATTTATGGAATCGGCATCATACAACGAACAAACTGGTGAAGTTTCATCAGAATCAGGCAATGTGTGCAACAGTTATTAGACACTTCCTGTTTCTCATTTCTCGCCATAACTTTGTCGCCTTGCCACGGCCAAACCGTTCGAGATATCAAAAATCCCCTCGCAATTTAGCGTCCCCAATGTCTTGAGATCATGCTGACCGAGTTTGGTGACAATCCCATGGAATTCCTGGAGGAGTACGTTAAATTCCAGAGCATGCGCTTTTTAAACAGCCCTAAATATCTCATTTCCTGTTGCGTGGAGCCCATGACATAGAGTACAAAAGTTGTTCAGCTCGATGAATTCTATATGTGTACCGAGTTTCATATGAGTACGTGCAAGTATGTGTGCGCAGTACATCAAGTTTTCAAACTGTGTTCCAGGGGGCGCTGTAAATGCCCTGAACCACGCCCGGGTCCCAGCCTCTGTGGCGTCCGGACGACGGCAGATTCCAACGTGTGTGCAAATTTTCAAGAGTTTTTGAGTATGTTAAGGCCCCCAAAAGTGCCCCAACGGTTGAAAAAAAACAAAAAAAAAAAACAAAAAAAACAAATTAAAGCTGCAAGCAGCGATGAACGGGCCCTCGCACACGGGCTCACCGCCGACCGGTGGCTTTAGGAACACAGCAAACGGTGGGCAGTATGCTTTTAATACATTAAATGTAGGAAAAATAGATCAAAGTCACTTAAATGTGCCAAACTTCCTGCTGCCAGCTGGTGGTGCTATGCCTATAACTGATTATTGGCATGTAGATGTGTTCAGGCCAGCACTTTCATCAAACATATGAAGTTTGGTGCAGATTGACCTTGGTATGTGTGAGTTAGTGCAAGATATGATATATCCTGCTGCCAATAGGTGGCGCTATAATAATATCTGTATATTGTCCTTTAGATGTCTTCAGGCCAGGACTTTTACCAAACCTGTGAAGTTTGAGGCAGATCGGACATTTTATGGCTGAGTTATAACAACTTTTATGTCCATGGCGAAACATCAAACTTTGTCAGGCCGCCACGGACACGCCCTTTAACGAAAACTCAAGATCTTCACAATTTAACATCTCTAAGGCCTCTAGATCAGACTGACCAAATATAATGTTTATATCCTTAAATCTCTAGGAGGAGTTTGGTACAAGCCATTTCCTGTTGCCAACAGGTGGCGCTGTGATTATAATAGAATATAGGCCTTCAGATTGGTTCAGGCCAGGACTTTAATCGAACATGTAAAGTTTGAGGCAAATCGGACATTTTATGGCTGAGTTATAACAAGTTTTATATCCATGGCGAGACCTCGAAATTTGTCCGGCCGCCACGGACACGCCCTTCAACGAAAACTCAAGATCTTCGCAATTTAACATCGCTAAGGCCTTTATATTAGACTGACCGATTTTGGAGTTGATCTGTATAAATCTCTTGGAGGAGTTGGTTGTAGAGTACAGCATGACACTTCCTGTTGCCTGCAGGTGGCGCTATGACTATAACTGAATATGGGCATGTAGATGTCTTCAGGTCAGGAGTGTTATCACACATGTGAAGTTTGGGACAGATCGGACATTTTATGCCTAAGTTATAGCAACTTCCTTTTTCATGGCGAAACATCGAAATTTGCGAGGCCGCCACGGACACGCCCTCCGATGAAAACTCTAGATCTTCACAATTTAACGTCACAAAGGGCTTTAGACTAGACTCTGAAAATTTGGTGTTGATCGGAATAAATCTCTAGGAGGAGTTCGTTCAAGTATGACACCTGAAAATGGCAAAAATGACACAAATTTTCCTGAGAAAATTAATAATAACCGACTTCCTGTTGGGTTTCGGATTTTATCTCAAGAGGCTTTTTTGTAGGTATTGGTGTGTTAGATGTGTGTACCGATTTTTGTGCATGTACAATAATCACAGCTGAATGCGCACACCGCGGAACGTGTAAAGGTGGCGCTATTGAGCCATTTTGCCACACCCACTTCTGCAACCCATATCAGACGTCCATTTTCGCCAGGTCTGATGTGTGTGCAAAGTTTCGTTAGTTTTCGGGTATGTTTAGGCCCTCAAAAATGCGATTCATTCCGGATAAGAATAATAATAATAATAATAATAATAATAATAATTAAAGCTGCAAGCAGCGATGAACGGGCCCTCGCACACGGGCTCACCGCCGACCGGTGGCTTTAGGAACACAGCAAATGGTGGGTAGTATGCTTTTAATACAGTAAAAATATGAGAAATATGTCAAAGTCACTTAAATGTGCCAAATTTCCTGCTGCCAGCTGGTGGCGCTATGCCTATAACTGATTATTGGCATGTAGATGTGTTCAGGCCACCACTTTCATCAAACATATGAAGTTTGGTGCAGATTGACCTTGGTATGTTTGAGTTAGTGAAATATATGATATATCCTGCTGCCAACAGGTGGCGCTATGATAATATCTGAATATTGGCCTTTAGGTGTCTTCAGGCCAGGACTCTTACCAAACATGTGAAGTTTGAGGCAGATCGGACATTTTATGGCTGAGTTATAACAAGTTTTATATCCATGGCGAGACCTCGAAATTTGTCCGGCCGCCACGGACACGCCCTTCAACGAAAACTCAAGATCTTCGCAATTTAACATCGCTAAGGCCTTTATATTAGACTGACCGATTTTGGAGTTGATCTGTATAAATCTCTTGGAGGAGTTGGTTGTAGAGTACAGCATGACACTTCCTGTTGCCTGCAGGTGGCGCTATGACTATAACTGAATATGGGCATGTAGATGTCTTCAGGTCAGGAGTGTTATCACACATGTGAAGTTTGGGACAGATCGGACATTTTATGCCTAAGTTATAGCAACTTCCTTTTTCATGGCGAAACATCGAAATTTGCGAGGCCGCCACGGACACGCCCTCCGATGAAAACTCTAGATCTTCACAATTTAACGTCACAAAGGGCTTTAGACTAGACTCTGAAAATTTGGTGTTGATCGGAATAAATCTCTAGGAGGAGTTCGTTCAAGTATGACACCTGAAAATGGCAAAAATGACACAAATTTTCCTGAGAAAATTAATAATAACCGACTTCCTGTTGGGTTTCGGATTTTATCTCAAGAGGCTTTTTTGTAGGTATTGGTGTGTTAGATGTGTGTACCGATTTTTGTGCATGTACAATAATCACAGCTGAATGCGCACACCGCGGAACGTGTAAAGGTGGCGCTATTGAGCCATTTTGCCACACCCACTTCTGCAACCCATATCAGACGTCCATTTTCGCCAGGTCTGATGTGTGTGCAAAGTTTCGTTAGTTTTCGGGTATGTTTAGGCCCTCAAAAATGCGATTCATTCCGGATAAGAATAATAATAATAATAATAATAATAATAATAATTAAAGCTGCAAGCAGCGATGAACGGGCCCTCGCACACGAGCTCACCGCCGACCGGTGGCTTTAGGAACACAGCAAATGGTGGGTAGTATGCTTTTAATACAGTAAAAATATGAGAAATATGTCAAAGTCACTTAAATGTGCCAAATTTCCTGCTGCCAGCTGGTGGCGCTATGCCTATAACTGATTATTGGCATGTAGATGTGTTCAGGCCACCACTTTCATCAAACATATGAAGTTTGGTGCAGATTGACCTTGGTATGTTTGAGTTAGTGAAATATATGATATATCCTGCTGCCAACAGGTGGCGCTATGATAATATCTGAATATTGGCCTTTAGGTGTCTTCAGGCCAGGACTCTTACCAAACATGTGAAGTTTGAGGCAGATCGGACATTTTATGGCTGAGTTATAACAACTTCTATGTCCATGGCGAAACATCAAACTTTGTCACGCCGCCACGGACAAGCCCTTTAACGAAAACTCAAGATCTTCGCAATTTAACATCTCTAAGGCCTCTAGATCAGACTGACCAAATATAATGTTGATATCATTAAATCTCTAGGAGGAGTTTGATACAAGTCATTTCCTGTTGCCAACAGGTGGCGCTGTGATTATAATAGAATATTGGCCTTCAGATGTGTCCAGGCCAGGACTCTTATCGAATATGTGAAGTTTGAGGCAAATCGGACATTTTATGGCTGAGTTATAACAAGTTTTATATCCATGGCGAGACCTCAAAATTTGTCAGGCCGCCACGGACACGCCCTTTACCGAAAACTCAAGATCTTCACAATTTAACATCACTAAGGCCTTTATATTAGACTGACCGATTTTGGTGTTGATCTGTATAAATCTCTAGGAGGAGTTGGTTGTAGAGTACAGCATGACACTTCCTGTTGCCAGCAGGTGGCGCTATGACTATAACTGAATATGGATATGTAGATGTCATCAGGTCAGGAGTGTTATCACACATGTGAAGTTTGGGACAGATCGGACATTTTATGTCTCAGTTATAGCAACTTCCTTTTTCATGGCGAAACATCGAAATTTGCGAGGCCGCCACGGACACGCCCTCCGATGAAAACTCTAGATCTTCACAATTTAACGTCACAAAGGGCTTTAGATTAGACTCACCAAATTTGCTGTTGATCGGAGTAAATCTCTAGGAGGAGTTCGTTCAAGTACGACGCCTGAAAATGGCAAAAATGACACAAATTTTGCTAAGAAAATTAATAATAACCGACTTCCTGTTGGGTTTCGGATTTTGTCCCAGGAGGCTTTTTTGTAGGTATTGGTGAGTTACATGTGTGTACCGATTTTCATGCATGTACGTGAATCATAGCTGAAAGCGCACACCGCGGAACGTGTAAAGGTGGCGCTATCGAGCCGTTTTGCCACACCCATCTCTGAAACCCATATCAGACATCCATTTTCGCCAGGTTTGATGTGTGTGCAAAGTTTCATGAGTTTTCGGGTATGTTTAGGCCCTCAAAAATGCGATTCATTCCGGAGAAGAAGAATAATAATAATAATTAAAGCTGCAAGCAGCGATGGTAGGGCCCTCGCACTCGGGCTCACCGCCGATCGGTGGCGAATGGTGGGCACTATGCTATTAACACAGAAAATGTAGGAGGAATATGTCAAAGTCATTGATATGTGCCAATCTTCCTTCTGCCAGCTGGTGGCGCTATGCCTATAACTGAATATTGGCATGCAGATGTGTTCAGGCCAGTGCTTTTATCAAACATATGATGTTTGGTGAAGCTTGAACATGGCATGCTTGAGTGTAAGTCATGACATATCCTTCTGCCAACAGGTGGCGCTATTACAAAATATTGGCTTTTAGATGTCTTCAGGCCAGGACTATTGGCAAACATGTCAAGTTTGGTGCAAATTGTACATTGCATGCTTAAGTTAGTGTAAAACAAGTAATTTGCTGTTGCCAGCTGGTGGCGCTATGACTATAACTGAATATTGGCATGTAAATGTATTCAGGCCAAGACTCTTATCAAACATATTAAGTTTGGGGCTGATTGGACATTGCATGCCTGAGTTACAGTAACTTCCTGTTTCATTGCATTAAGAGTATGCTTTAGCACTTAGCTAAATGTTGCTAACATGTTTCTAGCATCTTGCTACCCTATTTAACACTTGTTGATATTTTTAAAATGTTGCTTGGCATCCACAACAGTATTAAACATGTGACTTCCTGTTGCCAGCAGGTGGCACTATCACTATAACTGAATATGGGCATGGGCTTGTGTTCAGACCAGGACTCTTATAAAACATATTAAGCTTGGGTCAGATTGGACATTGTATGCATGAGTTACACTTATTTTTCTTTGTATTAATATCATGCTTTAGCTCTCAGCTAAGTGTTGCTAGCATGTTTTAACATGATTCTAGCATGATGCTAGCCTATTTAAAACTTGCTGATGCTTTTTATTATGTTGCTAGGAGTCCGTAACACCATTAAACATCACTTCCTGTTGTCAGCAGGTGGCGCTGTGACTATAACTGAATATGGGCATGTATATATCTTCAGGCCAGGACTCTTATCAAACGTGAAGTTTGGGGCTGATTGGACATTGCATGTCTGAGTTACAGTAACTTCCTGTTTTATGTCTTTAACAACATGCTTTAGCACTAAGTAAGTGTTGCTAGCATGTTTGAGTACGTTTTAAACTAGTTTAGCACTCAATGGCTTTTTTAGTGTGTTGCTAATAGTGTGTCACAGTGTTAAACATGTCACTTCCTGTTGACAGTAGGTGGCGCTATAACTATAACTGAATATTGGCATGTAGATATCTTCAGGCCAGAACTGTTATCAAACATGTGAAGTTTGGGGCTGATTGGACATTGCATGCCTGAGTTAGAGTAACTTCCTGTTTCATTGCATTAAGAGTATGCTTTAGCACTTAGCTAAATGTTGCTAACATGTTATAGCATGTTTCTAGCATGTTGCTACCCTGTTTAACAGTTGTTGAATTTTTTTAAAATGTTGCTAGGCATCCACAACAGTATTAAACATGTGGCTTCCTGTTACCAGCTGGTGGCGCTATGACTATAACTGAATACGGGCATTGGCGTGTGTTTAGGCCAGGATTCTTATCAAACATGTTAAGTTTGGGGCTGATTGGACATTGTATGCCTGAGTTAGAGTAACTTCCTGTTTCATTGTATTATTAGCATGCTTTAGCATATTAGCTAAGTGTTGCTAGCATGCTTTATTATTTTTGTAGCATGTTGAATATTAAGTTTGGGTCAGATTCAACATTATATACATGAGTTACAGCAATTTCCTTTTGTATTTGTATTAATAGCATGCTTTAGCTCTTAGCTAAGTGTTGCTAGCATGTTTTAGCATGTTTGTAGCATGTTGCTAGCCTATTTAAGACTTGTTAACGCTTTTCAATATGTTTCTAGGAGTCCTTAACTGTGTTAAACATGTCATTTCCTGTTGTCAGCAGGTGGCGCTATGACTATAACTGAATATGGGCACTGACGTGTGTTCAGGACCGGACTGTCATCAAACATGTGAAGTTTGAGGCAGATCGGACATCGTATGCCTGAGTTATAGCAACTTCCTTTTTCATGGCGAAACATCAAAGTTTGTCCGGCCGCCACGGACACGCCCTTCGACGAAAACTCTAAAGCTTCGCAATTTAACATCGCAAAGGCCTTATGATGACACTCAGCAAATTTGAAGATGATCGGATAAAAACTGTAGGAGGAGTTCGTTAAAGTATGAGGCCTGAAAATGGCAAAAACTGCACAAAAATCGTACAGGAAATTCAATATAACGGACTTCCTGTTGGGTTTCGGATGTTGCACCAGGAGACTTTTTTGTAGGTATTGGTGTGTTACATATGTGTACCGAGTTTCGTACATGTACATGAAACGTAGCTCAAGGGGCACTCCGTTGAAATTTTATAGGTGGCGCTATCGAGCCATTTTGCCACACCCACTTTTGAAAACCATATCAGATGTAAATTTTCGCCAGGTCTGATGCGTGTGCAAAGTTTCGTGAGTTTTCGGGCATGTTTAGGCCCTCAAAAAGACTTTTCATTTTGGAGAAGAAGAAGAAGAAGAAGAATAAATATAGCTGCATGCAGCGATGGCGGGCCCTCGCCATAAGTGTATTGCCATCTTGGTAGTATTAGAAAAACAGTGCCAGCGGGCACATGCATTTATAGTAACCCTCTGGCCTAACCCTAACTGTCTCTCCTCCTCAATGACTCTTTCTCTTACCACCCATCCCCCTTCTGCACTCTCACCCTAACACACAAACACAGAGTGCAGAGCAGAGAGCAGAGTGAGATCATATATGTTTTTTTTATTTTAATTTGTTGAGTTTTGTATAATTATGAAATTAAGTGTGTTTGGTCAGAATGAATAGTTCTTTCTATGAGAAAAAGTTTCAAAGAGTTTGGATGCTGCACTTTAAAGATATAATAAATTACTGAAAAGTGAAAATGGAAAATGTAATTCTGAGCATGTTATCGCCTCAAAAACAGAGGAAACAAATATTTCAATTTTTTTTTTTTTTTTTTTTTTTTGCCATGGCAACAGTATTTGATGCATTTGGGACGTTTTTACAGATTCTCATCGGTTGTGATCTTACATTATTCTGATTAAGTTAGAAGAAAATTTAGT
Organism: Garra rufa; assembly: GCF_049309525.1. Lineage (NCBI taxonomy): Eukaryota > Metazoa > Chordata > Actinopteri > Cypriniformes > Cyprinidae > Garra > Garra rufa. Next base: position 35,556,127 of record NC_133370.1, read on the forward strand.
TAAAATATATTGTTCATTGTTAGTTGGTATTTGTTAATGCATTAACTAATGTTAACAAATGAGACCCTATTTTAAATAGTTACCAACATGTTTTATGATCTACAACCATTTTTAAATATTGTTTTAATGACTTTTCTCAGTTTTTCTCAGTCTATTTGACACCTTTGCCAATGCAGTGTACTTGTTCTTAAAAATATTACATATAATGTCATTGTTTTGATGTTGTAACATAATATTTATATATAACAGATATCAGTCATTTGAACATAAAAGTGCCTTAACCAAAGAGTTTAAATTCACGCCTAAATGAAGCACTGTTATGTTTTGCATTAATGCATTTGTTATAAGTAAGTACATGTTTTTTGTTAGGTTATCATGTAAGTTAGCTGTATTTTCTGCAAATATTTTCTGCAAATGGCATTTGTGTTGGGGAAAAGGGGAGTGGCCACACATATTTAGCACTGCATTTGTGGGAAGAGCCTGCCCACATGGCCAACAGGAGCATAAATACTGGAGGCAAATGCCACTAGCCCACTCATTAGGGAGAGATGGCCGAGCAGCGCATTCCTAGGATCTGGGTCATTGGCAGTTCTTTCATCCGTAGGCTTCAAGCTGACCTCTGTGACAGGAATCTTGATCTTCCCTGCACCATCACCTGGGATGGCAAAGGAGGCAGACTCTGGGAGCATTTGCTTCCAACTCTGCGCTCTCTCAGTGCCAGGGGCCCTGAACCAGAAATTCTGGTCATCCACCTGGGGGGCAACAGCCTTTGTCTTGAGGGTAGAAACAGACAGGATTTCTTTCGGGAAATGAAGGCTGACCTGAACAGGGTCTTTAAGATGTTCCCCAGGTCCAGGCTCTTGTTTTCAGACATTCTGCCTCGTTTGAACTGGAGAGGTCAGATTGGCAGGACTGCCTACGGCATTGAAAGGAGCCGGCGATGGCTGAACGGTGCTCTGTCTGGTTTTTTGTCAGAGAGAAATATGCGTTGCATTCGGCACAGAAACATAGGCTTGACACATTTAATCAAAGATGGCGTCCACCTGAGCCCTGACGGGAACCAAATTTTCCTCAGCAACCTCAAAAATGCTCTTCAGGTTGAACTCAAGCATAAAAGGCCCTTTTAAGGGCTAGAAACAACGGCTCTTTTTAGAGCCACCCACTCATGCAAATAAAGAGCCATTGCCAGTCTCTCGTACTTTTTTTGGTTTGTTTGTGTTTGGTGTCCATCAGTGTAACGACTGACTTCAATCAGTTAAGTTGAAATATTCTATCTACTTAGAGAACCATAGAAAACAGAAAAGCATCATTTTAAATGGGATCAAATAAATGCAGGCCTGGTGAACAGAAGACATTTCTTTGCAAGACATTGCCAATTTGGAAATTATTTCTGAAGGATTGTGTGGCACTCAAGACTGGAGTAACCATGGTAGAAATTCAATAATGTTTGTTTATTTTCTAAATTCAATAATGATTCTTTATTTCCAAATAAAGAATGTATTTGCTATGACTTGGCATAAGTGAAACACATCCTGAATATAAGTATTCATGTGTTGTGAAAAAGAATTAAAAAAAAAAATTCAGAAGTATTTTGCTCACTTTTTCAGAGTATCAATCTATAAGCTATCTCTTTTGTCAGCGTGCTCAAGTTGAAGTAAATGAGTGCCACTATAACCTTTCTAGCATAAAAACATACATTAGCACATTTCACATGTTCACAGATTGCAGGTGACTATTAAAGGACATGTATGTGTGAAAACAACAGCCATCTTGATTCAAAAATTTCAATCAATTGTATTGTTTACAGTTTTCTATTGCTAACAAGCATTGCTAAATCCTGAAAACGCATTTTCACAACTGTTCACACATTGTGTGAAGCAGAATATTCATGTTTGTACTGCATGTGAATTTGAAATACCTGATTACTATTATAATGTTGTTTATAATGTAATTGTTTGCAATGCTTAATTATTCGCACAAAATTGCCTGAATGAAAAATAATTTACTATCCTCAGGTTTTACTGTTTTGAAGGCGTAGCACACAAAGAGCTGAATTTGTCCTTTGACTTTTTGATTTTTGATTTAGATACAACCATGTCTATAGGGTCAATTAAAAAAGATATGTTGTAAGGTTTATATTGACATTAAAAGCTTAAATGTTGCCTCAAAATTGTCAGATTATTTAATTTGGTTGTCATTGGAATTTTGAAACTTTCCTTCCTGCATTGGTACAGTTTTCCAAAAAGGAGCTAACATTGTAAAAGACTTTCCACAATATTCAAATGTTACCCAAGGTAATGTGTCTTATAGCTGTGTACTTCATCATATTTTAAAAGACAACAAACTATCTTAAGCCTTTATATCTTTTTTTCTGTATGTTTCAATAACACTAAGGTAAAATTTTGCATTGTATGACGTTTTTAATAGGTTTATATCATGAGGTAGTCTGTTTAAAAAAAAAGGTGATTAGGTGATTAGAAAAGGGTTTTTGTGTTAAATGACTTTGTGAATGGGATTTGGATTAAACTTACATTAAAGGTGTGAGACACACAGAAGTAAACAGAGTCTTTATTGAGGTGAGAAGCATGTTCATATTATGGGCTAATGTGGTTTAAAAAAATGTGATTAGGTGATTACAAGAGGGTTGTTGTGTTAAATGACTTTGTGAATGGGATGTGGACTAAACTCACATTAAAGGTGTGACACACACAGAAGTAAATAAAAGAGTCTTGATTGAGGTGAGAAGCATGCTCATATTGTGGGCTAATGTGGTTTAAAAAAAAGGTGATTAGGTGATTAGAAGAGGGTTTTTGTGTTAAATGACTGTGAATGGGATGTGGACTAAATCCACATTAAAGGTGTGACACACACAGAAGTAAACAAAGAGTCTTGATTGAGGTGAGAAGCATGTTCATATTGTGGGCTAATGTGGTTTTAAAAAAAGGTGATTAGGTGATTAGGGTTTTTGTGTTAAATGACTTTGTGAATGGGATTAAACAAAAGAGTCTTGGTGTTGCCAAGGCATTAGGGGTGTTTCCCAATGTGTAGGTATTTATCTGATTTGTCGTAAGACACTAAGGGCAGGGTTTGTGGTTGGATGTTCATGATTGTATTCAGTGAGGTAGATTAATGGAGGTGTAGCTGATTGTTGAGGAGCATGTATAAATAGTTTAGATATTGCCAAAGCTACTTTTGAGCAGCAAACGCAGAGGTAAGAGTCATGGTGTTTTCTATTTTCAATTGAATACATGTTATCACTGAATGTATGATATATTGTTTGAAATTTTGGGTTATGAAGATGTTACAATGGCAGACATGTATTTGTACTGTGTTTGTCACAGTTGTGAAGATATTTAATTTAGAAAGACTTATTTTTAAGTAAGTAAGATGTTGAATCTAAATAATAAGTTTGATAAGTCTGATTTGCTTGCAATGTTTTTTTTAGTTGAATAAGTGTTGTATTTGTTTGTATTGGGAGTAGCCTACATGACTTTTTGTAGTGTGTTAAAGTTTAAGTGGGTAGTGGCCAGTAAGTGTTGAATTTGTGTTCTTTTGTGTGTTTTGAATAAATAGAAAGACTTGTAAGTGTTTAATATTAAGTTATGTGACATTTTAAAGAGAATCAGGAAACCGAAGTGTTTTTTGTTGTTGTTGTAGTATAGACGTTTGTGTAGTGTGTGCTTATGGAAAGAACAGTGTAACTATGTTAAGCACTAAGCAATAGTTGTGATATTGTCAATGTTTGCAATGCAAGCAAGTGAAAGTCTTTTTAATCTACACTGTTATTTTATTATGTAGAAAGAATGGAATATGTTAACTATGTTTGTTTTAAATTTCTTAAATTATATCTTACATTAATTTGTTGAAAAAAAATAAAGTATAATTGTATAAAGACAGTATTAAACTATTATGCTATTTTTGATAAGAAATAATGTTTCAAAAAGGCAGGTTTGCATTCATATGTTAAATTGTGCCAAAGGAACACAATTGTTGAACTCTAGCTTAATTTATTTGTTGTCAATGTACTTAAATACATTTGAAGTATATAGCTATAGAACCACATGACTATTTCTGTTGTGCGAACTTTAAGCATGCATGAAGTTTAAGTGCTGGGTTCATAATTTATAATTTGTAGTGTACAGTAAAATAAGTGTTATGTGTTGTGAATAGAAACATTTGTTAGTGCTTACTGTATAGTTAGTTGACATGCAAGTTTACTTTTTTTGTGGTTAACACTGAGATACAGAGTAGTGCTTTCATGTGGTGTGTGGTTATAGGAAGAATACTGTAACTATTAATAGCTTAATAGCAATAGTTGTGATACTGTCAGTGTTTGTTATGCAAACAAGTGAAAGTCTGTTCAATGAACATTTCCATTTAAAGGTTTGGTCGGTTAGATTAGTAAACGGTTTCAAGTCATTAATGCTCTTCAAGCTTGCATGTATTTGATGCAAATAGATGTAGTAATATTAGAAATTGCTATTTTAATAGGTTGTATTATTAAATGTATTTTGAAATGTAAGTTATTCATGTGATGTGAAAGGTCATTTTTAGGGGTCATTATAGTGTTTTGTGACATTTTAATGTTATTAATGGTAATTTTAAGCAATGTTGTGTGTTGAGGAGAAATACTAATGTTTTTTAAATGGCTTGAAAAAGGTCTAAAGTTTTAAAAGGTTGTGTGTAATATAATCAATTATTGAAAGCAAACTCTTAAGGATAGGAATGTGATTGGTAGTTTAAGAAAGTGTTAGGTGGTAATGAAAAGCTGGCACTGAAAATACTGCAATAGCGTTAGATTATGTTAAGTGTATTTGTTGTATGGCATTAATTTGTAATATTTAGAGAAATATAATAGTTATGTAGCAATTTTCATAAAATGTTGTGTAATGTGACAGATGTCTTTACTGGTATTTTTGAGCTGTGTCGTGCTTTTGTTTTATTTGGTTTGTTGTGTATTTTTATATTATGTTACTTTTTTTGTAGTAAAACATCTGTTATTAAAGTAAGAATTGTAGCTGAAGTAAGTGTAGGTGAAGGAACTGTTCAGTGGATGGTCTGAACAGGTGTGATGAAGGGATGTGGTTGTTGAAATTGTTTTTTTTTGTGGTTAACACTGAGGTGCAGAGCAGAGTTTGTTGTTAGGTTGTCATTGACTACATGCATGAAGAATACAGTTTATTTTATATGTTTATTATGCTAGCTGAAAGTTTTCAGTTTTTTTTATAAAGCACTATACAAAGATTTGTGTTTGGTAACATTCCTAAATGTTTCTAAAAGATGTCTCTTATCTGATTTATTTGACCTGACATACAGTGAATAAATAATATTTGTAATATGATTGCAATTGTAATTTTACAATTAGCTTTTTTCTATTGCAATATATTTTTACAATGTCATACAATTACTTTCTGCTGGTGTTCAACATGACCAAATACTAAACTGGTATTTCATTTTACTTGAAAATTGATACTCAAATACCCTGGGAATTACAGAATATATTTGAGGTAATACAATTTATGGAATAAATATTTTAACAAATTTGCCATTTCGATGCACATAAAATAGTTTATGTTTTAAATGTAAAAATATGTTATTGCATATGTAATGTTTAATATTACTGTAAGTTGTGTGATAGTAATGTGATGTAATTTCTTTGTCTTTAGATGCCTAAGCTGAAGAGATTCCGAATGCGGCGCAAGCCATTGAACAACAAAAGTAAGTCTGATGTTTCAAATTCTGATGCTTGTGTTTGTCCAGACGTGGTGGGCATTGTAGCAGGCAATGAGGTTAGATTGAAGTCTGCAGATGTAAATGAGAAGTTTGTTGGAATAGCCTGCAGTGTAGTTTCAGTTGTTAAGCACAAGATACATAATGTGTGTACTTGGCAAAAATACGACCTTCAGGACATTCGTAGTGAGGGAAGTAAACTGGTTAATGATATGACTACCTGTAAAAAAATGAGTGAGAGTTATGGAGACTGTCAAATTTCTCATAGGTTTGGTGGTCAATATGGTGTTTTCAATAAATCATGCAAAGTTACGATTGAAGAATCACTGGATGGAGGAAAAACTGACTTGTACGAGAAATTACAGGAGATTTTGTTTAATCATGAATCTTGTTTGGTCAACATAAAAGGAGAAACGTGTGCAATTGTGAAACATAATGATTTCTATGTTGTTGTTGACTCTAATGTTCGAAACGCATATGGTTTGAGATCAGACATAGGAACATCAGTTGTTGTCTTTAACACAAATTGGCAAGACCTATTTTTGCACATTGATAATTTAATGACAAGTCTGAGCTCAGAAAACTTTAGTATCTGTGGCATCAATGTAGACATAACCTCATCAGATATGCCACAATTTGTTGACAGCAACACTGTTGGTGAAATCAGTGTGTGTACAGCAAATGACAGTGAAGAAATCTCAGCATCTACATCAACTGAAAGAGCAAGTATTAGTAGCATTCGTGGATCATTTCATCAGGGTGACCATAAGTTCAAGTGGCCAGGGAAACAGTGTGCTGCAATTAGTTTGGCTGCTATAGCCACACACAGGGTACATAGTGTGTTCTCATGGGAAAGTGAAGATTTAGACAATGTCGTAAATACCGGCGATGGCTTGTATAGAAGTTTGCGTCAAAGTGGTTCAATCACTGACCAAACAAAGGAACATTTGTTGTGTATTCCAGATCTTCCTAAAGAATACGTGTTCGGTACAAATGCATTCAAATTTGAATATGGCGATTTTGTTTCTGGATATATAGGAATGGTTGATGGAGAATTTATTAAATCTGGTGCATGTGTGTTGTTAGCTGATGGTTTGCAAACGATGTTCGCAAAATATGACACATGCTTTTTTACTCTAAATGGTAGTACATGTGCTATCATTAAGCATAATGATCAGTATGCTGTGGTTGATTCGCATGCACGTAGCAGTGCTGGGATGGTTGATGGTAATGGCTTCAGTGTGGTTGTATATTATAATTCACTGAGCTGTGTTTTGAAGCACATTGAAAATTTGTCTGCCTGTTTTGGAGGAAATTGTAAGATATTTGAAATAAGTGGTGTTTGTGTCCTACTTAAAAGCAAAAAAACATCTGATAGTTACTCAGCTTTCATAAATGATGAAAACCCAAAAAAGAGCTGTGGGGGTAAAAAAAGGAAACGGTGTACAAATCTAAGTGAGGAAGGAGCGAATGAAAGTGTGGTGATTAAAAAACACAAGCAATCTTTAGAAAATATCAGTAAATTACCTGAAACAACTTTCAATAGTGATCAAAATTCAGACGTAGTCTGTTTGGGCAATGAGACTAATAGAATGTTTAATTTCAGCCCTCTGTGTGATGAAGATAAACAAAAATTAAGTAGAAAACTTAATGTAGAGTTTCAAGGTGAAAATGTAATTTTGCCAACAAACAGTAGAGCAATGGGCCACCCTTGTAAAACAGTTAGTATTTTAGGTGATGGTAATTGTTTTTTCAGGGCAGTGGCACAAGCAATTTGTGGCACACAGAAACCTCATCGGGTTGTGAGACTTGCAATTGTTAAACATATGGAATTGCATAGTGCAGAATACAGAAATCTGTTAAGATGCCAGTATGCATCTATGGAGGATTATTTATCTAGATCAAAAATGAGGTTTGTAGGATCATGGGCTACAGAACTGGAGATTCAATCGACAGCTAATTATTTAGGGGTCGACATTTACACATATTCTAATGGGAAATGGTTAAAGTACAGCTGTATGTATGAAAAAATGTTTAACCAAAGTATATATCTACAGCACTGCAATGGGAATCACTATGAGTTTGTAATTTGTGTGAAACAACCTGATAGCCAGATGTGTTACAATCTGTGCCAGAATAAACAAGGTGATGATGGAAAATGTATGCGTACAAGAAAACAAGTAAAAACACAAAGTGAAATGTATGTGAAACACAAGAAGCTAGAATCTATGTGTGGAGATACAATTAATGATCAATACATAAAAACAAAGGGCTACTTTCAGAAGTATTATTCATTAAAAAGAGTTAAGAGAGCAATTAAAGAAAGCAACAGGCAATGTGTTTTGAATAAGTATCAAAACAATGCTGAATTTAAGCAGCATATGAAGACTGAGAATAGGACAAGATATCACACAAATGTCTTATACAATAAGTCCTTAAAACAAATCAGTAAAAGGAAATATAAAGAAAACAATCAACATAGTCAACAAGTAAAAGAATACAGCAGGGTGAAATATCATGACAACGAACAGCATAAGAATCAAGTGAAGAAATACAGCAGGGTGAAATACAATGACAATGAGCAACATAAGAGTAAAGTGAAGAAATACAGCAGGGTGAAATACCGTGACAATGAGCAACATAAGAGTAAAGTGAAGAAATATAGCAGGGTGAAATACTGCAATAACGAAAAGCATAGAAATATTGTAAAGCAAGCAAGTAAACTAAAATATAAGAATAATGCACTACATAAAGAAAATGTAAAAAGAATTAATATGATGAGAAGACAACAATTAAAACAAAATCAAGAGGTTCGTGATTTCGTTAAAAAGCAGTTCGTAGACAAAGTTAGTTCTGGGCCAGAATTTGTTTGTTGTGTCTGCCACAGGTTGTTATTTAAACAGCAAGTATTACAATGTAAAACAGAAAATTACAATAAAGATGCAGCAATGTTATCAGTAGCTAACAAATGTATTACAGATAGGTTTTTGCACAAATGTGTTAAGGCATGTAAATTAGTAAATTCATGTAAAGGACAACTTTGGATTTGCTTCACTTGCCATTCCAAATTGAAAAAAGGTGAAATGCCAGCAGAAAGTGCCGTTAATAATCTAGAACTGCATCCCATACCTAACGAACTGCGCTGTCTCAATAGTTTAGAACAACATTTAATATCTTTGAATATCCCATTCATGAAAATGTTAGCTTTACCAAAAGGCGGCCAAAATGGGGTTCATGGTCCTGTCACTTGTGTGCCAGCAAATGTTAAAAATACAACAGATGTTTTACCAAGAACGGAAAATGAGGGATCTTTCTTATGTGTAAAGTTAAAGCGAAAGTTGACATACAAGGGTCATTATAAGTATCAGTATGTGGATACAACAAATATCAAACACGCACTGTGTTACTTAAAACAACATAACAAGTATTATACAGAAATTGGCTTTAATGATGATTGGTTAAATGAGTTTGTCAAGGAAGATGATGAGGATGATGGTACAAATGACATTGTGGAGAATGAGTTGGAGAAAGTAAATGCTGATGAGGAGTTACATGATAGACAACAGCATTGTGTGTTTATGGACACATGTCTACAACCTGTAGACATTGGACAAGAAGTACTCGATCAGTATTCTGATGGTATTTTGAACCTTGCCCCTTCTGAAGGAAATAATCCAGTAAAAATGCTTGGTGATGAGACAAATGAGGCTAAATGTTTCCCTGTTTTATTTCCTAATGGTTCTTCTACTTTTTGTGACAAAAGGGCACAGAGATTAACATTGTCACGATATTTCAATAATCGAATTTTGCATGCAGATGGTAGATTTGCGCAAAATGTTGAATACATTTTTTATGCACAGTATTTATCAGAAGTTGAAAAAGTACTGTCTAACGTATCTATTGCTTTAAGAAAAGGGCAAGGATCTAGTAAATCCATAGCCAGTGAAATGTTTAAAGACACTGACTCCTTGAGGCAAGTGCTTAATTTTGATGAAGGCTATAGATTTTTGAAGCCCATCCGTGGCACTCCAGCATTTTGGCAAGGTGTGCAAAAAGATTTGTTTGCCATGGTCAGACAGCTTGGCATTCCCACCTGGTTTAGCTCATTTTCGTCTGCTGATATGAGATGGACAAATTTGTTGACTACTGTTTTAAACAACGAAGGCAGGAAAGAAACATTAGAACAATTAGAATGGGCTGAAAAATGTGAGCTTTTGCGATGCAATCCAGTTACTGCAGCTCGTATGTTTGATTTTAGGTGGCATTGTTTTTTAAAAGAAGTGCTAATGTCACCTGTTCAGCCCATAGGGGAAATTGTGGACTATTTTTATAGGGTGGAATTTCAACAACGCGGTTCTCCCCATGTCCATTGTTTGTTCTGGATAAAAAATGCTCCCCAAATAGATAAGAATACTGATGAAGAAGTTGTCAAATTTATAGATAAATACGTAACGTGCGAGGTGCCCAGTGAAGATGATGAACTGCAGAGTGTTGTTACATCTGTGCAGTGTCACAGTAAACGTCATTCCAAAACATGTAAAAAGAAAAACACTGTATGTCGTTTTAATTTTCCTAAACCACCATCTATGCGAACATTCATATGTCGGAGAAAAGTAGAAGAAGAGGAAAACCTGTCTAGCGAAAGTAAAAGTACAAATGTAAATGATAACACACTGGTAGAATATGCTCGTGGCATAATGACGGCAGTTAAGAAAGCTGTTTCAGAAGAGCAGTTTGATTCTCTAGAAAGTTTGTTTAATAGTGTTGGAATAAATCAGGATTTATTTGAAATGGCATACAGATGCATAAATAATAGCACACACATTGTCTTGAAACGACAGTTGCATGAAGTATGGGTAAATCAATATAACAAGTTTAGCCTTAAGTGCTGGAATGCTAATATGGACATCCAGTATGTAACAGATGCGTATGCCTGCATTGTTTACATAATTTCATACATTTCAAAGTCTGAACGGGAAATGGGTTTATTGTTAGCTAATGCGCAGCGCGAATCAGCAACTCAGGGTAATGTAGATGCAAGACAGGCTTTGAGGAAATTAGGCAGTGTATACTTACATAATCGTGAGGTTAGTGCACAAGAAGCAGTTTACAGGCTAACAAACATGCATTTAAAAGAGTGTTCAAGACAAGTTCAGTTTATTCCAACTGGGGAAAATGCTGTTCGTATGAGTTTGCCTCTGAGTGTAATACAAAACAAGTTAAAGTCCCAGAATCTGAGGAGTGACGAGATGTGGATGACAAGTTTTGTTGATCGCTATAAAAACAGGCCAAATCAGAGCATTTTTGATGATATGTGTTTGGCCACATTTGCATCTGAATACCGCATTGTATACAAAGGTCAGTCTTGCACTAATAAAATTAAATTGGAAAACAATTTTGGTTTTATTGTAAAAAGAACTCGTACTCAGCCTGCTGTTGTGCGTTTTGCTCGATTTTCAGTAACAAAAAATCCTGAAAAATTTTATCTCAGTGTATTACAACTATTTTTTCCTTATCGTGCAGATAATCAGTTAAAACCAGACCAGTATAGTACTTATGAACACTTTTATAAGGAAGGTAATGTTTGCTTTAGTGATGGATCTTTTCACTTGGTCAAAAATGTAGTGGATACAAATAGAGCACTTTTTGAAAAGGATGCAGATGTTTTAGACACTGCTCAAACTGCTGTTGATAATGAGGGCATATTAGAAGATGCATGGTGTGCACTTTGTCCTGAACAGCAATTAGACCGTATAGAATGTATGCAGATTACACGTGAGACTAGCCAGCAAAGCCAAGAACATGAAAGTTCTATACCGGATTTAGCAACTGATGATGCACCAATGTCTCAAATAGAGAAAAAAAACAATTGTCTGAGTCGCACAGATGGGTTGACCTTAATTCGCTCTTTAAACAAAACTCAAATTTCTATTTTCTATAAAATTAGACAATGGTGTTTAAGTAAAATTAGAGGCGAAAACCCTAAACCTTTTCATGTTTTTGTTACTGGTGGAGCAGGAACTGGCAAAAGCCATTTGATTAAAGCAATAAAATATGAAGCAACAAGATTATTGTCTCAAATTGCTTTACACCCAGATAACAATTGTGTTGTATTAACTGCTCCAACCGGTATCGCGGCATATAATTTACAAAGTTCCACAATTCATAATACATTTTGTATTGGAACAAATGTAAAGTTGCCATACACACCTTTGGGAGAAGAAAAACTAAATTCCTTACGAGCGAAATTCCAAGGCCTTCAGATTTTAATTATAGATGAAATCTCAATGGTAGATCATAAACTGTTGGCATACATTCATGGAAGGTTACGTCAAATTAAACAAACTGGAGACTTTTCTCCTTTTGGTAAGGTTTGTGTTATAGCGGTAGGAGATTTTTTTCAATTGCCTCCTGTAAAGGGGAAACCATTATATATGGAAGTACCAGGACTTGGACTATGGACTAATTGCTTTTCTGTTGTGGAGTTAACAGAGGTAATAAGGCAAAAAGACAGCAGATTTGCTGAATTATTAAATCGTTTAAGGAAACGAAGTAAAAAATCTCCACTAAGCAAAGAAGATGTGGACATCTTAGCAAAATGTGACACAGGTGAGGAGGATAATGCTTCTTTGCACATTTTTGCTACAAATGATGAAGTACATGAGCACAACTTAAACCAGTTAATTAATATCTGCTCAGAGGTTGCAACTATAGAGGCAGAAGATTTTGCCCGTAGTAAAAAGACTGGCAAAGTAGAGTTAATTAGTGGTCATCATTCAAAGGTTTACAACACATGCTTGCCAGCAACATTGCTTTTAGGCATAAATGCACGCGTCATGTTGATTAAAAACATTGATGTGAATGATGGCTTAGTTAATGGAGTTTGCGGCACAGTGACACACATTGTACGTGTCGATAAAAATACGTTACCTGAAACTGTGTATGTGCATTTTGATGACAGTCATGTGGGGTTTAATAGACGTAAACAATGTTTGGCTGAGCCAGCAAAATTGTTTAACTCAACTCCTTTACATGCAGAAGAGGAAAACGCATGCAGGAACGGTGGTTTTCGACGACAGTTTCCTTTAAAACTGGCTTGGGCTTGCACAGTCCATAAAGTACAGGGTTTAACTGTTGATTCTGCTGTTGTTAGTTTAAAAAAAGTTTTTGCTGCTGGCCAGGCTTATGTTGCACTGAGTCGAGTAAGAAGTTTGTCAGGCTTGACTATTCAAGATTTTAAAGAAAAAAATATTTTTTGTAATGAAAAAGTTTTTGAGGCTGTACAAGAAATGCCACGTTTTATGGCACATGATGAGCTATATCTGACAGCAAAACAGAAATCCTTTTCAGTGTTTTTGCTGAATGTACAGAGTTTGCGTTGTCATAAACAAGATTTGAATGTTTGTGTTCAACAGTTCAAACCTACATGTATTGCTTTAACTGAAACATGGCTGCCTGAATCCTATTTGTCTCAGAATGTGCACTTAGAAAACTACACATTTGTGGGTCTTCCTCGTTGTGCAGCATACACAAGTAATTGTCCCCCTTTCAAAGAACTGAAATCACAACAACATGGTGGAGTTGGGTTATATGTAGCATGTGGTGTAGCAAGTACTGCCATAACATTTCCAAATCTTAATTTGGAATGCATGATAACACACTTCACTGAAAAGGACATTTTGCTTGGTGTTATTTACAGGCCTTCAACATATCCATTATCTGTTTTTAAACACAACTTAGACAAGTTGATTCATTTGGTGTCAACAATTTGTGATAAAGTTGTGATTGTAGGAGATTTTAATAACGACGCATTAAAGTCCCAATCCCTCTGTACTTTTATGGCAGACAAGGGATATATTCAACATGTTAAAGAACCAACTACTGAGAAAGGAACCTTAATTGACCATGTGTATGTAAAAAACATTAAAAACTTTTCAGTGTACACAAATGTTGTGCCAGTTTATTTTAGCACACACGAGGGTGTTTTTTGTTCCTTTGAGGACATGCACATTTAAATTAGTTGAAACTTAAGTGATAATGGCTTATGGGTTACACACAGGTGAGTGGGCTTGACAAACCACCTGTAGAAACACACTTGGCCATATTACTGCATGAGAACATTAGTAGGTTGATATTTCATAGATACATTGTGCAATTCTGAGTGTGTTACACACAGGTGAGTGGGCTGAACAAACCACCTGTAGAAACACACTTTTCATTGCAAACTTTTCAGTTCACCGAAATTTTGTGCCACTTGATTTGAGCACACACAAGGGTGTTTTTTTGTTCCTTTGAGGACAAGTGTATTTAAATTAAATTCAAAACTTCTTAAATGATAATGGCTTATGTGTTACACACAGGTGAGTGGGCTGAACAAACCACCTGTAGAAACACACTTTTCATTGCAAACTTTTCAGTTCACCGAAATTTTGTGCCACTTGATTTGAGCACACACAAGGGTGGTTTTTTGTTCCTTTGAGGACAAGTGTATTTAAATTAAATTCAAAACTTCTTAAATGATAATGGCTTATGTGTTACACACAGGTGAGTGGGCTGAACAAACCACCTGTAGAAACACACTTTTCATTGCAAACTTTTCAGTTCACAGAAATGTTGTGGCACTTGATTTTAGCACACACAATGGTGTTTTTTTTGTTCCTTTGAGGACAAGTGTATTTAAATTAAATGCAAAACTTCTTAAATGATAATGGCTTATGTGTTACACACAGGTGAGTGGACTGAACAAACCAGAAACACACTTTTCATTGCAAACTTTTCAGTTCACCGAAATTTTGTGCCACTTGATTTGAGCACACACAAGGGTGGTTTTTTGTTCCTTTGAGGACAAGTGTATTTAAATTAAATTCAAAACTTCTTAAATTATAATGGCTTATGGGTTACACACAGGTGAGTGGGCTGAACAAACCACCTGTAGAAACACACTTCTCATTGCAAACTTTTCAGTTCACCGAAATTTTGTGCCACTTGATTTGAGCACACACAAGGGTGGTTTTTTGTTCCTTTGAGGACAAGTGTATTTAAATTAAATTCAAAACTTCTTAAATGATAATGGCTTATGTGTTACACACAGGTGAGTGGGCTGAACAAACCACCTGTAGAAACACACTTTTCATTGCAAACTTTTCAGTTCACAGAAATGTTGTGGCACTTGATTTTAGCACACACAATGGTGTTTTTTTTTGTTCCTTTGAGGACAAGTGTATTTAAATTAAATGCAAAACTTCTTAAATGATAATGGCTTATGTGTTACACACAGGTGAGTGGGCTGAACAAACCAGAAACACACTTTTCATTGCAAACTTTTCAGTTCACCGAAATTTTGTGCCACTTGATTTGAGCACACACAAGGGTGGTTTTTTGTTCCTTTGAGGACAAGTGTATTTAAATTAAATTCAAAACTTCTTAAATTATAATGGCTTATGGGTTACACACAGGTGAGTGGGCTGAACAAACCACCTGTAGAAACACACTTTTCATTGCAAACTTTTCAGTTCACCGAAATTTTGTGCCACTTGATTTGAGCACACACAAGGGTGGTTTTTTGTTCCTTTGAGGACAAGTGTATTTAAATTAAATTCAAAACTTCTTAAATGATAATGGCTTATGTGTTACACACAGGTGAGTGGGCTGAACAAACCACCTGTAGAAACACACTTTTCATTGCAAACTTTTCAGTTCACAGAAATGTTGTGGCACTTGATTTTAGCACACACAATGGTGTTTTTTTTGTTCCTTTGAGGACAAGTATATTTAAATTAAATGCAAAACTTCTTAAATGATAATGGCTTATGTGTTACACACAGGTGAGTGGGCTGAACAAACCAGAAACACACTTTTCATTGCAAACTTTTCAGTTCACCGAAATTTTGTGCCACTTGATTTGAGCACACACAAGGGTGGTTTTTTGTTCCTTTGAGGACAAGTGTATTTAAATTAAATTCAAAACTTCTTAAATGATAATGGCTTATGGGTTACATACAGGTGAGTGGGCTTGACAAACCACCTGTAGAAACACAGTAGGCCATATTACTGCATGAGAACATTAGTGGGTTAATTTCATTCTTATGTAATCAAGTAACAAGAACTACATTTACCTGATAACTGATAAATAGCATATTTTCTTCTTAAAACACATTACAAAAACAACAAAAAAGCTTTTATTTGTCTTTTATTGCAACAGCATGTGTTAAAAATAAATACAATAAATCTAATGGATTACATGCCTATTACTGTTTGATACTCCTGAATTATATAACATTATATCAAATAGCAATACAAAATAATGTACGTTTATAAATGAACATGCTGTTGCTAATACATTTAATTTAATGTAAATAATAACAAAAAGCAAAACTACACTGGTAATGGTACTCCAGGTTACCCACCAGGATGGGGTTCAAGTCCCTGCGGTGCAATTGCTTGTTGTTATTATTCATTATAATGCTAAATATATTATTTTACGCCACACATCCTACTTACTTGTGATTGTTAGCTATAGTACTAAAATATATTTTTTATTTTAATATTTTACACTTTACTAAATGTTACTAAAATACCATGACATATAGTTATATATTACCTTCACATTTTTATTAAATGACTGTACTGTAATTTAAGTCCAAATTTTATTTTTCTTTCAAATTTTGTGTTTTGTGCCTTTATTTCAGAATAATGAAGAATATTGTCTAAATACTCTAAATAATGCACCCTGTATTTTCCTTTACTTTATTTTATGCAGGACTGTTTTCTGTACTAAGCACAACAAAAATACTACAACTCATAACCTTATATTTTAGTTATGTCCGATCAAGTGCACAAGATTATATTTTGACTGAAATGCAATGAACAGCAGCTAAACTAATTATGGCGCTATGTGTATAACTGAATATTGGCATGCATATGTCTTCAGGCCAGCGATTTTATCAAACATATTAATTTTTGGTGCAGATTGAACATTGAGCATTGAGGGAGAGAAATTAGTGAAGGGGAGAGGAAATACAGACAGAGTAAGATGAGAATGATGCAGAAAGTAAATGGAATCAAATTTATGCCTTAAAAAGAGTAGCCAAATAGTTTAAAAACAAAGAATAATTCACATCCAAATGAATAAACCACCAAGAGTTTAAATATTCCCCTCTATCTCCTCCTCTCTGACTCTCTCTTTCCACCCATCCCCCCTCCCCACTCTCACCCTAACACTAAACAAACACACACCCACTTAGCACGAACACACATAAGTGCAGAGCAGAGAGGGATCAGATTTGTTTTTTAATTTTCATTAATTCATAGATCTTTGTATAATTATGAAATTAACGGTGTCTGATCAGAATGACTAGTAGTCCGTATGAAAAAAGTTTCAAAGACTTTGGATGCTGCACTTTAAAGATATAATAAAATTACGGCTATCTTTTTTTACTCCGATTTCAATCAATCACCACATCAACACCGTTCAAGATATCCTAAATCTGCTCACAACTTAGAATCTTCAGAATGTTGGCATCATGTCAAAAAAGTTTGGTGTGAATTGGTTGGTTTTCCCGAGAGAAGTATATAAAATTCCACAGCCTGATTTTTCCAAATATCCACATTCAAATCAAAAAAGCCGACTTCCTGTCGATCGTAGCTAATGGGTGTAAATTAGAAATGTTTCTGGCTTGATGAGATCAATATATATACCGAGTTTGGTGACTGTAGGACAAATTAAACCCCCAACTTTTGTCAAAAGGTGGCGCTATGGAGCGCCTGCTCCACGCCCATTTATGGGCTTTTATCAGTGTCTAAATATTATTAATACAGATGTGTGTGTGAAGTTTCATGAAATTCTGAGTATTTTAAGCGGCTCCAAAACACAAAAATCTAAAGTTAAAGTTTGACACGTTGCCATGGCAACATGATAAAAGTTATCGATAATGCAGTTCACATATTCTCATTGGCCGTGTTTCAACATTATTGAGATGAAGTTTGAAGCAAATTGAGTAAAATTAAGAGGTTGATTTAAAAGCATTTAAAAAACGTTACGCTTTGTGCTGCCAGTTGGTGGCGCTATAACTTTGACTCCTAATAGTCCCATCTCTGTGATTGGCATCATAAGATGAACAAACTGCTGAAGTTTGGTCAAAATCAGACAAAGTGTGTTAAAGTTATTAGAAACTTCCTGTTTCTCATTTCTCGCCATAAATTTGTCGCCCCGCCACGGCCAAACCGTTCGAGATATCAAAAATCCCCTGGCAATTTTGCGTCCCCAATGTCTTGAGATCATGCTGACCGAGTTTGGTGGCCATCGGTGGAAAGGTCTAGGAGGAGTATTTCAAATTCCATTGCATGCGCTTTTTAGACATCCCTGAATAGCTGACTTCCTGTTTGGTGAAGCACGGACTGTGAGCACGGAAGTTGTTCGGCCCGATGAGGTCTATATGTGTATGAATTTTGGTGACTGTAGATCAATTAGTGTGCGCTCCAGAGTCCCTCAAAAGTCGCAATTTTTAACGCTGTGCCACGCCCTCCCCAGGTGACCCCCCCATGTCAAAGTCTGTCCGGCCCTGATGGCCGCAGGTTCCAATGTGTGTGCAAATTTTCAAGAGTTTTCGTGTATGTTAAGGGCCCCAAAATCCCCCAAAACATTGAAAAAAAAATAATAATAATAATAATAATCCTTAGAAGAACAATAGGGCCTTCGCCCTTTTGGGCTCGGGCCCTAATAATAAACGGAGCAATTCCAATAGGGTCCTCGCACTGTAGTGCTCGGGCCCTAATTAAAGCTGCAAGCAGCGATGAACGGGCCCTCGCACACGGGCTCACCGCCGACCAGTGGCTTTAGGAACACAGCAAACGGTGGGCAGTATGCTTTTAATACAGTAAATGTAGGAAAAATAGATCAAAGTCACTTAAATGTGCCAAATTACCTGCTGCCAGCTGGTGGTGCTATGCATATAACTGATTATTGGCATGTAGATGTGTTCAGGCCACCACTTTCATCAATCATATGAAGTTTGGTGCAGATTGACCTTGGTATGTTTGAGTTAGTGAAAGACACGATATATCCTGCTGCCAACAGGTGGCACTATGATAATATCTGAATATTGGCCTTTAGGTGTCTTCAGGCCAGGACTCTTACCAAACCTGTGAAGTTTGAGGCAGATCGGACATTTTATGGCTGAGTTATAACTACTTATATGTTTATGACGAAACATCAAACTTTGTCATGCCGCCACAGACACGCCCTTTAACGAAAACTCAAGATCTTCACAATTTAACATCTCTAAGGCCTCTAGATCAGAATGGCCAAATATAATGTTGACTTCATTAAATCTCTAGGAGGAGTTTGATACAAGTCATTTCCTGTTGCCAACAGGTGGCGCTGTGATTATAATAGAATATTGGCCTTCAGATGTGTTCAGGCCAGGACTCTTATCGAATATGTGAAGTTTGAGGCAAATCGGACATTTTATGGCTGAGTTATAACAAGTTTTATATCCATGGCGAGACCTCGAAATTTGTCAGGCCGCCACGGACACGCCCTTTACCGAAAACTCAAGATCTTCACAATTTAACATCGCTACGGCCTTTATATTAGACTGACCGATGTTGGTGTTGATCTGAATAAATCTCTAGGAGGAGTTGGTTGTAGAGTACAGCATGACACTTCCTGTTGCCTGCAGGTGGCGCTATGACTATAACTGAATATGGGCATCTAGATATCTTCAGGTCAGGAGTGTTATCACACATGTGAAGTTTGGGACAGATCGGACATTGTATGCCTGAGTTATAGCAACTTCCTTTTTCATGGCGAAACATCGAAATTTGCGAGGCCGCCACGGACACGCCCTCCGATGAAAACTCTAGATCTTCACAATTTAACGTCACAAAGGGCTTTAGACTAGACTCTGCAAATTTGGCGTTGATCCGAATAAATCTGTAGGAGGAGTTCGTTCAAGTACGACGCCTGAAAAAGGCAAAAATGACACAAATTTTGCTGAGAATATTAATATTAACCGACTTCCTGTTGGGTTCCGGATTTTGTTCCAAGAGGCTTTTTTGTAGGTATTGGTGAGTTACATGTGTGTACCGATTTCGGTGCATGTACGTGAATCACAGCTGAAAGCGCACACCGCTGAACGTCTAAAGTTGGCGCTGTCGAGCCATTTTGCCACACCCACTTCTGCAACCCATATCAGACGTCCATTTTCGCCAGGTCTGATGTGTGTGCAAAGTTTCGTTAGTTTTCGGGTATGTTTAGGCCCTCAAAAAAGCGATTCATTCCGGATAAGAAGAATAATAATAATAATTAAAGCTGCAAGCAGCGATGAACGGGCCCTCGCACACGGGCTCACCGCCGACCGGTGGCTTTAGGAACACAGCAAATGGTGGGTAGTATGCTTTTAATACAGTAAAAATAGGAGAAATATGTCAAAGTCACTTAAATGTGCCAAATTTCCTGCTGCCAACTGGTGGCGCTATGCCTATAACTGATTATTGGCATGTAGATGTGTTCAGGCCACCACTTTCATCAAACATATGAAGTTTGGTGCAGATTGACCTTGGTATGTTTGAGTTAGTGAAAGATATGATATATCCTGCTGCCAACAGGTGGCGCTATGATAATATCTGAATATTGGCCTTTAGGTGTCTTCAGGCCAGGACTCTTACCAAACCTGTGAAGTTTGAGGCAGATCGGACATTTTATGGCTGAGTTATAACAACTTCTATGTCCATGGCGAAACATCAAACTTTGTCACGCCGCCACGGACACGCCCTTTAACGAAAACTCAAGATCTTCGCAATTTAACATCTCTAAGGCCTCTAGATCAGACTGACCAAATATAATGTTGATATCATTAAATCTCTAGGAGGAGTTTGATACAAGTCATTTCCTGTTGCCAACAGGTGGCGCTGTGATTATAATAGAATATTGGCCTTCAGATGTGTTCAGGCCAGGACTCTTATCGAATATGTGAAGTTTGAGGCAAATCGGACATTTTATGGCTGAGTTATAACAAGTTTTATATCCATGGCGAGACCTCGAAATTTGTCAGGCCGCCACGGACACGCTCTTTACCGAAAACTCAAGATCTTCACAATTTAACATCACTAAGGCCTTTATATTAGACTGACCGATTTTGGTGTTGATCTGTATAAATCTCTAGGAGGAGTTGGTTGTAGAGTACAGCATGACACTTCCTGTTGCCAGCAGGTGGCGCTATGACTATAACTGAATATGGATATGTAGATGTCATCAGGTCAGGAGTGTTATCACACATGTGAAGTTTGGGACAGATCGGACATTTTATGCCTAAGTTATAGCAACTTCCTTTTTCATGGCGAAACATCGAAATTTGCGAGGCCGCCACGGACACGCCCTTCGATGAAAACTCTAGATCTTCACAATTTAACGTCACAAAGGGCTTTAGATTAGACTCACCAAATTTGCTGTTGATCGGAGTAAATCTCTAGGAGGAGTTCGTTCAAGTACCACGCCTGAAAATGGCAAAAATGACACAAATTTTGCTAAGAAAATTAATAATAACCGACTTCCTGTTGGGTTTCGGATTTTGTCCCAGGAGGCTTTTTTGTAGGTATTGGTGAGCTACATGTGTGTACCGATTTTCATGCATGTACGTGAATCATAGCTGAAAGCGCACACCGCGGAACGTGTAAAGGTGGCGCTATCGAGCCGTTTTGCCACACCCATCTCTGAAACCCATATCAGACATCCATTTTCGCCAGGTTTGATGTGTGTGCAAAGTTTCATGAGTTTTCGGGTATGTTTAGGCCCTCAAAAATGCGATTCATTCCGGAGAAGAAGAATAATAATAATAATAATAAACGAAGCAGATCCAATAGGGTCCTCACACCATCGGTGCTCGGGCCCTAATTAAAGCTGCAAGCAGCGATGAACGGGCCCTCGCACACGGGCTCACCGCCGACCGGTGGCTTTAGGAACACAGCAAACGGTGGGCAGTATGCTTTTAATACAGTAAATGTAGGAAAAATAGATCAAAGTCACTTAAATGTGCCAAACTTCCTGCTGCCAGCTGGTGGCGCTATGCCTATAACTGATTATTGACATGTAGATGTGTTCAGGCCAGCACTTTGATCAAACATATGAAGTTTGGTGCAGATTGACCTTGGTATGTGTGAGTTAGTGCAAGATATGATATATCCTGCTGCCAATAGGTGGCGCTATAATAATATCTGTATATTGGCCTTTAGATGTCTTCAGGCCAGGACTTTTACCAAACATGTGAAGTTTGAGGCAGATCGGACATTTTATGGCTGAGTTATAACAACTTTTATGTCCATGGCGAAACATCAAACTTTGTCAGGCCGCCATGGACACGCTCTTTAACGAAAACTCAAG
Organism: Garra rufa; assembly: GCF_049309525.1. Lineage (NCBI taxonomy): Eukaryota > Metazoa > Chordata > Actinopteri > Cypriniformes > Cyprinidae > Garra > Garra rufa. Next base: position 35,578,235 of record NC_133370.1, read on the forward strand.
ATCTTCACAATTTAACATCTCTAAGGCCTCGAGATCAGACTGACCAAATATAATGTTGATATCATTAAATCTCTAGGAGGAGTTTGGTACAAGTCATTTCCTATTGCCAACAGGTGGCGCTGTGATTATAATAGAATATAGGCCTTCAGATTGGTTCAGGCCAGGACTCTTATCGAACATGTGAAGTTTGAGGCAAATTGGACATTTTATGGCTGAGTTATAACAAGTTTTATATCCATGGCGAGACCACGAAATTTGCCAGGCCGCCACGGACACACCCTTCAACGAAAACTCAAGATCTTCGCAATTTAACATCGCTAAAGCCTTTTTATTAGACTGACCGATTTTGGTGTTGATCTGATTAAATCTTTTGGAGGAGTTTGTTGCAGAGTACAGCATGACACTTCCTGGTGCCAGCAGGTGGCGCTATGAGTAAAACTGAATATGGGCATGTAGATGTCATCAGGTCAGGAGTGTTATCACACATGTGAAGTTTGGGGCAGATCGGGCATTTTATGCCTGAGTTATAGCAACTTCCTTTTTCATGGCGAAGCATCGAAATTTGCCAGGCCGCCACGGACACGCCCTCCGATGAAAACTCTAGATCTTCGCAATTTAACGTCACAAAGGGCTTTAGATTAGACTCACCAAATTTGCCGTTGATCCGAATAAATCTCTAGGAGGAGTTCGTTCAAGTATGACGCCTGAAAATAGCAAAAATTACACAAATTTTGCTAAGAAAATTAAAAATAACCGACTTCCTGTTGGGTGTCAAATTTTGCTCCAAGAGGCTTTTTTGTAGGTATTGGTGAGCTACATGTGTGTACCGATTTTCGTGCATGTACGTAAATCACAACTGAAAGCGCACACCACGGAACGTGTAAAGGTGGCGCTATCGAGCCATTTTGCCAGACCCACTTCTGCAACCCATATCAGACGTAAATTTTCGCCAGGTCTGATGTGTGTGCGAAGTTTCATGAGTTTTCGGGTATGTCTAAGCCCTCAAAAATGCGATTCATTTTGGAGAATAATAATAATAATAATTAAAGCTGCAAGCAGCGATGAACGGGCCCTCGCACACGGGCTCACCGCCGACCCGTGGCTTTAGGAACACAGCAAATGGTGGGTAGTATGCTTTTAATACAGTAAAAATAGGAGAAATATGTCAAAGTCTCTTAAATGTGCCAAATTTACTGCTGCCAGCTGGTGGCGCTATGCCTATAACTGATTATTGGCATGTAGATGTGTTCAGGCCAGTACTATTATCAAACATATGAAGTTTGGTGCAGATTGACCTTGGTATGTTTGAGTTAGTGAAAGATATGATATATCCTGCTGCCAACAGGTGGCGCTATGATAATATCTGAATATTGACCTTTAGGTGTCTTTAGGCCAGGACTCTTACCAAACCTGTGAAGTTTGAGGCAGATCGGACATTTTATGGCTGAGTTATAACAACTTTTATGTCCATGGCGAAACATCAAACTTTGGCAGGCCGCCATGGACACGCCCTTTAACGAAAACTCAAGATCTTCACAATTTAACATCTCTAAGGCCTCGAGATCAGACTGACCAAATATAATGTTGATATCATTAAATCTCTAGGAGGAGTTTGGTACAAGTCATTTCCTGTTGCCAACAGGTGGCGCTGTGATTATAATAGAATATAGGCCTTCAGATTGGTTCAGGCCAGGACTCTTATCGAACATGTGAAGTTTGAGGCAAATCGGACATTTTATGGCTGAGTTATAACAAGATTTATATCCATGGCGAGACCACGAAATTTGCCAGGCCGCCACGGACACGCCCTTCAACGAAAACTCAAGATCTTCGCAATTTCACATCGCTAAAGCCTTTTTATTAGACTGACCGATTTTGGTGTTGATCTGATTAAATCTCCAGGAGGAATTTGTTGCAGAGTACAGCATGACACTTCCTGGTGCCTGCAGGTGGCGCTATGAGTAAAACTGAATATGGGCATGTAGATGTCTTCAGGTCAGGAGTGTTATCACACATGTGAAGTTTGGGGCAGATCGGGCATTTTATGCCTGAGTTATAGCAACTTCCTTTTTCATGGCGAAACATCGAAATTTGCGAGGCCGCCACGGACACGCCCTCTGATGAAAACTCTAGATCTTCGCAATTTAACGTCACAAAGGGCTTTAGATTAGACTCACCAAATTTGGTGTTGATCCGAATAAATCTCTAGGAGGAGTTCGTTCAAGTATGACGCCTGAAAATGGCAAAAATGACACAAATTTTGCTAAGAAAATTAATAATAACCGACTTCCTGTTGGGTTTCGGATTTTGTCCCAGGAGGCTTTTTTGTAGGTATTGGTGAGTTACATGTGTGTACCGATTTGCGTGCATGTACGTGAATCACAGCTGAATGCGCACACCGCGGAACGTGTAAAGGTGGCGCTATTGAGCCATTTTGCCACACCCACTTCTGCAACCCATATCAGACGTCCATTTTCGCCAGGTTTGATGTGTGTGCAAAGTTTCATGAGTTTTCGGGTATGTTTAGGCCCTCAAAAATCCGATTCATTCCGGAGAAGAAGAATAATAATAATAAGAAACGGAGCAGATCCAATAGGGTCCTCACACCATCGGTGCTCGGGCCCTAATTAAAGCTGCAAGCAGCGATGAACGGGCCCTCGCACCCGGGCTCACCGCCGACCGGTGGCTTTAGGAAAACAGCAAACAGTGGGCAGTATGCTTTTAATACTTTAAATGTCGGAAAAATAGATCAAAGTCACTTAAATGTGCCAAACTTCCTGCTGCCAGCTGGTGGCGCTATGCCTATAACTGATTATTGGCATGTAGATGTGTTCAGGCCAGCACTTTCATCAAACATATGAAGTTTGGTGCAGATGGACCTTGGAATGTTTGAGTTAGTGCAAGATATGATATATCCTACTGCCAATAGGTGGCGCTATGATAATATCTGAATATTTGCCTTTAGATGTCTTCAATCCAGGACTTTTACCAAACATGTGAAGTTTGAGGCAGATCGGACATTTTATGGCTGAGTTATAACAACTTCTATGTCCATGGCGAAACATCAAACTTTGTCAGGCCACCAAGGACACGCCCTTTGACGAAAACTCAAGATCTTCACAATTTAACATCTCTAAGGCCTCTAGATCAGACTGTCCAAATATAATGTTGATATCATTAAATCTCTAGGAGGAGTTTGGTACAAGTCATTTCCTGATGCCAACAGGTGGCGCTGTGATTTTAATAGAATATTTGCCTTCAGATTGGTTCAGGCCAGGACTCTTATCAAACATGGGAAGTTTGAAGCAAATCGGACATTTTATGGCTGAGTTATAACAAGTTTTATATCCATGGCGAGACCTCGAAATTTGTCAGGCCGCCACGGACACGCCCTTCAACGAAAACTCAAGATCTTCACAATTTAACATCACTAAAGCCTTTTTATTAGACTGACCAATTTTGGTGTTGATCTGATTAAATCTCTTGGAGGAGTTTGTTGCAGAGTACAGCATGACACTTCCTGTTGCCAGCAGGTGGCGCTATGAGTAAAACTGAATATGGGCATGTAGATGTCATCAGGTCAGGAGTGTTATCACACATGAGAAGTTTGGGACAGATCGGACATTGTATGCCTGAGTTATAGCAACTTTTTTTTTCATGGCGAAACATCGAAATTTGCGAGGCCGCCACAGACACGCCCTCTGATGAAAACTCTAGATCTTCACAATTTAACGTCACAAAGGGCTTTAGAATAGACTCTGCAAATTTGGCGTTGATCCGAATAAATCTCTAGGAGGAGTTCGTTCAAGTACGACGCCTGAAAATGGCAAAAATGACACAAATTTTGTTGAGAATATTAATATTAACCGACTTCCTGTTGGGTTCTGGATTTTGCTCCAAGAGGCTTTTTTGTAGGTTTTGGTGTGTTACATGTGTGTACCGATTTCCGTGCATGTACGTGAATCACAGCTGAAAGCGCACACCGCTGAACATCTAAAGGTGGCGCTGTCGAGCCATTTTGCCACACCCACTTCTGAAACCCTAATCAGACGTAAATTTTCGCCAGGTTTGATGTGTGTGCAAAGTTTTGTGAGTTTTCGGGAATGTTTAGGTCCTCTAAAATGCGATTCATTTTGGAGAAGAATAATAATAATAATAATAATAATAATAAACGGAGCAGATCCAATAGGGTCCTCACACCATCGGTGCTCGGGCCCTAATAATAAACGAAGCAGATCCAATAGGGTCCTCACACCATCGGTGCTCGGGCCCTAATTAAAGCTGCAAGCAGCGATGAACGGGCCCTCGCACACGGGCTCACCGCCGACCGGTGGCTTTAGGAACACAGCAAATGGTGGGTAGTATGCTTTTAATACAGTAAAAATATGAGAAATATGTCAAAGTCACTTAAATGTGCCAAATTTCCTGCTGCCAGCTGGTGGCGCTATGCCTATAACTGATTATTGGCATGTAGATGTGTTCAGGCCACCACTTTCATCAAACATATGAAGTTTGGTGCAGATTGACCTTGGTATGTTTGAGTTAGTGAAATATATGATATATCCTGCTGCCAACAGGTGGCGCTATGATAATATCTGAATATTGGCCTTTAGGTGTCTTCAGGCCAGGACTCTTACCAAACCTGTGAAGTTTGAGGCAGATCGGACATTTTATGGCTGAGTTATAACAACTTCTATGTCCATGGCGAAACATCAAACTTTGTCACGCCGCCACGGACACGCCCTTTAACGAAAACTCAAGATCTTCGCAATTTAACATCTCTAAGGCCTCTAGATCAGACTGACCAAATATAATGTTGATATCATTAAATCTCTAGGAGGAGTTTGATACAAGTCATTTCCTGTTGCCAACAGGTGGCGCTGTGATTATAATAGAATATTGGCCTTCAGATGTGTTCAGGCCAGGACTCTTATCGAATATGTGAAGTTTGAGGCAAATCGGACATTTTATGGCTGAGTTATAACAAGTTTTATATCCATGGCGAGACCTCGAAATTTGTCAGGCCGCCACGGACACGCCCTTTACCGAAAACTCAAGATCTTCACAATTTAACATCACTAAGGCCTTTATATTAGACTGACCGATTTTGGTGTTGATCTGTATAAATCTCTAGGAGGAGTTGGTTGTAGAGTACAGCATGACACTTCCTGTTGCCAGCAGGTGGCGCTATGACTATAACTGAATATGGATATGTAGATGTCATCAGGTCAGGAGTGTTATCACACATGTGAAGTTTGGGACAGATCGGACATTTTATGCCTAAGTTACAGCAACTTCCTTTTTCATGGCGAAACATCGAAAATTGCGAGGCCGCCACGGACACGCCCTCCGATGAAAACTCTAGATCTTCACAATTTAACGTCACAAAGGGCTTTAGATTAGACTCACCAAATTTGCTGTTGATCGGAGTAAATCTCTAGGAGGAGTTCGTTCAAGTACGACGCCTGAAAATGGCAAAAATGACACAAATTTTGCTAAGAAAATTAATAATAACCGACTTCCTGTTGGGTTTCGGATTTTGTCCCAGGAGGCTTTTTTGTAGGTATTGGTGAGTTACATGTGTGTACCGATTTTCATTCATGTACGTAAATCATAGCTGAAAGCGCACACCGCGAAACGTGTAAAGGTGGCGCTATCGAGCCGTTTTGCCACACCCATCTCTGAAACCCATATCAGACATCCATTTTCGCCAGGTTTGATGTGTGTGCAAAGTTTCATGAGTTTTCGGGTATGTTTAGGCCCTCAAAAATGCGATTCATTCCGGAGAAGAAGAATAATAATAATAATTAAAGCTGCAAGCAGCGATGGTAGGGCCCTCGCACTCGGGCTCACCGCCGATCGGTGGCGAATGGTGGGCACTATGCTATTAACACAGTAAATGTAGGAGGAATATGTCAAAGTCATTGATATGTGCCAATCTTCCTGCTGCCAGCTGGTGGCGCTATGCCTATAAATGAATATTGGCATGCAGATGTGTTCAGGCCAGTGCTTTTATCAAACATATGAAGTTTGGTGAAGCTTGAACATGGCATGCTTGAGTGTAAGTCATGACATATCCTGCTGCCAACAGGTGGCGCTATTACAAAATATTGGCTTTTAGATGTCTTCAGGCCAGGACTATTGGCAATCATGTCAAGTTTGGTGCAAATTGTACATTGCATTCTTAAGTTAGTGTAAAACAAGTAATTTGCTGTTGCCAGCTGGTGGCGCTATGACTATAACTAAATATTGGCATGTAAATGTATTCAGGCCAAGACTCTTATCAAACATATTAAGTTTGGGGCTGATTGGACATTGCATGCCTGAGTTACAGTAACTTCCTATTTCATTGCATTAAGAGTATGCTTTAGCACTTAGCTAAATGTTGCTTACATGTTTCTAGCATGTTGCTACCCTATTTAACACTTGTTGATATTTTTAAAATGTTGCTGGGCATCCACAACAGTATTAAACATGTGACTTCCTGTTGCCAGCAGGTGGCACTATGACTATAACTGAATATGGGCATGGGCTTGTGTTCAGACCAGGACTCTTATCAAACATATTAAGCTTGGGTCAGATTGGACTTTGTATGCATGAGTTACAACTTATTTTTCTTTGTATTAATATCATGCTTTAGCTCTCAGCTAAGTGTTGCTAGCATGTTTTAACATGATTCTAGCATGATGCTAGCCTATTTAAAACTTGCTGACGCTTTTTATTATGTTGCTAGGAGTCCGTAACACCATTAAACGTCACTTCCTGTTGTCAGCAGGTGGCGCTGTGACTATAACTGAATATGGGCATGTATATATCTTCAGGCCAGGACTCTTATCAAACGTGAAGTTTGGGGCTGATTGGACATTGCATGTCTGAGTTACAGTAACTTCCTGTTTTATGTCTTTAACAACATGCTTTAGCACTAAGTAAGTGTTGGTAGCATGTTTGAGTACGTTTTAAACTAGTTTAGCACTCAATGGCTTTTTTAGTGTGTTGCTAATAGTGTGTCACAGTGTTAAACATGTCACTTCCTGTTGACAGTAGGTGGCGCTATAACTATAACTGAATATTGGCATGTAGATATCTTCAGGCCAGGACTGTTATCAAACATGTGAAGTTTGGGGCTGATTGGACATTGCATGCCTGAGTTACAGTAACTTCCTGTTTCATTGCATTAAGAGTATGCTTTAGCACTTAGCTAAATGTTGCTAACATGTTATAGCATGTTTCTAGCATGTTGCTACCCTGTTTAACAGTTGTTTAATTTTTTTTAAATGTTGCTAGGCATCCACAACAGTATAAAACATGTGGCTTCCTGTTACCAGCTGGTGGCGCTATGACTATAACTGAATACGGGCATGGGCGTGTGTTTAGGCCAGGATTCTTATCAAACATGTTAAGTTTGGGGCTGATTGGACATTGTATGCCTGAGTTAGAGTAACTTCCTGTTTCATTGTATTATTAGCATGCTTTAGCATATTAGCTAAGTGTTGCTAGCATGCTTTATTATTTTTGTAGCATGTTGAATATTAAGTTTGGGTCAGATTCAACATTATATACATGAGTTACAGCAATTTCCTTTTGTATTTGTATTAATAGCATGCTTTAGCTCTTAGCTAAGTGTTGCTAGCATGTTTTAACATGTTTGTAGCATGTTGCTAGCCTATTTAAGACTTGTTAACGCTTTTCAATATATTTCTAGGAGTCCGTAACAGTGTTAAACATGTCATTTCCTGTTGTCAGCAGGTGGCGCTATGACTATAACTGAATATGGGCACTGACGTGTGTTCAGGACCGGACTGTCATCAAACATGTGAAGTTTGAGGCAGATCGGACATCGTATGCCTGAGTTATAGCAACTTCCTTTTTCATGGCGAAACATCAAAGTTTGTCCGGCCGCCACGGACACGCCCTTCGACGAAAACTCTAAAGCTTCGCAATTTAACATCGCAAAGGCCTTATGATGACACTCAGCAAATTTGAAGATGATCGGATAAAAACTGTAGGAGGAGTTCGTTAAAGTATGAGGCCTGAAAATGGCAAAAACTGCACAAAAATCGTACAGGAAATTCAATATAACGGACTTCCTGTTGGGTTTCGGATGTTGCACCAGGAGACTTTTTTGTAGGTATTGGTGTGTTACATATGTGTACCGAGTTTCGTACAAGTACGTGAAACGTAGCTCGAGGGGCACTCCGTTGAAATTTTATAGGTGGCGCTATCGAGCCATTTTGCCACACCCACTTTTGAAAACCATATCAGATGTAAATTTTCGCCAGGTCTGATGCGTGTGCAAAGTTTCGTGAGTTTTCGGGCATGTTTAGGCCCTCAAAATGACTTTTCATTTTGGAGAAGAAGAAGAAGAAGAAGAATTAAAGCTGCGAGCAGCGATGAACGGGCCCTCGCACCCGGGCTCACCGCCGACCGGTGGCTTCAGGAAAACAGCAAACGGTGGGCAGTATGCTTTTAATACAGTAAATGTAGGAGAAATATGTCAAAGTCACTTAAATGTGCCAAACTTGCCGCTGCCAGCTGGTGGCGCTATGCCTATAACTGATTATTGGCATGTAGATGTGTTCAGGCCAGCACTATTATCAAACATATGAAGTTTGGTGCAGATTGACCTTGGTATGTTTGAGTTAGTGAAATATATGAGATATCCTGCTGCCAACAGGTGGCGCTATGATAATATCTGAATATTGGTCTTTAGGTGTCTTCAGGCCAGGACTCTTACCAAACCTGTGAATTTTGTGGCAGATCAGACATTTTCAGGCTAAGTTATAACCACTTCTATGTCTATGCAGAAACATCAAACTTTGTCAGGCCACCACGGACATGCCCTTTAATGAAAACTTAAGATCTTCACAATTTAACATCTCTAAGGCTTCAAGATCAGACTGACCAAATATAATGTTGATTTAACTAAATGCAATCAATGCAAGGACTTCAGATAAATGCCAACTGTGAACCAGTATGCTACAAATTCCCTATTTTCTGATGAAGATGATAAGAACATGATTCATGATGATAACAAAATGTTATTATTGCTTGCTTTACGTCCACCACTTCTGCTTAAATGTCATCGTTACCTATCTGTACAATTTTTGTGTGGATATTGCTTTGCTGGTGACTCCTCCTGTTATAAGACATCACTCTTAAGCGCTACATAACTAAGAATCAATAAGGAAGACGGTGCCCAGTTGGCACATGCATTCACAGTAACCCTCTGCTAGTTTGGATTTAAAGTTTACAGAATTGAAAGGGTTAGACTTTAAAATCAACACACAGACACATACACACAAAATATAAAATGTTGCCATCCAGTTTCATTT